>NW_012267312.1:8204175-8207004 GCF_000151885.1 Dipodomys ordii | reverse complement strand
AACATAATGACTTGTACATCTCATTGTTGCAATGGGTCCACCTGTATCCCTATTTAAACGATTTGTTTTCTCCCTTCCCCTCCACAAATTATACCAACATCAAATACAGTGAAAGCAGGGGTTATACCGTGGGGGAGGGACATACAAAGCAACAAAGAAATCCTCTTATAAATATGTTAGAAACAATCGTTCTTGTTTATTCATTTGTATGTCTTTGGGAGAGTAAGGAGAGGCACAGAAATGGAGGGACAAAGGGTAAACAAATGCAGTAATGGTACTCACTATGTTGAAAATGAAGTATGCAACTTGTGGGTATGGATGGGAGGAAAAAACTGGGAGTAAGGGAAGGGGTGACACTGCCCCCAAAAAATGTGCTCTTGGGCTGGGAATGAGGCTTAGAGGTAGAGTGTTTGCCTAGCATGCATGAAACCCTGGGTTCGATTCCTCAGTACCACATAGACAAAAAAATCCCGCAGTGGCTCAAGTAGTAGAATGCTAGCCTTGAGCAAAAGAGGCTCAGAGACGGTGCCTAGGCCCTGAGTTTAAGTTCCAGGTCTGGCAAAAAAGAAAAAGAACAAAAGAAAGAAATGTGCTCTTTACCTGATTTATATAACTATAATCCCTCTGTACATGAATTTCATACTAACAATTAAAAATGTAAATCATTTGGTCTGACTCTGTAAGGCCCCCACAGTGGGACTCAAAACTCAATTCATCTCCACTTCTGGATGATATTATAAATATCCAAATAGCCTTTGGCAGAAAAAAAAAAGGCTCCCACCTCTATAAATCTACTGATACACCAAAACACACTGAATTTGGCATTTCAGACAGGAACCAAGTCACCATATACACATTTACAGGAGTGATGAATCTCATCAGATCAAAGACAAGCAAAGGTTCTGGTACTAGTGACCCATGTCTAATCGTAGCTACAGAGACAGAGAGACAGACAGAAGGAGACAGAGACAGACAGACAGACAGACAGACAGACAGAGAGGAGAAAGAAAGAAAAGAAAAAGAAAAATGTTGCCTGTTTGCTTGTCCTCCATAGTAGATAGCTCCCTTAGAGGCAGCCCATGAGGTAAATGAGGAAGAGACTTCAGCATAAAGCAACTGGAGGCCACTACTCAATCCCCAGGGCTGATGGAGGCCACACCCATGCCCCTGTACCCAAGACCTTGGGAGAGGCCTACAGTGGTGAGAATCTCTGAAGAGCCCATCATAGGAACAGCGATCTACCTTTAGACCCCTGTCACATCAAAAGAGGCCTTTCCTCTCCTCTATGTACGACTAATATAAACCCATACAATAAAAATAAACACATAGCCGGGCGCCAGTGGCTCACACCTGTAATCCTAGCTACTCAGGAGGCTGAGATCTGAGGATCATGGTTCAAAGTCAGCCCAGGCAGGAAAGTCCATGAGACTCTTATCTCCAATAAACCGATAGAAAACCGGAAGTGGCGCTGTAGCTCAAGTGGTAGAGCGCTTGCCTTCAGCTGAAGAGCTCAAGGACAGTGCACAGCCCAGAGTTCAAGCCCCACAACTGACAAAAAACAAAAAAATAAACACATAAACAAATAATAAATAGAGACCTTTACCTGAGCATACCTCCTTCCACTCAGGATCTTGGAAAGGGGGGGGGTAGATGGGGGAATGGAAGGATGTACAACAAGATATACAAGAAATAAACAGGAAGCCAGCCACACCCACTTCCTGCTGGAGGATTACAAACAAGCAGGCCTGAATCAGAAAGGGAAAAAGTTCCAAAGAATCCCTTAGCTAAGATATTCTAATTATGAGAGGTTATGTGGTTATGATTTGGAGGCCTGGGAGATTGAGGTTGTAACTTAGTAGTAAACTACTTGCCTAGTATGTTGGAGCCCCGTGGGCTTGAACTCAGGGCCTAGGTCCTGTCCCTGAGCCTTTTCTTTCTTTCTTTTTTTCTTTCTTTCTTTCTTCTTTTCCTTTCCTTTCCTTTCTTTCCTCCTTCCTTCCTTCCTTCCTTCCTTCCTTCCTTCCTTCCTTCCTTCCTTCCTTCCTTCCTTCCTTCCTTCTTTCCTTCCTTCCTTTTTCCTCCTTCCTTCCTTCCTTCCTTCCTTCCTTCCTTCCTTCCTTCCTTCCTTCCTTCCTTCCTTCCTTCCTTCTTTCCTTCCTTCCTTTCTGCTTGCTCGTGTGCTTTTTTGCTCAAGGCCACCCAGGCTGTTTGCACTTCAGAAAGGACCTATTCTTGAATGATGATGTGTAGCAGTCCAAAGGCCTAAGAGCTCACCAGCTTGGGGAGAGGAGGAGGAGGCCCCAATTAGCTGCTCTGTAGCTGCCTGGGGAGGGGGAGGAAGCACAAAGCTTTGAACTGTGAAAAGGAACCGAGAGCTGCCTGGGTCCTGTCCAAGGATTGTCAGGCATAAAGCTGAGCTCATTAATCAGTAATAAGCCAGGCGGTGTGTTTATGGATTTTACCCTAGCAACCTGGGAGCAAAGCAAAGGAACAAACATTTCAGAAGCCAGTTCCTTCCCAGCCCTGGACCACACTGGCATTTGCCACCAAGCTGACTCAATGAGCCTATCTCTGGTGGAGTGAAGAGGCTACTATGCCCTCCAGCCTGGTGGGCCTCTGCTTTTTTTATTTTTTGGTTGGTTGTGGGCCTTGAACTCTGGGCCTGGGTGCTGTCCCTGAACTCTTTTGCCCAAGGCTAGTGTTCTATCACTGAGTCACAGCTCCACATCCAGTTTTCTGGTGGTTAATTGGAGATAAGAATCTCACTGAGGGGCTGGGAAGATGGCTCAGTGGTAGAGCGCGTGCCTTGCATGCCTGAGGCCCTGGGTT
>NW_012267312.1:8198799-8204125 GCF_000151885.1 Dipodomys ordii | reverse complement strand
ATATATATATATATATATATATATATATATATATATATTATAAAGTGATGTACAGAGGGTTTACAGTTACATAAGTCAAGGAATGAATTCATTTCTCTCTTTTTTTTTTTTTTTGGTCTTGAGTTTTGAACTCTGAGCCTGGGTGCCATCCGGAGCTCTTCAGCTCAAGGCTAGCACTCTACCACTTGAGCCATAGGACCACTTCCAGTTTCCTGGTGGTTAATTGGAGATAAGAGTCTCGCGGACATTCCTGCCTGGGCTGGCTTTGAACTGTGATCCTCAGATCTCAGCCTCCTGAGTAGCTAGGATTACAGGTGGCACCCAGCTATGAATGCCATTTCTTTTTGGACAATGTCACCTTGTGCTCTGCTCTCTCCCTATACTTCTGTTCTTTTTAATTTTCCCAGCATTGGATATTTTGTTATAGTAACAAAAACAAAGCCAATAAATACACTAGGATACAACGTGTCTCAGCATCTAAGAGAAAGATCAAATTACTGGCATCATGGACACAAAATTATCTTTTTCTTATTTTTTTTTCTGTATCATAGAGCTTGGAGTCAGGGCTTGGGAGCCCCCAAACTTTTTCCCTCAAGGCTAGCACTACCGCTTTGAGCCACAATGCCATTTCTGGTTTTCTGGGGGTTAATTGGAGATAAGAGTCTCACAAGGACTTTTCTACACAGGCTGGCTTTGAACTATGATCCTCAGATCTCAGCCTCCTGAGTAGTTAGGATTATAGTCATGAGCCATTGGTGCTTAGTCCTAGTCCTTTTAAAATTAGTTTTAAAAGGATGACTAGGCTTTACACTTAAAAAATTCTTTGAGGCCTTGGAGTGTGGCTTAGTGGTAGAGTGTTTGCCTAGCATGCATGAAGCTCTGGGTTTGATTCCTTAGTACTACATAAAGAGAAAAAGCTGGAAATGCCACTATGTCTCAAGTGGTAGAATGCTGGCCTTGAGCCCGGAGAGGCTCAAGGACAGAGCCCAGGCCCTGAATTCAAGCCCCAGGACTTGCAAAAAAAAAAAATTCTTGGAGCCTGGCACTGGTGGCCCATACCTGCAAATCCTAGGTGCTTAAGAGGCTGGGATCTGGGTATCACAGTTGGAAGCAAGCCCTGGCAGAAAAGTCTATGAAACCCTTATCTCCAATTAACAACCAGAAAATGGGAAGTGGAGCTTAGGGACAGCACCAGACCTGAATTCAAGCTCCAGGACTGCTCTCTCTCTCTCTCTCTCTCTCCCTCTCTCTCTCTCTTTCACACACACACACACACACACACACACAATCAAATCAAGACACAAAGGTGTCATCATTATGGATGATAAATGTGTCATTGGATGCACTTCCCTAGTTGCCTGGGTAGGGGACATCATACTCTACTGGGAATATAGGCCACTGCATAATAAATCCTGTTTTTCCTTCCTCAAAGAGTCAGTGCAAAATGAGACAGCTTGTCAGGTGAGACAAGTCCTTTCCGCATCTCAGATGAACGTTGCTATATTAGGACCAAGGACTGTTACATAACAAGGTAAGACCCATCTACACCTTTCCTTAATGCCAGCACTTCACAGTGAAGATCACCTGTGGAATATAGGTGGCATTGTAGTTTTGAACAATTATTATTTCTAGAAACAAAATTAATCTCATGTGATCTCAGGTTTGGCTTCAGCTGTTTTGTGATGTGGAAAAAAACTTCTAGAAAACAAACTGGCAGGGGCTGGAAATGTGGCCTAGTAGTAGAGTGCTTGCTTAGCATGAACAGGGCTTGATTCCTCAGTACTACATAAACAGAAAAAGCCAGAAGTGGTGCTATAGCTCAAGTGGTAGAGCATTAGCCTTGAGCAAAAGAAACTCAGGGCCAGTGCCCAAGACCTGAGTTCAAGCCCCAGGACTGGCAAAAAAGAAAACAAGCTAGCAGATATGAGGATGAAAAGAATGGATGGAAATCTATAAATATACAAGCTGGCTGTTGTGGTATGTATCTATAATCCCAGCAATCAGGAACAGTGTCCAGGCTCTAAGTTCAAGCCCCAGGACTGGCAAAAAATATTTTTTCTTACATCATGCCTGACCCAGGTGGCTCATTCCTCTAATCCTAGCTACTCAAGAGGTTGAGTTCTGAAGATTACAGTTCAGAGACAACCCAGGAAGATAAACCCTTGAGGCTCTGATCACCAATTAACCACCAAAAAAAAAAAATACAGGGGGCTGGGAAGGTGGCTCAGTGGTAAAGCACTTGCCTTGCATGCATGGGGCCCTGGGTTCGATTCCTCAGCACTACATAAGCAAAAAGAAAAAAGCCAGAAGTGGCACTGTGGCTCAAGTGCCACTAGCCTTGAGCTGAAGAGCTGAGGGACAGCGCCCAGGCCCAGAGTTCAGGCCCCACAACTGGACCCCCCAAAAAATACACACAAATGGGGGTGAAAAGGAAAAACTGTGACTTCAACTGGGCTCTGGTAGCTCACACCTGTAATCCTAGCTATTCAGGAGGCTGAGATCTGAGAACTACAGTTCACAGCCATCCCAGGCAGGAAAGTTTGTGATACTCTTATTGCCAGTTAGCCAGCAAATATCTGGAAGTGGAGTTATGACTACTGTTAGAGTGCTAGCCTCAAGCAAAAAAGCTCAAGGACAGGTACCAGGCCCTGAGTTCAAACTTCATGAGTGACCAAAACATTGATTTAGCAGTACAAGGATTTGAACTCAAAGCTCATGATTGCTAAACAATCTATAACTTGAGCCATATCTCCAGCCCTTTTCTTTTTCATTTGTTTTTCAGATCTGGTCTCATATTAACTAGTCCAGTCTAGTCTTGGTCTGCCATGCTCCTCTCTCTGATCTTTTTTTTTTCCAGTTCTGGGGTTTGAACTCTAGGCCTGAACTCACTGTTCTGAGCTTCTTTTGCTCAAGGCTAGTATTCTACCACTTGAGCCACAACACCACGTCCAGCTTTTTCTGTTTATGTGGTACTGAGGAATCAAACCCATGCCCTCTAACCACTAAGCCACATTTCCAACCATCCCTGAGCTTTTTTTGCTCAAAATTAACAAACTACCATTTCACTTCAACCACAGTTCTACTCCCAAAATTTTTGGTAGTTAGTAAGAGAAAAGGGTCCTTTAGACTTTTTTCTTGGGCTGCCTTGAACCACAACCCTCAGATCTCAGCCTCCTGAGTAGCTAGGATTACAACCCTGAGCCACTGGCACCTGGCTTATTATAGTTTTTGAGACACCATCTTGCCATGTAGCTCAAGCTAGCCTGGAACTCACAATCTTCCTGCCTCAGCCTCCTGAATGTTGAGATTACAGGCCTGCACCACTCTGTCTGCCTAACAAAAAAAATTTAGTATATCCACTCTGACTAAACTGGTAAAGACAAAGATGATGTCCAGAACATCTGGAAATGCATATACTGTCTTTGTTTGTTTTTCTAAAGGTGTTTCTAGATGGGGTTCTACATGTTTGCCTATTTCTGACTTAAATGGATACATTGTCCATTTAGCTAGGGTGTAACTCAATGACAGCATGAATGGAGCTCTTTCCAATCTTGCTATTTATAGTCTATATCCTTGGCTTACCTGACTCCAAGCGACTAAGTTTCAGAACGTGTAAGTCATAGACTCATTCATCAAGCAAATGTTTTGAGCACTGTCTATGTACTGGCAGCATTGCGCGTGGGTGGAGGAAAGTAACTCAGGTTAGCCTTGTAGGGAGCATGGAGCCCTGGAACATTCTTTGTGTGCTATCAGCATCTCTGACATAATGTCATGCTTCATTCTTCTGACACATCGGAACTAGAAAAAACTCTGCAATGTCTCAGTCAGTTTGGTGAATTTGTGTCATTGTTTAGCCATGAGTCTCCCAGCCTTGTCATAAGAAACTACAAACCCATTGAAAGCTCACCAAGAAAATGGCTGCTTTGTTCCAGTCATTTGTGTAGCTCAGGGAATTTCAGGCAATATATGTGAAAGGCTTTCCCCCTTTTTTGCTTCCTTCCTTCTTTTATTTTTCTTATTTTTATTTTTAGTCAGTCATGGGGCTGGAACTCAGGGCTTGGGAGGTGTCCCTCACTTCTTTTTGCTTAAGGATAGTACTCTACTACTTTGAACTACAGTGCCACTTCTGGTTTTCTGGTGGTTAACTGCAGATAAGACTTTCTGGCTGGGGCTGGCTTTGAACCATAATTCTCAGATCTCAGCCTCTTAAGTAGGTAGGATTACAGGTGTTAGCCACCAGTGCCTGGACTCTTTTTTCTTTTCATTTATTTATTTTTTATTGCCAGTCCTGGGTCTGGGCACTGTCCCTGAGCTTCTTTTGCTCAAGGCTAGCACTTTAACACTTGAGTCACAGTGCCACTTCCAGCTTTTTCTGTTTATGTGGTACTGAGGATTCAAACCCAGGCTTCATGCATCATGCATGCTAGACAAGGACTCAACCACTAAGCCATATTTCTAGCCCCAAGTTTTGTTTTTGTTTGGTTTGCTTTGATTTGGTTTTTTGTTGATCATGGGGCTTGAACTCTGGGCCTGGGTGCTGTCCCTGAGCTCTTCAGCTCAAGGTGAGCACTCTACCACTTGAGCCACACTGCCACTTCCAGTTTTCTGGTGGTTAGATCAGAGACTCATATACTTTCCTGCCCAGACTGACTTTGAACCATGATCCTCAGATCTCAGCCTCCTGAGTAGCTAGGATGTGAGCCACTAGCACCTGGCTAGTGTGAGATTCTTATTGGCAATGAAATACTAAAAAGCTGGCAGTACAGCTGTGGCTCCAAGTGATAGAGCTCTAGCCTTAAGGGAAAAAGTGAAGGGACAGCACCTGGACCCTGAATTCAAGCCTCGGTACCAGGAATCAGTCAATAAATAAATGCAAGCCAGGTGACCAGGCCCAGAATTCAAGCCACACAACTGATAAAAAGAAAGAAAGAAAGAAAGGAGGGAGGGAGGGAAAGAAAGAAGGGAGGGAGGGAAGGAAGGAAGAAGGAAGGAAGGACATGATGGGCTGGAAGGATGTGTGGGCTATAAGACACAGAGGGTCTGGAGAGAATGGAGAAACCGAGTCCTTAAGAAAGTCTCCAAGGTGGCTAGCCTAGGGCACTGTTTGGCTGACTTCACTTACCAGAGAACCACCAATACATGAAGCAAAGCTCCAGAGCTATGTTGGAAGACATAATGATCTTTCATGGGCTTGTTAATCTGAGGAGCCTGAAGACATATAAGTGCAAATGTCCAGCAGGCATTAGGAAATAGGGCTGAAGAGTCACCGGATGATGTGGATGCTAAAAGGAGCACGAGATGAAGGCTACATACTATTTCAGCAGGG
>NW_012267312.1:8185713-8195927 GCF_000151885.1 Dipodomys ordii | reverse complement strand
GACCAGACCCAAAAAAAAAAAAAAGAATCTCACTGACCTGGGCTGGCTTTTTCTGCCTGGACTGGCTTTGAACTGTGATCCACAGACCTCAGCCTCCTGAGTAGCTAGGACTACATGCATGAGCCATGAGCACCCAGATGGCCCCTGCTTTTGTGTGTCTCAGTTACTATGCTCTTGGCTACCTCAGATCCCTGCTTTAAACTATAGGGGTGTATTTGGGTGTGGTTGGTGGGGTGGATTATACCTGCTCTAGGGACTTCCAGCCCCAAGTTTCCTCTGACCCCAGGCTCCTGGGAACCAGAGTTTCTAGAACCTTAACCTTACACTTCAGTCATCCCCAGGTATTTTGGAGAAAGCAAATCCCTCCTCTAAAGAAGGAAAACCCTTCTCCAGGAGACAGCCGGAGCTCAAGTACTTTTCATACTAATCTACCACATGACACCTTTCTCTGCTGAGGGCAGGGGGGGGCGGGGGTTCAGCTCTAATTATGATTATAGATTATACACTCATGAGCTGGGAAGATGGCTTCGTGGTAGAGTGCTTGCCTAGCATGCATGAAACCCTAGGTTTGATTCCTCAGTACCACATACACAGAAAAGGCTGGAAGTGGCACTGTGGCTCAAGTGGTAGAGTGCTAGCCTTGAGCAAAAGAAGCTCCACAACAGTGCCCAAGCTCTGAGTTCAAGTCCTAAGACCAGAAAAAAAAGTAACTGTGATGATAATTTTAACTCCTGCAGGTGCATTAAATGAATGGGTACATGTAAAGCACTTGGAACAGCATCTGGTGTGTAGTAACTGCAAAGAAGGCTGTGAAACATCATTTTTCTCTCTGGACACAAAGCTGCCTTCAGATACTATGGAGAGGCCTGGTAGAAAGATCTGGCAGGCATCATATCCCTTGCTAAGCAAGCTTCTTACAAAATCATTTGGTCTGCCAGATTCCTTTACTCAGAGCAGGAGGGTTCTTCTTGGGTGGGGGAGGGGGATCTGGATATTTTTGGTGCATAGAAACCTTTGCTCAGTGTAAAAGAGCAAGCCCTCCTTTCAGCCGATCTGCCGACAGTTGGCTCCTTATTCCAAGACAGTGCTCTAATCAATGGTGGGGGGAGGGGAGGAGCCTTTTTCTGGCTGGGAGCCTAGAGACTAGAGTTCAGCCTCCTGGAGGCAGCCCTCCCCCGTCTGGCCACCTTCCCAGGGTACTACCATGGAGCAGAGCATGCCCATGTTCACAGGGCTGCCAACCTTGATGCCTGACTCTGTGTCTGGAATTCTCTGTCCCTGTCTATCTGCTTACCCCCAGCAACAGTAACAGTCAACCCAAGCTTTCCCTAAGAGCTAGAAAGGGGCCAGGACACTGCCAAGTTTCTGGCTCTTTGGCCCAGTAGATTCTCAAGGTGACCTTGCCTAGGCTCTGTAGCTGCAGACCTGCTCCCCACACACACACCCCAAAAGACTGACAATTGTAAATATCTGCTGGGTGCCATGGCTCAAGCCTGTAATCCTAGCTACTCAGGAGGCTGATATCAAGATTCAAAGCCAGACAGGACAGGAAAGTCCATGAGACTCATCTCCAAATAACCACAAATAGCACTAACCAGGGCTGGGAAGGTGGCTCAGTGGTAGAGTGTTTGCCTTGCATACATGAAGCCCTGGGTTCAATTCCTCAGCACCACAAAAGCAGAAAAAGCAGAAGTGGCACTGTGGCTCAAGTGGTACAAGTACAAGTGGTAGACCACTAGTCTTGAGCTGAAGAGCTGAGAGACAATGCCCAGGCCCAGATTTTAGGCCCCATGACTGCCAAAAAAAAAAAGCACTAATCACTAAGGTTAGTGGTAGAGCACTAACCTTGAGCATAAAGAGGCTCAGAGACAACACCCAGGGCCTGAGTTCAAGCCCCAAGACCAGCAAAGCAAAGTAAAAGACTTTTACAGACTTTCCTGCCTGGGCTGGCTTCAAACTGTGATCCTCAGATCTCAGCCTCCTGAATAGTTAGTATTATAGGAGTGAGCCACCAGTGACCAGCTGACCAATATCTTTTTGGGGGATACTATAATTATATACTATACTATAAGGAAAATGAAATCATCTTTTTAATATTTTTATTAAGCTCCTTCTAGATACTGCCAAATGAATCCCACAAATATTATCCCAGGGTATATGAAAAAGTTAGAGAGCTCTGATCTGACATTTCTTCCAGTAAGGTCATGATGTAATTACTGAGGCCCCTTCTTCATCAGCACTCTGATTTTCCTGAGATATCCATCTCAGTGAACTTAGCTCTGACCCCAGTTTCTTAGCTGAAAGTTCAGACCATTACCTCTGGCACTAGATGGAAGGCGGGGCTGACTGCCCTTCACCTAGCAACCATCTTGCACTGAGGTTTCACAATCCTGCTTCAAAATCTTCCTGACCTGTCTGTAGAAATGCGTTCCCCTTCTCTGCCTACACGATGTTGGAAGGAAGCAGCTAGGCTTGAAATTTCCTTGGGAATCTGGGATGAGTCTCTGGGAGGAGAGAGAGGGCCAATCAGAAAAGCCCCAAGGCTGTGCTTCTTTTTTGCACTAGTAGATCTCAAAATAAGCTACAAGGATCAGCAACAAGAGATGATTATAAATGCCAGTTCTAGCTGGGTGCTGGTGGCTCACACCTGTAATCCTAGCTATTCAGGAGGCTGAGATCTGAGGATAGCAGTTCAAAGTCAGCCCAGGCAGGAAAGTCCATGAGACTCTTATCTCCAATAAACTACCTCCAAAAAAGCAGGAAGTGAAGCTGTGGCTCAAGTGGTCGAGCACTAGCCTTGAGAGAAAAAAAAAAAAGGCTAAGATCTGAGGATCAGTTTGAAGCCAGCCCAGGCAAGAAAGTCTGTGAGACTCTTTTTTTTTTTGTCAGTCATGGGGCCTGAACGCTGGGTCTGGGCGCTGTTCCTCAGCTCTTCAGCTCAAGGCTAGCGCTCTACCACTTGAGCCACAGCACCACTTCCGGCTTTTGCTGCTTATGTGGTGCTGAGGAATCAAACCCAGGGCCCCATGCATGCAAGGCAAGCACTCTATCACTGAGCCACCTTCCCAGCCCTCTGTGAGACTCTTATTTCTAAGTAACCAACAAAAATTACAAGTGGAAGTGTGTTTCAAGTGATAGAGCACCAACAATGAGTGGAAAAAGCCAAGGAAGAGATTGAGAGCCTGAGGCCCTGAGTTCAAGCCCCAGTAATGGCACACACAAAAAAATAGGGAAAGAAAGAAAGAAAGAAAAAGGAAGGAAGGAGAGGAGAGGAGAAAAGGAAAAGAAAAAGAAAAAGAAGAAAGAAGAAAGACAGGTCAGACCTAGCTCAGTATCTAACTCAGTGGGAGAGCTGCTAGCCTAGCTTCTGAGAACAGGGATTTTGCAATAATGAAATGAGAAATGCAAATTCTTAGTGTTCACCCTAGAGTACTCAATCAGAAACTCTAGAGGTCAGGCTCAGTAATCTCAGCTTTAACAAGCCCTCCAGGGGATTCTGACACACACCCAGGTGTGAGAACTTGCAAAGCCCTTTAAAATCTGGTTAAGTAGACTGGGTATCTTTTTTCTGTGTGTGTGTGTGTGTGAGAGAGAGAGAGAGAGAGAGAGAGAGAGAGAGAGAGAGAGCAAGAGAGTGCACGTGTGCTGGTCCTGGGGCTTGAACTCAGAACCTGGCGCCATTCCTGAGCTTTTTTTGCTCAAGGCTGGCACCTTGCCACTTGAGCTACAACTCCACTTCCAGCTTTTTTGTGGTTCATTGGTGATAAGAATATCAAGGCTTGGCTCTGGTGGCTCCTGCCTTGTAATCCTACCTAATCAAGAGGCTGAGATCTGAGGGTTGCAGTCCAAAGCCAGCCCAGGCAACGAACCACCAGAAAACCGGAAGTGGAACTATGGCTCAAAATGGTAGAGTGCTAGCCTGGAGCAAAAGAGCTCAGAGACAGCGTCCAGGCCCTCAGTTCAAGCCCCTACACCGACAAGAAAGGAAAAGAAAAGAAAGAATGCTGAAACTGATTTCCTTTCTTGGTCAGGCTGTAGGAGACACTCAGGAGTTCTTTCTCCTCCCTTGTGTTCCCTTTTAAGATGAAAAGGGACTAAAGTGGTTTAGGGAGGAAATGTGGCAAGAGAGATAAATGAAGAAATAGGGAAATTATGTTTGTTCATTGTATATTTGTGTGTGTGTGTGCGCATGCGCACACATGCATGCATGTGCATGCATGTGCATGCATGTGCTGGTACTAGGCCTAGGCCCTATGAACTTTTTGTTCAGTACTGTACTAGCACTCCACTATTTGAGCTAGAGCTCCACTTCGAGCTTTTTGATGGTTAATTAAGATTTAAGAGTCTCATAAGCTTTCCTGCCTGGGCTGGCATCAAACCAGGATCCTCAGATCTCAGCCTCCTGAGTAGCTAGAATTACAGATGTAAGCTACCAGTGCCTGGCAGTATATTCTTTTTAATAACTATAAAAAAAAGGCCCACCTCAGAAGTTGAAACCTGGAAGCAACTAACAAAGCAGTTTAGCTTTCTTTCATTTAAAGGCTAAGCCTGGAGGACTACACTGGGCTGGATATCTCCTTTGAAATAGTAAAAATGTGGCAGATCTCCGTAAATGATCAGATTGCCCTGTGAGAGGCTTTTCAGGGGAAAGATAGCTGTACAGCTCACCCATTGTATGTGCGTTGGATAGGCAGAGAGACATCTCCATTTTGTAGAATTACTAGCATTTTTTCTGGAATATTCCCAACTTTAGCCTAAGAATTTGAGGTTGCTCCGAAATAATGAAAGCAGCAGATAACAGCTGTTTTTTTTTTTTTTTTGAGTCTTTAACTCTCATTTCCTGCATGGAGAGCAGGAAATTCTCTCTTTCTCTCTCCCACCCCCCTTACCCCGGCCCCCCCTTTCTCTCCCACCCCCCCCTTCCCCCAGCCATCTAGCTGGAGCTGCCTTTTCCCTAATGGTGTACTTTCTACTAAATTCCTTGTTTTGCCATTTTTACATTTGTGTGCGTGCGTGCGCGTGTGTGTTCAATTCTTTGTTGGAGACGTCAAGAATCTGGGATCGTCACCTCCCTCCTCCCCTCGTCCTCCCCCCACAACCCTCCACCGGTAACAGGAAGTGCACGGGGCTGTGGGCTCTCAGGTGGGCCTAGTATTGTGGCTTTCGACCCCCGTGGGTGCCTGCTTTGGGCGCTGGCTGCGCTGAGTTCTCTTCGAGTTCTTCCGCATCTGCAGGGCGGGGGGGGGGTAGAGGGGGGCAGGGCGGCTCTGGAGCCGCGTTGCTGCCCCGTTTGGTAACAAAGAACAACTCTGAGGCTGCGTGCCTTGTTTTTCATCTCTCCTCTCTCTCTTCTCTCCTCTCTCTCTCAGCCGTTGCATTGGTTTAGGAATGAATGAATGTGCCGAAAAAGGAGTGGGTGGGGGGGGAAGCACGCTATAAAAGTAATCTTGTTTATATGCTCTCAGATCGCTCAAGCCAGCCTGGTCTCGGCATTGGAATGGGGGGGGCGCGGGGGAGCGCGACGGGTGGCTCTGACCTGTCACCATCTTAAGTGGTGAAGGCGACCAAGCCGATAAAATTCTTTTCTCTGCCTCGCTCCCCTCCCCCACCCTCAGTCGCCCCTTCCCTTTCTTCCTTCCCTCCACCCCCCAACCCCTGCCACCGGTTGAAAGAGCTTTCCCCTCCCCCAACTCATCAGTCATTCTTAACCTCGCTAGGAGGTGGGGGGCAGGGTCCACCAAGCTGGAGCCCGTGGGGGTTCTAAATGGCTTGGGGTGATGCTGGCAGAGGGGTGCCACTCTTCCCATCCTCAGCAGGATACCCCCCTCCCCCAGATCCCTTCTCTCTCCTATGGTTTCACTTGAGACTCGTCCTTGGCTTTCAGGATGCCTCCACTAACACAGGGGAGGGGGTATTTACAATCACAAGGGGGATGGGGGGGATCAAAGGCCAAGAGGGTGCCCCGCCCCCGTCCTGAAATCCACTGCGCACCCCCCTGAATAACGCGGATTAGGGAACCGACGCCAAGCTGGAAGGATTTAGGGATCCAAAGAAGCAAGGAATGTGGCTGCCAGAAGCTTCTGGCCCCTCCCCTTTGCCCCCCCCCCCAGCAGAGGAGCGGCCTTTGTCATTCAGCTTGGCCCGCCTTTTCTGCCTGGGGCCTCAGTGCCCTGCGCAGCACCCCATCCCCCACTGCTACCCCCACTGCCAGCCACGCTGGCCTGGGTGTTAGCCTGCAGTTACCGACAGAGCAGTTAACAACCTGGAGCACCTCACCCCGCACCCAGCACCCATCCAGCAGACAAGAGAAGCTAAATTGGTACTAAGGGAGGCTGCACTGTCTCCTGGCCTCCCTCACCTCCAGCCGCCATCGCCATTCTCCATCAGGCCCGGGCGGCTTAAAAAAAAAAAAACAGCAACAAAAACCCGCCCTTTTGGAAAACTGCCTGGTATGAGCGGGAATTACCACTAGAGACGTTTCTGGATGTAGGCAGGCCGGCCCTCCCCATCTTTACCACCTCGTGAGCCCCAGAAAATGTATGTATTTCTGTGGCCTTCTGGGATGAACTGAAGAGTGGGGGAAACAACAGTAGATCCTATGGCGGGGGGAGAATGTAAATTTTTTTTGAAGCATACATTAATTTCACAAAGGTAGGGGATGCATGGTGACATTTCCACATACTTGCACAATGTAATCCAATCATTCTCTGTGGGTAAACACCATTAGGAAAAGTGTTGAATATCATCAAGTATGCCTATAAAATTTCCTAATGAAATCTCTTTTTGGTTAACTGTTTATTGAGCACAAATTGAAACATACACAATAGTAGATGATAAATCTTCAGCCTTAACCATGGCCAGGGTAGATCCAGTTTTGTGTCTATTATTTCTTTCACTCTCTTTTTCTTACTCTGTTTTTCTTTCTCTCCTTCGCTCGCTCCCTCTCTCTCCCTCCCCTCCCCTTTCTTTTCTGTGGATCCTAGGTCTTGAAATCAGGACCTGGACACTCTCCCTGAGCTTTATTGCTCAAGGTTAGCACTCTAGGCCTGGGTGATGTCCCTGAGCTGTTCAGCTCAAGGCGAGCACTCTACCACTTGAGAACGCTACTTCCGGTTTTCTGGTGGTTTATTGTGAGTCTCACAGACTTTCCTGCCTGGGCTGGCTTTGAACTGTGATCCTCAGATATAAGCCTCCTGAGTAGCTAGGATTACAGGCGTGAGCCACCGGCTTATTTTTTTTTTAGTAGCTTGAAAGCTGTCCTTTCTTTTATTTATGTTTTTGATACAATGTCACATTATATTGTTCAGACTGACCTCAAACTACTGGGTTCAATGATACTCCCACTTCAGCATCTTGAATGCTGAGATACATCGTTGCAACAAATCTGCTACAACATAACTTTCTGTGTCTATGTGTGAGAGAGAGACAGGGAGAGACAGGGAGAGGGCAGGGCTGGGGCTAATTCTCAGAAGGCATATGCAGCCATAGCCTGCAGTTGGCTTGAATACCACGAAATGGACACCAGCCATGGAGGAATTGAGGTACCTGCTATCACAGGAAGTGGTGTCTCCTTTCAGGCCACCTCTCCCCACCCCCAGTCTCTAGACACTCCTGCATCTACCTGGCACCCTGGCACAGGAGAAAGAGCTCTCTACCCCCAGCAGTTCACTAGTCAGCTATGGGAAAGGAGCCCCAAGCTCAGAACAAGCTTCTGAGGCTAAAACCTTCCTGGCCTCTGCCCTGAGGCTGCGCACTGGGCAGGAGCTGAGCTGCGGGATTATCAGGCCCCAGAAACAACTGCACTGTCCTTTAACAAGTCATCACCTCCCACAGGTTTACAGATCACATCATCTGGCAAGAGGAGGCAATGGCCATAGGCATCTCTCTTTGGGTAACTTGTGTGTGTATGTGTGTGTGTGTGTGAGAGAGAGAGAGAGAGAGAGAAAGCTGGAACTGGGGCTTGAACTCAGGGCCTGGGTACTGTCCCTTAGCTTTTTTTTTTGCCAGTACTAGGCCTTGAACTCAGAGTCTGAGCGCTGTCCCTGAGTTTTTTTAAGCTCAAGGCTAGTGCCCTACCACTTGAGCCACAGTGCCACTTCAGCTTTTTTGAGTAGTTTATTGGAGTTTCCCCGGGACTTTTCTGCCCTGGCTGGCTTCAAAACGCAATCCCTAGATCTCAGCCTCTTTTTTTTTTGTTGATCATGGGGCTTGAACTCTGGGCCTGGGCGTTGCCCCTCAGTTTTTCAGCTCAAGGCTAGTACCCTACCACTTGGGCCACAGCGCCACATCCAGCCTCCAGCCTTTTCTGCTTATGTGGTGCTGAGGAATCGAACACAGGGCCTCATGCATGCAAGGCAAGCGCTCTACCACTGAGCCACCTTCCCAGCCCAATCCCAGCCTCTTGAGTAGCTAGATTATAGGCATGAACCACCAGCTCCCGGTATAAGGATTTATTTTACTATAACAAGGTTAAAGTAGGGACAAATAGAAAAGGGGAGAGAGAATTTCCTGTTCTCCATGCAGGGAAGAGGAGCTAAAGACTCAAAATGGCAGCTGTTATCTGCTCTTTGTTCTTTCAGAGCTGGGGGACTACACAAGGCTTTTCTTGTCTAGCAACTCTGCAACTACTAGACAATGGTTTTAGTCTGGAGCCAGTGGCTCATGCCTGTAATCCTAGCTACTCTGGAGGCTGAGATCTGAGGGTCCCAGTTCCAGTCACCCAGCAGGAAAGTTGCTAAGACTCTTATCTCCAATTAACCAGCAGAAAACCTGAAATGAAGCTGTGCCTTAAGTGCTAAAGTGCAGATCTTGAGCAAAAAAAAAAACAACTAAGGGACAGCTCCTAGTCTCTGAGTTCAAGCCCCAGTACTAGCAAAAGCAACAACAAAAAGATTGTAATTTCCCTATCTCCTGACCTTCCTTTTCTGCCTCATGCCCTGGGGTAACAAGACAGGAAGGGTAGGGGACAGCAGGGTTGGGGTGGGGGTGGGACTCTTCATTGACTTCATCCTGGCTACCCAGGGCATGCCAGGGGAACCCTGCTTGCTTCCTAGAATGGGAACAACTTCAGCTGTTGTCATCAGGGTGGTCAATTGAAGGGACCCAGATAAAGTACCAAGCTGGGCTCCTCTGGGTTGAGTAGCAGCAGTAACATTTAGATGGGGTGTACCTTTGACCCACCCATTTTGTAAAGCAATAGCTTTTTTTTTCGATCATGGGGCCTGGGTGCTGTCTCTCAGCTCTTCAGCTCAAGGCTAGTGCCCTACCACTTTGAGCCACAGAACCACTTCCGGTTTCCTGGGGGTTAATTGGAGATGAGTTTTACATGGACTTTTCTGCCCAGGCTGGCTTTGAACCACGATCCTCAAATGTCAACCTCCTAAGTAGCTAGGATTACAGGAGTGAGCTACTGGTGTCTGGCTAAAAACAATAGTTTGAACAAAAGAGAATAACTTTACATCTTATTTATGCAAGTAAACAGCTACCATCTGCTGGCACACCTTAAGGTACAAATTGATCATTTATTTGTGCCAATAAACAATAACATGGACAAATAAACCAATGCATAGAAGAAAAACCAGGCATGAACTTTTCAGAAACAGCAGGCCTAAAGATCTGGGCAGTTCCTTCACTTGAATTATATAAAAGGAGCTCTAGCTCAGTACCTGGAGTCATTTCTGCCTTCAACCAGCATTGTGGCTCCAGACTTTTTGTTATTTTTTTGGGGGGGGGTTGGTTGTAGTGCCTGAACTCAGGGCCTGAGCACTGTCCCTGAGCTTTTCTTTTCTTTTATTGTCAGTCATGGGGTCTGAACTCTGGGCCTGGGCACTGTCCCTGAGCTCTTCAGCTCAAGGCTAGTGCCCTACCATTTGAGCCACAGCACCACTTCCAGCCTTTTCTGCTTATGTGGTGATGAGGAATTGAACCCAGGGCCTCATGCATGCAAGGCAAGCACTCTACCACTAAGCCATCTTCCTAGCCCTTTTCTACTGAAGGCTAGTGCTCTACCATTTTGAACCACAGCTCTACTTCCAGGTTATCTGGTGGTTAAGAGTTTCATGGGGGGCTGGGAAGGTGGCTCAGTGGTAGAGTGCTTGCCTTGCTTGCATGTGATCCTGGGTTCAATTCCTCAGCACCACATAAGCAGAAAAAAAAGCCGGAAGTGGCGCTGTGGCTCAAGTAGTAGAGCGCTAGCCTTGAGCTGAAGAGCTGAG
>NW_012267312.1:8178967-8184028 GCF_000151885.1 Dipodomys ordii | reverse complement strand
ACACACACACACACACACACACACACACACACACACACACACACACACACACACACACCACACCGTGATCACAGTAGTACCCTGCAAAATAACACCAATGAAACTGAAGTAGCTTGTGAAATTGTTACTCAATATATTCTCTGACATTGTAGAATGACATAAATGTGACCATGTTTGTGACATAGCTCATGCTGAGCTAAAGCCCTGAGCTTTGGATGACTCAGCTCCCCTCAGGCCATGCTGGGAGGCCTGTGTCTGGGACATATCTATGACAGGAGACAGAAGCAGATGCAAAATAATTTAAGGCCTTCAAAACTACCCCTGATTTTTTTTTTTGCTTTTGCTTTTTTTGTGCTCATTCTGGGGCTTGAACTCAGGGTCTGGGTACTGTCTCTCAGCTTTTCTTGCTCAAGGCTAGTGCTCTACCACTTGAGCCACAGCCCCACTTCTGACATTTTTTGGTCATCCTGGAGCTTGAACTCAGGGCCTGGGCTCTGTCCCTGAGCCTCTCTGTGCTCAAGGCTAGCACCCTACCACTTGAACCACAGTGCCACTTCCGACTTTTTCTGTTGATATGGTACTGAGGAGTCAAACCCAGGGCTTCATGCATGCTAGGCAAACACTCTACCACTGAGCCATATTCCCAATCCCCACCCCCCTGACTTTTTTTTTGGTGGTTCATTGAAGATAAGGGTCTCAGGAACTTTCTTTCCTGAGTTGGTCTTGAATTTTAATTCTTAGATCTCAGGCTCCTGAGTAGCTAGGATTACCGGTGTGAGCCACCAGAGCCAGGGCTGGGTTTTCTTTTGTGCCATTCATTTCCAAGGCTTGAATTCAGAGCTTCAGCTTGCTTTCTTTTCTCTTTCTTTTTCTTTGCCATTACTGATGCTTGAACTTAAGGATTCATGCTTTCTCAGCTTTTACACTCAAAGCTGATGCTCTACCAGCTGAGCCACACCTCAACTTCTGGCTTTTTGCTGGTTAACTGCAGATAAGAGTCTCATGGAATTTGTGTGTGTGTGCGCGTGTGTGTGTGTGTGTGTGTGTGTGTGTGTGTGTTTTGCCAGTCCTGGGGCTTGAACTCAGGGCCTGGGAGCTGTCCCTAAGCTTCTTTTGCTTAAGGCTAGTGCTCTACCACTTGAGTCACAGTCCCAGTTATGGCTTTTTCTGTTTATGTGGTACTGAGGAATCGGACCCAGGGCTTCATGCATGCTAGGCAAGCACTCTACCACTAAGCCACATTCCCAGTCTCTCTCATGGGATTTTTTTGCCCAGGCTAATTTCAAATCACAACCCACAGATTTTATCTGCCTGAGTAGTTTAGGATTACAGGGGTAAGATAGTTGCATCTGCATTCCTATATACTTTTAAAAATAGGATAGGGTAGTTCTTATCAAGAGATGTAATCTCTGGGTTGGGGGGGAGCAAATAGCAAACAATAGAGATTATCCTAATCAATGTATAATATATGCACATCTGAAATGCCAAGGTGAAAACTCATTGGTACAATTAATTTACACACACAGTGAATGATAGGAAATAAAACAGGCTCTGGTGGGGCAGGGTAGGTAGTACTAGCCAGGTTGTTAAAAAGCTAACAAAGAAGGTGAAGGAGAATGACTATGGGCAAAGCAGCTCATTTGTATTATGAAAAGTAGATCCATGGAACTTGTTGAAATTGTTTTTAGAAGAGGGAGTAGGGTTAGCAGAATGACAGGGTGAATTTGAACAGGATACAGATAGTGTGTGCATGTCTGTATGAAAATGTCATATAAAACCTTTATTCAACTAATACATCCTAATAAAAACATCGAAGCCGGGTGCTGGTGGCTCACGCCTGTAATCCTAGCTACTCAGGAGGCTGAAGGTCTGTGGATCTTGGTGCAAAGCCAGCTGGGGCAAGAATGTCCAGAGACTCTTATCTCCAATTAACCACTAGGAAACGAAGTGGCGCTGTGGCTCATGTGGTAGAGTGCTTATCTTGAGCTGAAGAACTCGGGGACAGTGCCCAGGCCCAGAGTTCAAGCCCCACAACCAACAAAAAAGAAAAAAATTGAGGCAGGAGGGAGAAGGAAAGCCTTTTAGTCCCTGAAGCCCATATAACAGAGTCTGGTGGTGTAAGTATATAATCCCAGCCACTCAGAGGCTGTTTTTTGTGTTGTTGTTTGTAGGTCATTGGGCTTGAACTCTGGGCCTGGGAGCTATCCCTGTGCTCTTCAGGTCAAGGTGAGTGCTCTGTCATTTGAACCACAATGCCACTTCCAGTTTTCTGGTGGTTTATTGGAGATGAGTCTCACAGACTTTTCTGCCTGTGCTGGCTTTGAACCGAGATCCTCAGATCTCAGCCTCCTGAATAGCTAGGATTACAGGCGTGAGCCACCGGCGCCTGGCATCCTAGGCCGTTTTTTGAGACCTTATCTCAAGAACAAAATAGAGTTTCGGGAGGGAAAAAATTGGGAGAAAATTAAAAAAAGAAATGTACTCATGAACTGGCTTATGTAACTGTAACCCCTCTGTATATAATCTTTACAATTCAAAAAGTATAAAACAAAATAAAGGCCTGGCTCTAGCCTATAATTAATTTTAGTTACAGGAGCTGGAGGCTGAGAACTGAGGATTGCAATTCAAAGCCCAGAAGCCAGGGCAGGAAAGGCTGGGAGACTCTTACCTCCAATTAACCACAAACAGAAGTGGAGCTGTGGCTCAACTAGAGAGCTAGCCTTGAGCACAAAAGCGCAAGACAAAGCCGAGGCCCTCAGGACCGGCCAAAACAAAACAAAATAAGCAAGCCAGAAAACAAACAAAAAACCCAGGACTGGAGGGGTGGGGGTGGGGGAGAGGGAGGGCTTAGCCCAAGGCCTGGGGGGGGGGCGTAGGGGAGAAAAAAGAGAGAGAGCGAGGGAGGGAGGGAAGGAGAAAGGGAGGGGGAGAGAGATAGAGAGAGGGAGGAAGGGAGGGACGGAGGGAGGGAGGGAGAGGGGAGGGAAAGGAGGGAGGTGGTAAGGGGCAAACTTGAATCTGGATTGGCTTTGTGATTGCTTTGATCAGACCAGGCCTCAGCAAGTTTGCTGGTGACTTGGAGGTGACTGACTGGTGGCTGATGGGTAGGGAAAATGCAAAGATGGGCCACGAAGCTTCAAGAAGAAGCCGACGACTCTGGAGGAACAAGGTTCCGACCCGATTGGTTCTCGCACGTTAAAATCCCTTGTGGCGATGGGGGTGAGTCAGAGGGTGCTGGGCAGAGGGCGGGGCTTATGGGAAGAAAAGGGAGGGGAGGGATGGGGGTAAACTGGCCCTTAAAGGTACAGGCTCCTGTTCCCCAGGCACGGAGCGCTGGCTCCTCTGTCCGGCAAGAGTCAGCCTGTAGCGACACCTCCAGGCAGGATCTTGGCCATCACGCACAAGTCCAGCGGGCGGAAGGGTCAGACGTGCCAAGATGGAGGCTAAATGTGACATTCTTACCCAAGCGAGATTTCACCCCTTCTGGCGTTCAATACTAGCTGAGTTTTTAATAAACGCAACTCTATTTTGGTGATGTAAACCTATTTTTCACCATCTGGCATACCCTTATGCTTCTTTTCTTTCTTATAAGACAACCTGGGGGAGGGGAAACACCAAAGGGAGGGGGGAAACCCGTCATAAGGCTTGGGCCGTCTCTCCACGTTGGTTGTATCATTTAACTCTGAACAATAGTTTTTATCTTATTCCTCTTTCTATAAATATCTATAGAACAGAAGTTTCGTTTGTGAAACACTAGCAGGAAAAAAGAAAAGCTTAAAGTCACTTTTCCATAACAGATCATGATAATTTATCCCTTCTGTCTGAACATGTGAGGAAATGATGACCCAAAGTTGTCCTCTGCAATTTATTTGAGGAATAAAGGAATTTTTGAGGAATTATTTATTTGAGGAACTAAAGGAATGGAAAGAAGGAACCAGCAGGAAAATTTACTTAATAAAATAAGCCATGAATTCATTAAAAAAATGCTCACTGGACTAAGCTTTTAGTAAATGTTGTTGGTATTTTAATCAAATCAGTATGCAATTAATTTTTCTCACTATATCCTATTAGGTAGATTATTAAGCAGTCTAACAGGTCATATTATCTCTACTTAATATTTCTCTTTTTTTAGGGGGTGAGGGTATAGGTCAAGTGATGGAGCACCTGCCTAGCAAGTATAAAGCCCTGAGTTCAAATCACAGTATCACAAAAAGCAACAAAAACCCCTCTTCTTCAATGTAGAGCAAGTTTGTAATTATATCCATGGCATCATCATTGTGTTCTGGACAGGAAAAACTTCCGTTTTGGTCTGCTCACCAGTTTTCATATTTGATGGTTGGAAGAATTTTCCACAGGCTAGCTTCTGGCTCTGTACATTTCAAACCTACCTAGTTTCTCTGCCACCACCCACATCCCAACTGCTGTAGCTAGCTCAGTGCCATGGCGTTTGTGGGTAGTTGGATTATTCCTGGAAGTCATTCGTATCCAGGATGATGGCCAGTAATAACTATGTGGGGAGACACAGTCCATGAAAGATGAAAGTCACACAGCACATGTATCTCTTACTGCCTCTGTGTGTGTGTGTGTGTGTGTGTGTGTGTGTGTGTGTGTACACGAGTACTGGGGCTTGAACTCAGGGCCTAGGAGCTGTCCCTGAGCTTTTTTCCCACTCATGGCTGGTGCTCTGTCACTTGAGCCATAGTGCCACTTCCATTTTTGTTGTTGTTTTGTTTTGTTTACTGGTTAGTTAGGAGCTAAGAGTCTCAACCACTTTTCTGCCCAGGCTGGTTTTGAAATGTGATCCTCAGTTCTCAGCCTCCTGTGTAGCTAGGGTTACAGGTGTGAACCACTGGTACCCCCACCCCCAATTCCACTTCAGTTCCTAAAGTCCTTCAGCCTTTCCAGTGCTTCAGACCCCTGGGGGGAGTGTCACCATGAGAAAAAGACAGCAATCTTTTTTTTTTGGTCGGTCATGGGGCTTGAACTCTGGGCCTGGGCGCTGTCCCTCAGCTCTTCAGCTCAAGGCGAGCGCTCTACCACTTGAGCTACAGCGCCACTTCC
>NW_012267312.1:8176115-8177313 GCF_000151885.1 Dipodomys ordii | reverse complement strand
AAGCAGAAAAAAAAGCCGGAAGTGGCGCTGTGGCTCAAGTAGTAGAGCGCTAGCCTTGAGCTGAAGAGCTGAGGGACAGCACCCAGGCCCAGAGTTCAAGACCCATGACAAAAAAAAATTTCATGGGGCTGGGAAGGTGGCTTAGTGGTAGAGTCCTTGCTGGGCATAGCATGAAGCCCTGGATTTGATTCCTCAGTACCACATAAGCAGAAAATGCCCAAAGTGGTGCTTTGGCTCAAGTGGTATAGTGCTAGCCTTGAGCAAAAGAAACTCAGGGACAGTGTCCAGGCTCTGAATTCAAGCCATAGGACTGGCACACACACACACACTCACACACAAAAGACTTTCTTGGGCTTTCCAGCCCCAGCTTGCTTTGAACTGTGATCCTCAGATCTCAACCTCCTTAGTAACTAGGATTGTAGACATGAGCCACCAAACACCTGGCTAAACTTGACATTTTGACATCACTGGGTCTCAGCAGCACTGTGGTACTTCTGTGATATTGCTGTGATGTTGCCTGCAGTGACTTGTTTTGAACCTGCAGTGAGGTTCTCTGTTCCTGCCTAAGGCCAAGCACCTTTGAACCCTACACTCCCTGCTTTAATCCCTTCCTAGAAATCCCTATCCCCTGTATATAACTCACATGTATTGTGTGATCTCAGAATTAATAATTGATAATTAAAATTAGAATAAAGAAATTTGTGCAAACGGGGTGGCTCAAGCCTGTAACCCTAGCTACTCAGGAGGCTAAGGTCTGAAGATCACCCTTCAAAGGCAGCTCAGGGCCTGGAGCTGGTGGCTAACACCTGTAATCCTAGCTACTCAGGAGGCTAAGGTCAGCCCAGGTAGGAAAGTTCCTGAGACTCTCATCTCCAATTAACCACCAGAAAACCAGAAATGGTGCTATGGCTCAAGTAGTAGAGCACTCACCTTGAGCTGAGGAGCTAAGGGACAACACTGAGGCAGAGAGTTCAAGCCCCATAACCAACAAAAGAAAAAGGAAAGAAAAGAAAAGCCAGCTCAAGCCGGGCGCTGGTGGCTCCCTGTAATCCTAGCTACTCAGGAGGCTGAGATCTGAGGATCGCGGTTCAAAGCCAGCCCCGGCAGGAGAGACCGTGAGACTCCTATCTCCAATAAACCACCAGGAAACCGGAAGTGGCGCTGTAGCTCAAGTGGTAGAGCGCTAGCCTTGAGCTGA
>NW_012267312.1:8143395-8168130 GCF_000151885.1 Dipodomys ordii | reverse complement strand
TCAAGGCGAGCGCTCTACCACTTGAGCTACAGCGCCACTTCCGGTTTCCTGGTGGTTTATTGGAGATAGGAGTCTCACGGTCTCTCCTGCCCAGGCTGGTTTTGAACCACGATCCTCAGATCTCAGCCTCCTGAGTAGCTAGGATTACATGGGTGAGCCACCAGCGCCCGGCAAAGACAGCAATCTTACCAGATGGCAGTCTAAATAGTTACCATTTCTGTTGCAAATTTTTACAAACACTTAAGCATTCATTTCTGGGCTCCCCCGGAGGGTCCTGGTGGGCCTTGGGCAAGTGAATAGTCTGATGCCTTGGCTTCTTTATTTGTGTGTGTGTGTGTGTGTGTGTGTGTGTGTAGGTTTCTAGGTATGGATGAATGTGATGACGATTGCACTGTTTCCTTTTTTTTTTAAAAAAAAAAAAAAAAGCTAGTCAGGCACTTATGGCTCATGACTGTAATCCTAGCCACTCAGGAGGCTGAGATCTGAGGATCGCCATTCAAAGCCAGCTTAGGCAGGAAAGTCCATAAGACTCTTATCTCCAATAAACCACCAGAAAACTGGAAGTGGCACTGTGGCTCAAGTGGCAGAGCACTTGCTTTTGAGCTGAAGAACTCAGGGACAGAGCCCAGGCCCAGAGTTCAAACCCTATGATGGACAAAAAAAAAAAAAAAGAAAAAGCTAGCAGGGTGATGGTGGCTTACTCCTAGCTAGCCAGGAGGTTGAGATCTGAGGATCACAGTTCGAAGCCATCTGAGGAAGGAAAGTCTGTGAGGCTTTTTTTTTGGTCTTTTTGTCGGTTCTGGGGTTTGAACTGTGGGCCTTGGCGCTGTCCCTCAGCTCTTCAGCTCTTCAGTTCAAGGCAAGTGCTCTACCACTTGAGCCACAGTGCCACTTCCCATTTTCTGGTGGTTTATTGGAGATAAGAGTCTCACAGACTTTCCTGCCTGTTCTGGCTTTGAACCACAATCCTCAGATCTCAGCCACCTAAGTAGCTAGGATTACAGGTGTGAGCCACCAGCACCCAGTTTTTTTTTTTTTTTGGCCAGTTCTGGGGCTTACATTTGGGGCCTGGTCACTGTCCCTGACTGAGTTTCTTTTGCTCAAGGCTAGCACTCTACCACTTGAGCCACAGCACCACTTCTGGCCTTTTCTGTTTATGTGATACTGAGGAATTGAACCCAGGGCTTCATGCATGCTAGGCAAGCACTCTACCACTAAGCTACCTTCCCAGCCTTGTGAGACTCATCTCCAATAAACTAGTCAGAAAAAGCCAGAAGTGGCACTGTGGCTCAAGCGGTAGAGCACAAAGAGGCTGGGGGACAGTGCCCAGGCCCTGAGTTCAAGCCCCAGGTCTGGCAAAAAAAAAAAAAGCTAAAAGATTAAGGGCTGGATCCAACTCCAGAGCTGGGCTCTGCCCTTCACACATCCCCTCCCCGTGATCTAGAACAAGGTCTGCCCCCCCCCCCCCATCATGGACCATGTAACCCTGCACCCTGATGCCCCTAGAGGGTGCCATGTCCTAATCCCCAGGCCACTGAAATAGCCAGGGTGGGGAGGGGAGGTGAGCGGGCATATTGGCTTGGTTGCCAAGGAGACTTCCTTTTAATTTTTAATTTTTATTTATTCTTTTTTTGGGTCCAGTCGTGGGGCCTGAACTCTGGGCCTGGGCGCTGTCCCTCAGCTCAAGGCTAACGCTCTACCACTTGAGCCACAGCGCCACTTCTGGCTTTTTTCATTTTGCTTATGTGGTGCTGAGGAATCGAACCCAGGGCCTCAGGCATGCAAGGCAAATGCTCTACCACTGAGCCACCTTCCCAGCCCCTGCCAAGGAGACTTCTGAGTCCTACTCCCAGGGACTTTTGAAACAGTGGCAGCAGAGATACACAAACCAGGATTGGCCTCACATACCCTACTTGGTTTTGACCTTGCTGGGGCAGGGGTGGGGTCATTAGAGTCGTGTCAGCACGGCACAGACTGTGGCCCCGCTGGTTCTTACATTATGGCCATAGGGAGTGTGCCTACTGTCTCCCATTGAAGTTATGGTTCATAGGAGAATTTTTATCCCTTTCTCCCATCCCAGCAAAGGCCTATGTGGCTGTGGGCCCAAGCCCCTGATAGGAAAAGCTGGCAAGTCTCCCAGCCACGAGCTGGTGATGTGACCATAGCACCATAGAACTTCACATAGAAACACACTGTAGCAGCCAATTGCTGGTGGCTCAGTGGAGCTGCTATCTGCACCTGTCCTAGGATGGAGGTATGCACCAGGTAACCTAGCTTCTTTCACTCAGAATGTTTCCAAGGTTTATGTCTGTTGTGACATGTGCCTGAGCTTCATTCCTCTGCATGAAAACAACCCCATTTTCTTTATCCATTCATCCGCCCACCTTTCGGCACTTGTGAATAGACACACTATATACCAGCCAGAGGCCAATGGCTCATGCCTGTAATCCTAGCTACTCAAGAGGCTGAGATATGAGGATCACAGTTCAAAGACAACCAGGGTAGGAAAGTCTGTAAGACGCTAATCGCCAATTAACCACCAGAAAGCCAGAAGGAAAGCTATGGCTCAAAGTGGTAGAGTGCTAGCCTTGAGCAAAAGAGCTTAGGGCCAGTGCCCAGGCTCTGAGTTCAAGCCCCACAAGAGACAAAAAAGAAAGAAAGAAAAAAAAGAAATACCTATAGCCATATATCTCTCTGTGTCTGGGTCTTTGTCCTCATCTGTAGGTCTGTTTAGTTAATGCCAAGGTAAACCTTCCTTTGTGGTGATGGACTCATCAGGTATTGCCTCCAACAGAGACTTGTTTCCATTGAGGGGCCAGGCCTTTAAAATTAGCCCTAGGCTGCCTGCTGGTAGCCATGCCTGTAATCCTAGTACTCAGGAGTTTGAGATATCAGGAACACAGTTCAAAGCCAGCCAAGGCAGGAAAGTCCATGAGAACCTTATCTCCAATTTAACCACCCAAAAGCAGGAGATGGAGTTCAAGTGATAGAGTTACCAGCATTCAGCTAAGGGACAGTGCCCAGGCCCTGAATTCAAGTCCCAATGCTGGCACAAAAGAACGAAAGAAATAAAGGAATCCAGCTTGTTAATACACTGCTAAATGCACATCTCAGTAACTATTAGTTGTGTAAAGGCCAGTGCTTACAACAGCTGCTGTTTCTACAAAGAACTTCCTTAGTAATGTAAAATTGCTTATTTTGGAGGCTACTGATTACTACAAAAATAGTTATGTGATATAATGTACATTGTGTGTGTGTGTGTGCATGTGTGTACTGGGGTTTGAACTGAGGGCCTGAGCACTGTCCCTGAGATTTTCTGATCAAGGCTGATTTTCTACCACATGAGCCAGAGCTCTACGTCAGGATTTTTGGTTGTTAATTGGAGATAAGACTCTCATTGGACATTCCTGCTCAGGCTGGATTTGAACCAGGATCCTCACATCTGTACCTGAGTAGCTAGGATTACAGGAGTGAGCCACCAGCTCCTGGAAAGCACAAGTGTGTGTGTGTCTGTGTGTGTGTGTGTGTGTGTGTATACACATTGGAGCAGAAAGGTGAGGAACCACAAAGGCTTCCTGGGCCAAAGAATCATTCCCTATTCCCCTTCTACTGCCTCCAGTGTAGTGTATTGCCCCTTTGGCCTGTGCACCCATTTTCAAGCTTCTGAGAGAGGAACTGGATGAATGGGTGCTGAGTCAGGGTACATCGTACTGTTTGAAAATATGAGCTGCCCTTTACTTCTCATGGGATCTGTTTTTTAAGCCCTTTTTGTCCTCATTCCAAGTTGGGGCTATGAGAAATCTCATCAGAACAACTGGACACCTGAGTCAAACTTTTCATTAGTCATTTTTTTTTGCCAGTCCTGGGGTTGAACTCAGGGCCTGAGCACTGTCCTTTTTTTTTCTCAATGCTAGTACTCTACCGCTTGAGATACAGGGCCACTTCTGCCTTTTTCTGTTTATGTGGTACTGAGGAACTGAAACCAATGGATTCATGCATGCTAGGCAAACAGTCTACCACTAAGCCACATTCCCAGCACCATTAGAGCCATTTTTAAATGAGGTTCAGGGCTGGGAAGGTGGCTCAGTGGTAGAGCGCTTGCCTTGCATGCATGAGGCCCAGGGTTCGATTCCTCAGCACCACATAAGCAAAAAAAAGAAAAAAGCCGGAAGTGGCGCTATGGCTCAAGTGGTAGAGCACTAGCCTTGAGCTGAAGAGCTGAGGGACAGCACCCAGGCCCAGAATTCAGGCCCCATGACCGGACCCCACCCCCCCAAAAAAAAGAGGTTCAAATTCAGAGTTATAAGAACAAAGTAAGCAGCCTATTTCAGCCTATTTCACATTGCACTGTTTGTGGGAGCTCACACTACACACACGTATTGTAAAAAACAGCTGCAGCTGATGTACATACTACTTTATAGATTAAAAAAAGTAAACAGCAAACTTGTTTAGTTTTTTGTTTTTGCCAGTCGTGGGGCCTGAGCCCTGTCCCTCAGCTCTTCAGCTCAAGGCTAGCGCTCTACCACTTGAGCTACAGTGCACTTCAGGCTTTTTTTTTCTGCTTATGTGGTATCGAGGAATCGAACCCAGGGCCTCATGCATGCAAGGCAAGCGCTCTACCACTGAGCCACCTTCCCAGTCCAGTAAATTTATTTAGAAGACAAAAGGGAACAGTTTGTGAGAGCAGACACTCAGAAGAGGGGAATTCCTGACTGGTTATGCGCAGTCCCTTTGTCTCAGCCGCTAGATTTCCGGTCGCCATTCCCCTCCCTGTTATGGGAGTATATCTTTGCTTTGATTGGTTAAACAATGGCTACGCGAGTGCCAAGGGCATTGCGGATCGTTCCTCCACCTGCGAACCCGAGCGCTGCAATTTCCCTTCTGATTGGCCCCCGAACGCGGAGCGGAGGACGGAAGGGGAGGACGTGATTTCCGCGTTGCTTTTTGTACAGCGTTTCTTGATTGGACCTCCCCGCCCGGGAACCCAAGAGCGGAAGTTCCTTTTTGATTGGACACGCTCCACCTCAGAGAGCGAGGGCGGGGAGTGGGAGGGTTTGCCTTCCGCTTTCCTGTTTGTAAAGCAGTTTCTGATTGGATCGTCCCGCCTGGGAAACCAAGAGCGGAAGTTCCTTTCTGATTGGGCTCGCGTCACCTCGGAGCTCTAGGGCGGAATTGAGAGGGTTTGCCCTGTTACAAATCGCTTTCTGATTGGATGTTTCTGCCTGGGAACTCGTGTGCGAAAGTTCCCTTTTGATTGGCTGGACCTCGCCACCTCCGAGCTTGAAGACTGAAGTGGGAGGGATTGCCTTCGCTCTGGCCGCGCGCTGCCTATTGTCTAGCGCAGTGATGCCGTATCAGGATTACCGGGAACAATGAAAATGTCCTCGCCACGTTGACCTTTTTACGGTGCGAGTTTCCTTTTAATCTAGACCAAATGTAGTGATTCATGTTAGATTTTGTATGTTAGTAAGCAAATTTGGAAGACTAAAATAACCTATTCACATCCCCCCCACCCCCCGTTAGTCAAGCAGGCCATAAACAATTGCATTTTAAACCTTTTTTTTTTTTGTCGGTCGTGGGGCTTAAACTCTGGGCCTGGGCGCTGTCCCTGAGCTCTTTAGCTCAAGGCTAGCGCTCTACCACTTTGAGCCACAGTGCCACTTCCAGTTTTCTGATGGTTAATTGGAGATGAGATTCACGGGGACTTTCCTTTCTGGGCTGGCTTTGAACCGCGATCCTCAGACTGTCTCAGCCTCCTGAGTAGCTAGGATTACAGGCGTGAGCCACTGGCGCCAGGAGTTAAGCCACTCTTGCAGTGACTGCAGGACAGAACGGCTTAAAGGACACAGATGTGGTGGGGCTTGAGTACCCAGCTTTTCTCCTCGCTTCTACTAGGACTAAGAAAGGAGTCACCGCTCTCAGCAAAAAGTGGTTTAAGCACTTCTTAGGACTCCAGACTTCACTATGAATAGGGAGATTCAGGTCACATGTTTTCTTTCGGTTGAACTATACTTTCTCCTTATGGCAGTTAAATGTAGAAATTGTAGTGTTAGAACAGCTCCTCTGTGATATAAACTATTGTTTCCCTCTCTTCAGCCTCCTTTTTTTCTTTCTGTTTTGCTGGTCCTGGGACTTGAACTCAGGGCTGTCCCTTAGCTTTTTGCTCAAGGACAGTGCTCTAACATTTGAACCACAGCTCTACTTTCAGCTTTTTCTGATTAATTGGCAATAAATGTCTCACAAACGTTCCTACTCTGCCTGGCTTGAAACTTCGATCCTCAGATCTCAGCCTCCTGAGTAGCTAGGATTATAATGAGCCCCTGCTTCAGCCTCCTTCTTAAAAGCATATGGCTGAAAAACTGGAAGTGACAATGTGGTAGAGTGCTAGCCTTGAGCACAAAGAAGCTCAGGGGCAGCGCCCAGGCCCTGAGTTCATGCCCCACAACTGACAAAAAATAAAAGCATATGGCTGAAAGAACGAGTTAGTATGAAAAGGATTTTCAACAAAAAATACTAGGCTCACCAAATTTAAGCAGCCACGGTGTTTCTTATGCTAAGCACAGCCTGAAAATGTTTCCTTAACCCTCCAACAAAACATATTAAGTTGCATCAAGAAATATGTCAAGGACACAGCCTAAACATTAACACACTATAGGGGGAAAATGGATTGTGAAGGGCTTTGTCTTAATACACTACATTCACCTGGTTTCCTGGCACTTTGCTGTTGTGCCACCCCACCAAGAAGACCACCAAGAGTCAGACTCTACAGCTGTTTTATTTAAACGGGCTGCAGCTCGGGCCTCGTCCTACACTCCAACACAGCAGAGCCCAGGAGGAGAGCCCCGAGCTAAGGATTTGCAGGTCTTATAAAGGCACACAATCAACCAGGTGTTTAGATTACCACCACATGTTGCTCTGCTAGACAGAAACAAGCAACAAGTGGTCACTGCCTCAAAACTTTAACCTCTCATCCCCCCCCCCCTTGACTTATGGTCCTGAGCCACAATCTTGTGGCTCTGGCCCCAAACTAAACTCCAATAGCTCTTGATCTTGAACTGGTATACCAATAACAATCAGTCCATTTTTTCTTTTCTTTTCTTTTTTTTGGGGGGGGGGTCTGGTCGTGGGGCTTGAACTCTGGGCCTGGGTGCTGTCCCCCAGCTCTTCAGCTCAAGGCTAGTGCTCTACCACTCTTGAACCACAGCCTCACTTCCAGCTTTTTTCTTTTTTGCTTATGTGGTGCTGAGGAATTGAACCCAAGGCCTCAGGCATGCAAGGCAAGCGCTCTATCACTGAGCCACCTTCCCAGCCCCCATTTTTCTTTTCTTGAGGTGTATGTGGAGTGGTTGGGTAGGATGCTTGGAGACTTCCCATGTTTCCCCACGGTCAGCTGGTCTGGCGTGGGAGCAGTGGATCCAAGCAGCAATGCCGTCCACCTTAAGGGCAGTAGGTGTAGCCAGTAGCACCATGTAAGGTCCCTTCCACCGTGGTTCCAGAGATCTCAAGTTGTGCCTTCGAACAAACACCCAGTCCCCTGGTTTAAACAATTGGGGGGTAGGAATAGAAGCAGAATCATATAATGCTCTAAGCTGGGGCCACATACTTATTTATTTATTTATTGCCAGTCATGGACCTGAACTCTGGGCCTGGGCGCTGTCCCTCAGCTCTTCAGCTCAAGGCGAGTGCTCTACCGCTTGAGCCACAGCACCACTTCTGGCTTTTTCTGTTTATGTGGTGCTGAGGAATCGAACCCAGGGCCTCATGCACGCAAGGCAAGCACTCTACCACTGAGCCACCTTCCCAGCCCAGGGCCACATACTCTTATGCACCAGCTGTAAATAGTCAAACTTACACAGAAATTCAGTATCATCCAAATCAGCAAGCAATTCAGTCTGAAGGCTAGGGATAATGGGTGGAGGGTGCCCATACATTATTTCAAAAAGAGTAAAGCCAAGCTGATAGGGTGAATTTCTTACTCTAAACAGGGCAAAAGGAAGGAGCGATACCCAGTCTGCACCAGTCTCCAAGGCCAATTTAGTTAAGGTCTCTTTTAGAGTCCGATTCATTCATTCTACCTGCCCTGAACTCTGGAGTCTATAAGCACACTGCAATTTCCAATCCGTCCCCAGTGCTGCGGCTATTCCCTAACTTACTTTTGAGACGAACGCCGGTTCATTGTCCGACCCGATGGTGGATGGGAAGCTATACCTGGGTAGGATTTCTTCCAGGATCTTCTTAGCCACAACATTCGGTCTCATGCTTTGTTGGGTAGGCTTCAACCCATCCTGAAAAGGTGTCTACAAAAAGTAGCAAATATTTATACCCAAATTTTCCAGTTTTAATTTCTGTGAAGTCTACTTCCCAATACACACCTGGCCTATCTCCACGGAGGCGAGCTCCTTTTGTAACCGGTTGATTGGGGGCATTGGTGAGCTGACAGGCTTTACAATTTTTAACAATGTCCTCAATGAGTTGATTTCCTTGCCTAATTTTTACTTCTGAGTGTCAGAGCAAGTCCTGCATTCTTCAGGTTCCCATGTGAGAGACCTGATGGATTCTCTTAAGAATCCCCTTGCCCAATCTTTGTGGCAAGATAAGTTTCCCCTCACCAGTTTTCCACCAGTCTTTGTTTCCTTCTCTGTCCAGGGGTTTATAGGCCATGGGAATTTTCTTTATCCACTCCAAGTCTTCTTGGGAGTACTGAGGCTCAGGAGGCAAAGCTCGTGGCCCTGGGTCTACTAGAGTCAGTACTTCCACTCTGGGCTGGAGGGCAACCTCCTTAGCTGCCTGATCAGCCAAGTTATTTCCTTTGGTTATAGAATCAGTTCCCTTTTGGTGGCCAGGGCAGTGCATAATGGCAATATTTGCTGGTTCCCATATGGCCTGGATGAGGCTTAAAATTCCCTCAGCTGTCAGCAGCCCCCTCTCTTGGTAAATGACTCCATGGATATGCACAGTGGCAAAAGCATACCGACTATCCGTGTACATGTTTAGTCTCTTCCCTTTTCCCAATTGTAGGGCTTTTGTTAGTGCCACCAGTTCTGCTCTTTGTGCAGACATTTCCTGGGGGAGTGCTTCTGCCCACACTATCTCAGTGTCTGTGGTGACTGCTGCGCCCGCGTACTGTTTTCCCTCTCCAATGAAACTGCTGCCATCTGTGAACCAGGTATGCTTGGCATGTGATAGTGGTGAGTCCTACAAGTCTGGCCTCTTTTCCTTGGCCCGGTCTCTTTTCACGCTCAATTTCACATTCTCTGTCCTTCCTTTCCTGTCTTTGCTCCTCTGTCTCTCTCTTATTGTAAACCTTTTCCACCGCAGCTACTAGATCCCTAATAGACTCTTCACCAAGTCTGTCTAGAGCCTGCAACTTTTGCTTTATGTCTGGTGCAGCTTGGTTTATATAGGCAAACATAATCATCTGAGCCAACTCCTGAGTCTCAAGATCATATGGGGTATATTGACTAAAAGCCGCTCAAGATATGCTGCCGGACTTTCACTTCCTCCCTATCTAACATCATAAACTTTGGCCATATTAGTAGGTTGGTGAGCTGCCGTCTTGAGACCTGCCAACAGAGCCTGGCAGTAGACGAGGAGTTGCTCCCTACCTTCAATCGTATTGCAGTCCCATGTTGGTTGGATCTCAGGAAAATAGGCAGCGATCAGGGCAGGATACGTGATGGGCGCTCCTGTGGGGCCAGGGATATGTTTCCAGGCCACCTCTAGGATATGGTGTCTCTCTTCGGTGGTAAAAAAAAAAAAAAAAGACCTGTAAAAGCTGATTACAGTCATCCCAAGTAAAGATGAGTAAAGAGAATAGTTTCAAGCAAACAAATTAAATCATGGGGTTTCTCAGAAAAGGGGGCATTTTGGGTGCGCCAATTGTATAGATCACTGGTAGAAAATGGCCAATATTGGAATTGCTGTCGACTATCCGCATCCACAGGACCTATGGTGCGGCGCGTAAGGGAAAAACAGCTGCATTAGAAGGGGGGCTGATCCCACGGCATCGTTGAGTGACTGGCCCCTCAGAAACTTTAAGGGCAGGTGCCGAGGGTTCAGCTCCTGGTTCTATAGCGCCCTCCTCCTCTTGATCATTCTCAGGTTCTGCAAAAGGAACCTGGGAAGAGGAGGATGGGGGAGGAAACATTTCTTCTTCCAAGTTATCTCCCTGAAAAACTGGGGCGTACAATTTCTTTTCCTCTTTCTTAGTTTCTTTTTGTAAGTCTAGGGGGCTAGATGGAGTGGTGCCCATGGTTTCCAGTCCTGTCAGTTGTACAGTCCAAAAAACAACAAACAGTACAAACAAAACATGTGCAGGCCTGACAGTTACGAAAAAAAGCTTCACACGGCGGGGTTCCAAAGACCCCCTCCCTCGCCCCACATGGCAGGATTCCAAGGACACCCCCGCGGGGGCCCCCCCGCCCCATTAGAGGATCTGGGACGTCTCCCAGTTCCTCCAGGGTTGTCGTGCAAGTGCGTCCGCTTCAACAACCCTTTACGAATCGGAGTGGCCGTCCTCACAAGGAAAAATGAAAGTAAAACAGACAAATGACAGGACAAGACAAATTAACAAAGACAGCTCTGTATTACCTTTGGAGTCTGAGATCTCGGGGGTCTTTGGGGGGGATCCCGGATGAGCCCCCACTAATATGTTATGCCAAGGTAGCAGGACCCCCACCAAGACCACTGAGAGTCAGACTCTACAGCTGTTTTATTTAAACGGGCTGCAGCTCGGGCCTCGTCCTACACTCCAACACAGCAGAGCCCAGGAGGAGAGCCCCGAGCTAAGGATTTGCAGGTCTTATAAAGGCACACAATCAACCAGGTGTTTGGATTACTACCACGTGTTGCTTTGCTAGACAGAAACAAGCAACAAGTGGTCACTGCCTCAAAACTTTAACCTTTCACTGCAACTTTCCCTTTCATAGACTTGAGTAGGCAGTAGTCACATTTCAGAGGGGCAATTCTGTTCCTTCATGAAACAGTTTTTTTTTTGCCAGTCCTGGGGCTTGAACTTAGGCCTGGACACTGTTCCTGAGCTTCTTTTGCTCAAGGCTAGCACTTCTACCACTTGAGCCACAGTGCCACTTCCGACTTTTTCTGTTTATGTGGTACTGAGGAATTGAACTCAGGGCTTCATGCATGCTAGGCAAGCACTAAACCACTAAGTCACATTCCCAGCCCAGATGCTTCTTCCTGAACCCATCTAAAGGACCAGATTTAATATCTAGCCAAACTTGTATTTACTTCCAAAGTCCAAATGTGTACCCAGTGTTCCAATGGGTGGTGTGGAGAAAGATTTGAGATGAAAAAAAAAATAAGATTTGAGATGGTGGCAGTATAAATGGCAAATGATATTTTTGTTGTTGTTGTTGGTCATGGGGCTTGAACTCTGGGCCTAGGTGCTGTCCCTGAACTCTTTTGCTCCACGATAGAAATCTACCACTTTTGAGCCACAGCTTCACTTCCAGTTTTCTTGTGGTTTATTGGAAATAAGAATCTCACGAAGTTTCCTGCCCAGGCTGGCTTTGAACCGCTCAGCCTCCTGAGTAGCTAGGATTACAGGCATGAGCCATTGATGCCTGGCTAAGTCTGTGAGACTCCTGTCTCCAATAAACCACCAGAAAACTAGAAGTGGCACTGTGGCTCAAGTGGTAGCACTAACTCACCTTGAGCAATGGCAAGAGGCACAATAAGAATATATTTCAGCCATGAGATTCTTATTTCCAATTAACCACCAAAAAGTCAGAAGTGGCGCTGTGGCTCAAGTGGTATAGTGCCAGCCTTGGGACAGCACCCAGGCCTTGAGTTCAAGCCCCAGTACCCCCTAACTCATAGAAATATATGTCAGCTAGGCATTAGTGGCTCATAATTGTAATCCTACTCAGGAAGCTTAAATCTGAGGACCATGGTTGGAAGCCAGCCTGGGCAGCATAGTCCATGAGATTCTTATCTCCAATTAACCATCAAAAAGCCAGAAGTAGTAATGTGGTTCAACTGTTAAAGCACCACCCTTAAGGGAAAAAGCTGAGAACACAAGGCCCTAAGTTCAAGCTCCAGTACCCATACAAAAGATAGACTATATTTCCATTTCCCTAGCAAGTAATTACTCTGAAGGATTCTGTGGAGAAACACTTTTTACTGCTCATAGTGTCTATTTTGTACATCTACAAAGTTGAACTAAAATAGGAATTCAGTTGTACCTGCTTGCAAGGTAGCTCCACCTTTTGGAAGAGAAGAGGGGAAGAGGACAGGCAAGGAAGCCAGTTGGTGGTGTCTTTATTTTCTAACACAGGGAGTGTTTTGACATACAGCTCAGTCCAGGGCAGTTGAACAGCATTAAGGGCCAGAAGGTCCACACAGGCGTAGTCTCCTATAGTAAGTACATAGGTCAGAACTGGAGGTTCCGACACTATAAACGAACTCTAGTGGATGGCTAGACATTTCACTAAGCTTGATAACTTATCTGAGGCTCATTTCCATCGTCTTTTCTCCCTAAAATTGCAAACTTACCAGTTTTCATTAGGAGCTACACAAACACAAAATTTCTTATGTGCCCTGAAAGCAAATAAGCAATGTGAGAAAAGACCACAATAAAAACCTTCAATTTCCAAATGTTAAGGTGTTTGCCACGACATGGACCATTACCAGCTTGCTTTCCCACATTTTGATATTCCTGAAAGTGTTATCTAAAATGCTCTTCTCTAGTGTCAATGGAGCAGAGTTAGAAAACCTGGTTTTAAAAGTATGCTTCAATGGAGTTATCTTTAAAATGCTTTTAGGGGCTGGGAAGGTGGCTCAGTGGTAGAGTGCTTGACATGTATGCATGAGGCCCTGGGTTCGATTCCTCAGCACCACATAAACAGAAAAAGTGGCACCGTGGCTCAAGTGGTAGCCTTGAGATGAAGAGCTGAGGGACAGTGCCCAGGCCCAGAGTTCAAGCCCCATGACCGACCAAAACCAAAAAAATGCTTTTATGACTGGGAATGTGGCTTAGTGGTAGAGTGCTTGTCTAGCATGCATGAAACCCTGGGTTAGATTCCTCAGTACCACATAAACAGAAAAGGCCAGAAATGGCACTGTGGCTTAAGTGGTAGAGCGCTAGCTTTGAGCAGAGAGAGGCCCAGGGACAGTGCCCAGGTGCTGAGTTCAAGCCTCAGGACTGGCAAAAAATAAGATAATGCTTTAATCATGGGTCTGAAATTCGTGTTATTTTCTTAGCATGTGTTAGGCCCTGGAGTCCAGCTATATAGCACTTGCCAAAACAAAGAACCTCCCATAAAATGCAGGCAGGGCTATAGTCCAGAGGTGGTGGCTCATGCCTGTAATCTTAGCTACCCAGGAGGCTGATAGCTGAGGATCATGGTTTAAAGCCAGCGCAGTCAGAAAAGTCCATGAGACTTATCTCCAATTGATCACCAGAAAACTGGAAGTGGCCCTGTGGCTCAAAGTGGCTGGGTGCCAGCCTTGAGCAAAAGAGCTCAGGGACAGCACCCATGCCCTGAGGTTAAGCCCCATGACTGACCAAATAAACAAAAAGCAGAACTACTAGCAATACTGTATAAAATGATCCACAGGCCATGTATGAATATTAAATGGAAGTGAACTGTTTACCTTGGGTCCCATCCCCAAGCTACTATATATAACACATATTTGCATGTATATGCATATAGCATATACATGCAAATATTCCAAAATCTAGTTATAGCTGGCTGGGCACTGGTGGCTTATGCTGTAGTACTACTTAGGAAGCTGATCACAGTTTGGAGCCAGCCCTGGGGCAGTGACTCTCCAATAAACTACCAAAAAATCTGGAAGTAGAGCTGTAGCAAGTGGTAGAGACCTAGCCTTGAGCAAGAACTCAGTGATAGTGCCCAGGCCAAGTTCAAATCCCAGGACTAGTACGTGTACACAAAAATACATCAGCACAATTCAATGTCACAAAAATTGTGTGATGTCTTTACCAGCCATCCTTGAAGCAACCCATTGTTTGGGAAACACCAGTAGGTTTCTACAGAAGTCTTCATTTCCTTGGAATGACAAGTTACTTTTCAGATATATATTAGAAGTAACATATGACCTGTTTCATCTCACATCTAAAAAATACCCTATCAACTATTAATGCTTTAGAAGGAATGATTAAATTAGTAACCAGATCACAAGTCAATTTTTGAGCTGATTAGATATGAAAACACTTTTGATCTATAAATGATTCTTTAGAAAAATTCCTTTCAGGTATTAGTGGTGCAGCTCTGCATATTTGAGGCTCTGGGTTCCATCCCCAGCACACACGCAAAAGTCCTCGGATGCTAGAAACCCTATCTGAACAAATAAAAAGGAAAAACCAAAATTTAATTTATAAAGTTTTATTTTTGTATATGTGCTAAATCTTAGGAACTGTGGACAATCTTTATGTCAGTCTGTTGGCTTGTAAAAGGCCAAGAAGTAGAAGTGTGATTTGGGTGGTGAAATTTCCTTTTTTGGAATCTGGATTTCAAAAATAAAATTTGCACTCATGTGACTTTAAAATGTGCACCTACCCCTTTTCTTACACCTGTAAATTTGGAGAAGAGCTACATTTCTGCAAACACAAAATAATTGTTATGAATACAATCGGTAGCAAGTTCTTAATACATTCAGCACTTCTGTAGTGATTTATCACACCCAAAACTTCATTTTCAAACATGGAGCACTCATGTAGGTATAGGACCAATTCTGGTTGAATCTTATGATAAAACCAGTACTGAATGTTTTTTCTTGGTAACACAAAAGCTGGGGCAGAGGAGGTGTTGTCTTTCCTTTATCGTAGTATGTATGTCCTGGTACCTTCAAACTAGAGACCAAAACTGGGCACTTATCATGAAAAGGCAATTTTCTTATCCAGTTATAATTCTAAATAAGGCAGGATATATCCACCAAATTAACCGCAAAATTCAGCAAAGTAAAATAGTTGAGAGAACGTAAGCTGGAAAAAATCCTAATAAAAACCTGGAGGAACTATTCTGAAATAGATATCTGGATATTCAGCCCATTGGTTTCCCTCAAAAAAGTAATTGAAATAAAAAAAACTTCATCTTTTTAACCAGTATAATGATTAGAATTATTACTAATAAAAGTTAATCATGAAAAAAATAGAAAACATCTTAATAATTCTACTTTTGTATACATACTAGCTAAAGACACAAGGCTGGGAAATTATCACTGAGAGAAAAAAAATCAAGGAAAGATAAACAAAACCCCAAATATGGTTAGGTTCATTTCTGCCTCTATGATGCTGAACACGAAAATTTGGTTGGTTGGTGGAGAGCTTAGAAACAGCAGCAATGTGGTTTTTACCAAGTTGTACACCAAAATACTTAGATCCAATAGGGCAAAGCCCTAGTTCACACAGTTTTACAACTAAAATATCTTTAGTCTTTACGTTAACAGATTCTATCAATTTCTATAGAGCAATCATGCCATTTAGAAACCTGGGAATATTTTCTTCCAAAGGCAAACTAGTAATTCAGCAACAAATATTTAAAGTAGGAAACATGGCTCAAAACAAAAACAAAACAAAACAAAAAGCTGAGGGAGAATTAAATAATATTCAGGCACTTTTAAGATTTGAAATGTAAAATGTGCCATTTATGTTCAGAAAAAGACCTCAAAATCACCACTATATTGCTCTTACAATAACATGCATCTTAAAATTTCTGGTTATACATTAATGCTTGCCTAAGAGTTATATATAGAAAATCTGCACGAACAAACAAAAATAACCGTTCACTCTCCCTCACTCTGGTCACAAGACTTACTCAAATGGAGGGAAACAGGATTCACAAGCCCTCACTTGGCAGTATGAGGCTTGTAAATTCAAAGCAACCAAAGGGAATTCACCTCCAAAGAGAAAAATTCACAGCCTTTTAAAATGTCAAGTTTTTTTTTCCCCTTATCTAGGAAGTCACTGTTTTAAAATTAAGTACATGGCATACCTTCTTTTCTTAAGGCGCAAGAAAGGTAAAAACCACCTTTCAGATGGTAAGATGGTATAATTAATAGAAACTTGTCCAAATTAAGTCACTTCACTAGCTGAGGAAGCTTCTAACTGAACTGAACTTTTAAGTTAAGACTTCCAGTTGCAACTGCAAACACTGTACAACCTTTGCTTAAGCAAATTCAGGCTGGGAGTGTAGCTTAGTCATAGAGCACTTGCCTAGCATGCTCCAGGCCCTGGACCCCCAGCTCCACAAAACCCAAACCAAAACATACTTGAAATAAAGACAAAATATCTGATATCAAAATTTCCTAATATTAAAGAAAGCCTAGAAGCACAGATTGACTATGGAATGCTTACTGCAAGATACCTAAAGCTTTATCTTATGTACCTGCCCCTTTTAATCACAAAATAATGCAATGCTCAATTATTTCTTTCTTTGTTCAGTTCCAACTACAGCCTTTACACTTAACTGAATTGTACAAAATACAACCAAGCTTGTGCTCATTAAATATACATGTATATAAAAACATACAAAAAGTACAAGATTGATTGTTAGTAAACTTTTACAGTGTCAACATTCTATTTCTGTCTTTAGTTAAGGGCCAAAGGTCAAATATTTCTGTGCACAAAAACCCAATGCGATAGAAATCCTGAATTTGGTGTCATGCCTATGCAGGCTATGCACAGAATTAATTTTCCATATGTAGTCCTAAAGAAAAAAAAAGAAGAAAAAAACCCACAAAAAAGTAACCAAAAAATCCAAAAACACCACAGGACAAAATTTTCTTCTTAAATCAAATTCTATTTGTGAATCCAGCAAAATAATTTCTATAAAATAAAACAGCAAAGTATTTAAATAGAATAGGGTGGGCTGTATCTGTTTGCAGGGGTATTTGTTGTTTTTTTGACAGATTCCAAAAAAATTACACACATTCAAGTCACCAATTCTCTTTTAAATACAGTATTAACTGATGAGTTCCTTATCTTTAAGCAAATGTTTATTCTGAAATTTGAAACTTCAATTTTATTAACCAATATATTTTTTAAATTAGACCCTGCTTTGAACATTAAAATTTTTGGAATAATGGAAAAGGAGCTAGGACAATTCTCATTTTCAAGTAAAATTATGACTGAGCAGAAAAATCAGCCAGACATCTTGGTGCAGAGGTACTCCAAGTACTGTGGGATTCTGATGCCTTCCACATCACTGGGATCCAGCAGAAGGAAAGTTTTAGAAGATTTCGCCTAACAAGCTCTACTAAAGAAACAAAACAAGCACACCAAATACAGTCTTCTATTATGCTCCAGCTTCCTGGTCTAGCACATTTTTGCATATTTGTTTTAAATCTTTCAGAATTCCCATTACCGATATTTATGTATTCTTTGTCCCACCCAGAGACTGTCAAACATTAAAAGGAACATATATGTGCAACTGAAAACTGTCTGTCACATTTCTCTCCTCGTTTTATATTTTATATTCTAGGTATAAGAAGGAAAAGCTCTGAGCAATACAGCTGTCACTTCAGGACAACTGCAGTCATTATGGTAATTTTTTCCTCTGTTGGCTACACTAACTTGGTGTGAAGCCATGCTAAATGTTACAGCATTAACTATAGCTTCAAAGATATTAACCTAATATCAGAATAAAAAGGCAATGAAAAAAGATCTAGAAACAATGTTACATCACCAATTTTCCACATCAACCAAATAATTTAAAGGTTACCAGCCTTCGTTCATAGTAAAAGTGATTCCAGTGGCAAAGATTTATAACATGAAACTATCGGTGTGGCTGACATGAGTGGGCTGTTTTGTTGCACTGTTGTTTTATTTTTTTGTTTTTGTAAAGGAGTTGATCCAACTGCCACAAGGCAGGCAACACTGGTTGCAGAGTGCAGTGGGTATAAACAAGAAAATTAATTTTGTAGTTTTTGTAGATCTGTGAGTCTCATCAAGAAAAAAGTTTCTTGCTTAAGAATTAACAGTCAAACATTAATATACTATATACACCTTTGCCATTTACACATTAGCATCAGGCCATTTATTACAAAACACTATACACTTTCCACTGCAGGCGGGTTATATATTGACAGCAAATTTCTGCAGATAAGACAGTGAATAAACTCTCCACTCCAAGTTGATTAGGAATAGTTTTTCTAGTTTTAAATATTAGCCAGACACAGAAAAAAGTTGGACTGTAAGGCCTGGGTGCACAGTCTTGATGGAACCAGTTAAGTATGTGCATTTCACTGATCCTTAGTCTGAGGTGGGGAAACTTCTTCACTGCCTTCATAATTTTCTTGTGCTCGTTGGCCAGTTCTCTGAGGGTTGTTCATGTGATGTGCTGCTGGGCCTGTATATGGCTGTCCATGCACATGATTATTCTGGGAGGGGAGAAGAGATCAGCAGATTAGTAGGCAAACTTTAGTATAAATACAAACCCTAAATTTTCAAATAAAAGTGATTTTGAAGCTCTGTTTATAATCTTTGTCCAAAGTGATTTTTAGAAAATGTCAAAAATGTAGCTGCAAGTTTGACAACTAAGGCATTATCTTGTTACGGCTCTTGGCAGTCCAAACAGAAAAGCCTGCCAGACTCCACCTCCAATTAACCATTAAAATACTGGACTGGGGCATGCCTGAAGGGGGTAGGTGCCACCTGTGAGCAAGAAAGCAGAGGGAGAGCATAAGGCGAGAATCTACCTCTGGTTATCAAAAAAAAAACCCATTTTTTCCCCACACAATTTGTGAGCTGGCCTCCATTAATTTCTGATTTCTTCCATATTATAAATCTAAAAAAGATTAGCCATGATATATGATTTGCAGGAGCAACAATCAGGAACAGAGACAATGCTAAGAAAAACAAAAATGTTGAAGACAACACAGTAACCAGGCTTCTCTATCAGGAGTAAGCAAGTAACTTTTCTTGTGGAGTTTGTTCTTTAGCCTTTGACTTTTATTTTTGACAGTCCTGGGGTTTGAATTCAGGGCCTGGGTGCTGTCCCTTAGCTTCTTTTCTTCTTTTTTGGATGGTCATGGGCCTTGAACTCAGGACTTGGGTGGTGTCTTTGAGCTCTTATGCTCAAAGCTAGCGCTCTACCACTTTGAGCCACCGCTTCACTTCCAGCTTTTTGGATAGTTTTATTGGAGATGAGTCTAATGGACTTTCCTACCTGGGCTGGCTTTGAACTGCAATCTTCAGATCTCAGCTTCTTGAGTTTTTAGGATAATAGGCATGAGTAGTCACTGGCCCCAGGCTCTTTAGCCTTTTAAAATGCCTAAATCCTATACGGTGCTCTGTATATCTCCACAAGTCAAGTCAAATGTTAGGCTTAATTTTCTTTTTTTTTTTCTTTTGGTCCAGTCGTGGGGCCTAACTCTGGGCCTGGACACTGTCCTTCAGCTCTTCAGCTCAAGGCTAGCACTCTACCATTTGAGCCACAGCGCCACTTCTGGTTTTTTCTTTTTTGCTTATGTGGTGTTCAGGAATTGAACCCAGGGCCTCATGGCATGCAAGGCAAGCGCTCTACCACTGAGCCACCTTTCCAGCCCTACGCTTAATTTTCTAAATGGTACTCTAAAAATAAGTATGTTGACTAAGTATAATCATTCAGTATGTTTTTGTTTATAAAAACCGTGAAACCTAAGAAAGAATGCTTTAAATAATGTATGTCAAACTGTTGGAGGATGATGAATATCATCATCAGGGCTCTGCATATTTTGTGTCTGTCCTGGGGCTTGAACTCAGGACCTGGGTGCTGTCCCTAGTCTCTTTGTGCTCAAGGCTCTACCACTTGAGCCACAATGTCACTTTCAACTTTTTTGAGTATTTTATTGGAGGTAAGAATCTCTCAGGGACTTTTCTGCCTGGGCTAGCTTCCAACAGTGATCCTCAGAACTTACCCTCCAGAGTAGATAGGATTACAGGCGTAGGCTGCTGGTGCCTGGCTGCACACTTTTTTTTTTGCCAGTTAATTGGAGGTAAGTCTTTAGAATTTGTCTGCTTGGGCTGGCTTTAAACCTCAACCCTCCGATCTCTGCCTCCTGAGTAGCTAGGATTGTAAGGTGACAGCCATCTGTATTTATCTCAAAGTATTTATTTTTTTTTGCTGGTACTGGGGCTTGAACTTAGGACTTCAGGCTCACACTTGAGACTTTTCACTCAAGGCTGGCATTCTATTACTTGAACCACTCTCCCAATTCCAGCTTTTTTGTTGGTTAATTGGAGATTAACAGTCTCATGGACTTGTCTGCCTGTGCTGGTTCAGAACTTCCATAGATCCCAGACTATTGAGTAGCTAGGATTATAGGCATGAGCCACTGGTGCATAGCTTCAAAGAATTCTTAATTTATTACTATACCTTAGTGAATCATCAGTTTTACCAACTGCCAGCACTAGAGAACACACCTACTTGACAAGGAAACTACCAGTGCAAATCCAATCTTGCACCACAAACTCATCCTAACCATTCCTGCTTTTGATTCTAAAGCTAGTCTATAATTTCATTACTTCAGTCATAGTTAAAAGCTTGACCACCCTTTAAAATTAAGCATGGACTTGTTTACCTGCTGATATTGAGATCCAGGTGAATGGGGATATAATGGGGCATCTTCAGGTGGAGGTGATTCATGCTCGTCTGGGGCATCTTGGTCATCTGGCTCCTAATGTATTAAATATTTAAGGAAATAAAATTAAATGGGCAAAATTAAACTCATTTTTTACCTTTTCTAATTAAACTACACTTTAAAAATCAATCTACAAATATAACCTATTAACAAATTCTTTTACTGAAAAAAACAACTAGAACAATTAAAGCAACTAAAAATTTCTCATTTAGTTTTTCTTAGAAATTATCTCTTAGGTTAATGGAAATTTCTCCAGAAGGTCCCCACATTAACTTAAACAAAACTTTATAAAGCAATATAACCCCCTTCTACATTAACATAAGCACTGGCCTATAAAATAAAAGAATTACTTTGCTTTCTTCCATTTCTATCTGTTGCACACTGGTGGCGTTTTTTACCTCCTCTGGACAGAGTTCACAAGCTTTAGCAAGAGTCATCCTAGCGCTATGTGATCTCTCCAAGAAATAGCCATTTGATGTTTCATTGCTTTGCACTGGGGGAGACCAATTGTTGTAAGTATATTGAGGATTGCCCGTGTATGGTCTTCTTTCAAGTTCATCTCCAAGCCATTCTACTGCCCAGGTCCACTTCCTCTTAAGATCTCCATTGCCCTTCAAAAGAAAATAAGATCCTATAAGTAAGAGGATTTGGAATACTTCAAAGGTAACTTAATGAGAGAATCCCCATATTCTCAGGAGTCTCTTAAATCAGAATTTTTCATTCTGATTCAGGTTTCTAACAAACTGTAAGGAAAAACCTCTCACCTGTAGGATTTGGTAAGCGACAGGACAATTGCTAAAGAGAGCTACCATACATTTTATACACTGGTATGCTCTTTTTTGATAATGATTCTTAGAACGCTGGATTGTGTCAAATAGCCCATCTCGGTCATCTGGAATTCCTTTAAGGGCATTATGAATTCTAAAAGAGAACCAGAGATAAGTTAAAAACTCTTAAAATGTGGTAACAGCTGACATTTACTGTCTAGTCTACATGCTACTCAATGTCTGCAATCTAGTCATTTAGTTTAACATTACACCGTTGGTATGATTATTAAACCCTTGAGCAAATGAGAAAATGAGTGGAGCTAAACTGCTTATTCAAGGTCATATAGCTAACCAGAAGTGTGATTTACTTACCAAAAGCCCAAAATTATTGACATGTAATGTTATTATTTGGACTTCACCAGAAAACCGTGTAGACATCCAGGTACAGAGAACAAAGAAAGGTTTATTGCTGGGAAAGGGGCCAGCAAGACCCCTTCTCACAAGGGAGAAGTGAGAAGAAGCGCTGGCTATTGTCTGAGGTGACCTATATAACCTAGGAAGTTTAGGAGGGGCTAGAAGGGGCTAGGAGGTGGAGACTCTCGTGTGGACGGGTGGGCCAGGGGCTTCATCATGGTGGACTAGGATTTATGGCTGTCGTCCAAATAGTAGATAAGGGGCCCTTGTTGCCTTATATGGTGGTAGCTGCCCCAGAGAAGTGCCATTCCAAGGTAAAGGGGGTTGGCAGCTGATTATTTACTGCCTTTATTACATGGGCCTAGCATTTGCCTAACAAGGAAGCATGCTAAGCTGTGGAAAGGGGAATGAGCATACTAAGCTATGGGAAGGGAGCTCTTTGGAGTAACATGTAATTTAAATATATAACCAGAATTGAGTTTAGGGCATTTAGAGAAATGCAAATAATCAAGTTTATAGCTGCCATAGTTGAGAATAATTTGCTTTAGAGGCCAGTTCATTTTTTGTATGTTTTTTATTGTAAAAATGTTGTACAGAGGGGCTACAGTTACATGAGCAAGGTAATGAGTACATTTCCTATTGAGCATTGTTGCTTCCTCCTTAGGTCGGTTCATTTTGTAGGGTCAGACTGAGACAGGATCTAGCTATGTACTCAGCCTAGCCTTAAACTTCAAGACCTTTTGGCTCTCCCTGACAAAGGTTGGGATTATAGATGGGATTTGTAAGTATATACCTGGGCTGGGAATGTGGCCTAGTGGTAGAGTGCTTGCCTCACATGCATAAAGCCTTGGATTTGATTCTTCTGTATCACATACACAGAAAAGGCCACAAGTGGCACTGTGGCTCAAGTGGTAGAGTGCTAGCCTTGAGCAAAAGAAGCTCAGGGACAGTGCCCAGGGTCCTGAGTTCAAGCCCAGGACTGGCAAAAAAGAACATTACCTGGGCCAGATGGCTCACACCTGTAATACTAGCTACTCAGAAGGCTGAGACCTGAGGATCATGATTTGAATCCAACCTGGGCAGGAAAGTCCATGAGACTCTTGTCTCTAATTAACCAAACCCGAAGTGGAGTTGTGACTTAAGTGGTAGAGTGCTAGCTTTAAGCAAAAAAGCCCAGGGACAGTGCCCAGGCCCTGAGTCAAAGCCCCACTACTGACAAAATAACAAAAAAACATTATCCACCAGTAAACTAAATGTGATATATGTAATTCCATTCATTGAAATATAATATAGCCATAAACCCCCAAAATGCTGATGCAAGTTCTAATATGGTTGAACCTTGAAAACATGCTGAGGAAAGCCTGTAGACAGTGTCACATATTAAATGATTTAGTTTTCATGAAATGGCTAACCGATGAATTAATAGAGGTAGAAAGCAGATTAAGGGTTGTGTAGTTTTGAAGCAGGGGAACAGGGAGTGATCATGTAATTGGGTATAGATTTCCTTTGAGTCATAAAAATGTTTTGAAATTAATAGATGCAGAATACTGTGCATGCACTTTTTAAATATATATTTTTTATTGTAAAGATATTGTACTGTGTATGTACATTAAAACACTCAATCATACACTTCAAAGTGGCTAAAATGGGGAGTTATATAATTTTACCTCAATAATACTTTAAAAATTACAGGCTTGTGCCTGTTCAGAAGGCTGAGACCTGAGGATAGCAGTGAAAAAAATCAATCTGAACAGACAAATCTTATCTCCAATTAACTATCAAAAAAAGAAAAAAATCCAGAAGTGTAGCTGTGGCTCAAGTAGCAGAACACTAGCCTTGAACACAAAAACTAAGCCCAGGCTCTGAGGTCAAGCTCCAGAACTGGCATTAAAAAATAATTCTGGCACTGTTGGTGCAACCTTGTAATCCTAGCTACTCAGGAGGCTGAGATCCAAAAATTATAGCTCAAGGTTAGGTCATAAACAGGGCAGAAAAACTGGCCAGACTCTGTATCCAAAACAGCTAGCAAAAAGTAGGGCTGGAGGCATGGCTTAAGTGGCAGAGTGCCAATCAAATAAGTGTAAGGTCCCGAGTTCAAACCCTAGTACTGTCCCCCTCCAAAAAAAGTAGAGAATTTTGTTGAAAAGAAATGATTATCTTGGCCTGGGAATGTGGCTTAGTGGTAGAGTGCTTGCCTAGCCTGCAGGAAGCCCTGGGTTTGATTCCTCAGTACCACATACACAGAAAAGGCCACAAGTAGCACTGTGGCTCAAGTGGTAGAGTGCACCTTGAGGAAAAGCAGCACAGAGACAGTCCCCAGGACTGGTAAAAAAAAAAAAAGAAATGATCAGTATATTGTGTGAAACTTGGACAAGGAGAAATAAACAGAAAATAAAAATTTGGGAAGGAGTACTTGTTATTCACATTTGCTCTCACTTTTTTGTTAGTTGTGGGGCCTGAACTCAGAATCTGGGTGCTATCTCTGAGCTCTTTTGTTCAAGGCTAGAGCTCTACCACTTCAGCCACAGAGTTTCACAGACTTTTCAGCCTGGGCTGGCTTTGTTTGAATTGTGATCCTCAGATCTCAGCCTCTTGAATAGCTAAGATTATAGGCATGAGCCACCAGTGCCCAGCCTTTGCTCTCACTTTTTTTTTGGCCAGTCCTGGGGACTGAACTCAGGGCCTGGGCACTGTCCCTGAGCTTCATTTGCTCAAGGCTAGCCCTCTACCACTTGAACCACAGTGCCACGTCTGGCCTTTTATGTTTATGTGGTACTGAGAAATCGAACCCAGCACTTCATGCATGTGAGGCAAGCAGCACTCTACCATTAGGCCACATTCCCAGCCCTGCTCACTTTTTTTTTTGGGGGGGGGTCCGGTCGTGGGGCCTGAACTCTGGGCCTGGGCACTGTCCCTCAGCTCTTCAGCTCAAGGTTAGCGCTCTACCACTTGA
>NW_012267312.1:8092305-8141030 GCF_000151885.1 Dipodomys ordii | reverse complement strand
CTCAGCTCTTTACCTCAAGGCTAGCACTCTACCACTTGAGCCACAGCGCCACTTCCGGCTTTTTTCTTTTTGCTTATGTGGTGCTGAGGAATTGAACTCAGGGCCTCAGGCATGCAAGGCAAGCACTCTACCACTGAGCCACCTTCCCAGCCCCCTGGTGGTTATTTTTGAGATAGGATCTTGCCAACTTTTCTGGTTGGGGCTGGCCTTGACCTGCCATCCTCAGGCTCTTAGCTTCCCGATTATAGGCATGAACCATCAGCACTTGGCTCCTAAAAAGTATATGTTCTTCTACTAAGGAAAAACTAGTGACATATTATTTTAATGGATAAGTAAAATTACATTGTGTACATGTACCTCCCCAATACATGAAATCACTAAGATGACATGTCTCAATAAATTGATCATTTTGGGACCAATACACCAAGACTTCATTAACAATCATTCAATCAACTTTTACTAAATGCTCCTGTGCAAAGGTTTGATCTTTGCTAGCTAGGTGGGAAGTAATGCAAAGACTAAGTAAAAGACTGTATAGCATAATAATAATTGAAAAGAAATATCTGAATGATGTTAGAAAGAGTAGACTACTTTTAACCACACCTCCATTTCCAGATCTTTTGTGGGCTAACTGGAGATAAGAATCTTGTGGATTTGTCTGCTTGGGCTAGCTTTGAACCTCAATCATCTTTGAGCCTCCTGAGGAGCTATGACTGTAGGTATGAATTACCAGTGTCTGGCTTAAGTGAATCATTTTTCTCCTTATAATTTCATTTTTATAGTTCATTTAAAAATTAATATGACTATAGTTGCTTACTCTTCCTCCCACTATTCCTGTACCCCCATATTTCCACTTCCTGGTATTTGTTTTAATAAACAGTATTTTAGTTGTTCAGGTTACACCCTTGGATTCCTCTCCAAAGTATACTCCTCCTGCAGTCTGTGTGTAAATGCAGAGAACCCTGTATATGTTATCAGGCATAGTTGTATTTTAGGTCTAGCTTCCACATGAGAGAAAATGTGCACTTGTTTCCCTGAGTTTGGCTTACTTTACTCAACCTCATGTGTTTGTTCTAGGTCCATCCTTCCCTGAAAATGATGTATTATTCTTCTTTATAATGGATAAGTAAAATTCCATTATGTATCTATACATTTTCTTGATCTACTACTCATCTATTGTAGGGCATCTGTGAGTATCCTGACTTGTAATGCTCAGGAGTGGTATTGCTGAAGCATAGGGTAGTTCTATGTTGTTTTTTTGAGGATCTCCAAACTATCTTTCAGAGTGGTTGTACTAGTTTTGCATTCCTACCAACAGTGTAATAGGGTTCCTTTTTTCTCACTTCTCTTGGTACTGGGGATTGAACCCAGAGCTTCATATGTGTGAGGTAAACGCTCTGCCCCTGAGCTATATGCCCAGTAACCTAAGTAAATTCAGACTGTTCAAAAGGTCAAGATCAGGGTTGGAGACATAGCTCAAGTGGAAGAGCACTTGCCTAACATGTGGTAAGGCCCAAGGCTCCTCAAGGCCCAGTACCACAAAAACAAAACAAAGCAAAACTCTTATGTGTCTACTGAAGATATAAGGTGTATTTGACTTAAATGACTTCATCACTGAACATAACTCATTAATAAACAGATTAAGAAAACCTAAATCCTTACCTAAATTGGCATACATTACAAACAAGTTGAAATACTGCTGTAAATGACGTCCATGCTCTGAAACTTCTCTCCTCAAGAGATTTAGTACTGCTCTTAATAAATGATCACTCAAGCTTAAATTGTCATAAGCCTGTAAAGGATAAAACAGCTGTTTCTCAGCAACAAGGTGAACGAACAATTCAATTAATAAAAAAAGGACAGATAATATATACATACTGAACATCATACATTTTGGGAAGGACTGATCACACAAACTATTAAAAAGGGTGGATTGCTTCTTGGGAAAGGGAATAAACATATGTAGGCTTGCTATGTGGCCTATGTTGGCCTCCAATTGGCAATCTTTCAGTCTTAGCCTCCTGTGTACCACCACTCCTGACTTTAGATTTCATTAAAAACCCTTTAGATTGCTGTAATTAAAACAAAATGTCCATAAACCTCCTTAAGACAAAAAGATGTACTTAACAGAAAATTTATAATTAAGTTACTACATGTAACTGAATAGAAAAAATACCCTTATTATTTTTGGCCTGATACTGAGACTTAACTCAGTATCTGATGCTGTTGCTCATCGTCTGGTGCTCTACCATCTGAGCTATACCTCCAACCCCAGCCCTTAAGTTTGTTTGTTTATTTATTTAATTTTTGGTTGGTTGTGGGGTTTGAACTCTGGGCCTGGGTGCTGTCGCTGAGCTCTTCAGCTCAAGTGAACACTCTATTACTTGAGCCACAGCGCCACTTACAGTTTTCTGGTGGTTAATTGGAGCTAAGAGTCTCATGGACTTTCCTGCCTAAGCTGGCTTTGCACCACAATCCTTAGATCTCAGCCTCCTGAGTAGCTAGGATTATAGGTGTAAGCCACTGGCGCCCCCGCCCCTTATGTTTTTAAAGAACCAATAATCACTATTCATGTCTATGAATATAATTATATTTATACCTTAATTTTTTTCTTTTTGGCAGTACTGGGATTTGAAATCATGGCCTCACATTAGCTAGGGCTTGGTACAATACTGCTGAGTCATACCTTGAACCCTCTATGCAGCAGTTTTAATGGAATTAAGAGACATTAGATTTGGGGCATATATTTTAGGCAAATATATCAAAGAGGATATACACAAGTTTGTGACTTCAAATTCCAGAAGATTTTTGATAAGCATTGTTAGAAAGCTGTGTGATTACCTGACTAGAAGGTCCAGGAGATGCAAAAGGTGAAGGACACGGTCCATCTTGCAAGGAAAAATGTGCAATAAAAACTATAAGTTTTGCAAATGCACCCCTCACTTCTGCACTCGGGCATTCCAAAAGATATTCAGAGAAGCGGTTTGAAACATTAAAAAGGACATTATGAGCAAACCAAAAACGTACGTTCTTGCTGTGACGAAGGAGAATACATAATGCATCATACCTGAAACAAATAAATAAAACTATGACTATAAAAATTCAATGACTCTTTTCTTACAGTGAGAATTATGTGAACCAAAAATCGAAGGCCTTCTTTCATTGTTGGCAGGAAAAGTAACAGCTGCTTTTAATGTTAACATTAAAATGATAGATGAAAATTATGACTTGGTCAATTCTGACATAAAATAGATGAAAAGACAGATGAATAAACGTTGTCTATTCTGCCTTATAAAATAGATGAAAGCTGTGTCAAGTCTCTAAACTCTTCTTGGGTCCAATGACAAATAACACTGTCTCCTTCCCTTAACATCAAGTTACTTCTGAATAAAGAAAACTTGTTAAATCAATGCTTCCATATTTTTCTAATTAGAAGCTCAAGAAGACCATTTTCATTTTTTACTCCTTGGATCTGTGGCAGAAATTATCTTAGGGAAGCCAAAACCTAATAATTTCATAATTAAATAACTAAGACTTTTGTTGGTTGTGGGGTTTGAATTCAGGGCCTGGGTGCTGTCTCTGAGCTCTTTTGCTCAAGGCTAGTGCTCCACCACTTTGAGCCACAACTCTACTTCTTGTTTTTTGAGTAGTTAATTGGAGAGAGTTAATTGGAGAGTTAATTAGAGAGTCTCACAGGGACTTTTCTACCTGGAATGGCTTCCAACTGTGATCCTCAAATCTCAGTCTCCTGAGTACCCAGGATTACAGGTGTGAGCCACTGGTGCCCAGCTAGATGAGACCTTTAAATCTCAACTCTTAAATATCAATTGTTAACAGAAGCAAAAGCCAGTTTCTGAATTACAAAAGGCCATGTTTAGACCAAGTATTTTATTTTCAAACTTTGCTTGGTTTAAGTACACCAGGCATTTTATTTTTCCAAGGGGGAGTGTGAATATAGTCCCCCACTACCACAAATTATGTAGTCAAGTTTCTCACATTTGGGGAAATTGCAAGGGTCAGAACATCTAGAGTGCAATGATGCTCCTGCCCCGGGAAAACCACCTTCATGATGATGGTATCTCCTCTGCCATGTTAAGTATAGACTGAATATTTTAATATGACTTTTTTTTTTGGTTGGTGGTGGGGCTTGAACTCTGGGCCTGGGCACTGTCTCTCAGCTCTTCAGCTCAAGGCAAGCACTCTACCACTTGAGCCACAGTGCCACTTCTGGTTTTCTGGTGGTTTATTGGAGATAAGAGTCTTAAGATCTCAGCCTCCTGAGTAGCTAGGATTATAGGCATGAGCCACCAGTGACCAGCTTTTACTATTGCTATCAAGGATTTATTTTGCATTTCAAATCTGAAACAAGATTATGTTTTGGAAAAAGTAAAGCAGTCTATTGAAGAACCATACCAAATACGAGTATAACAAGAAAGAAAAGTGAAAGTAACATACCAGTCACTGGCAGAGCCACGGACTATTTTCTTCGTGTGAAATCCTGTAGTAAAAAGGAACCTAGCAGCAAGTTGAATACTAATCATAGTGATTTCTTCTGCTTCAGGCAACAGGTGATCTTGCCCTATAAATAAAATGCAGAATAAGAAAAATCAAATATCAAGTCAAAATTTCAAACAAGTACTTGAGAAGTTCAAAATGTAAAAAAAAAAAAAAAAAAAACCCAAATCACAACCCTTTCCCCAGACAACTTATCAAATAATCTTTACTTCTAATTTTAGCAGCTACCTACATGTTTGAAGCTAATGTATGAGCCAAAACCAAATTGTTATGACAAAAGCTCCATTTCTAAACAGTATGTCAATATATATTGCTCAAAGGTAAAAATGATATTAAATGTGAAAAGGTTAATTATGAATTTAAAACATGTTGATGCTACTAAGAAATCCTACAAGTAATAATTACTCATATTACTAAGAAGCTAACTTTATTTTTTTATTTTGCCAGTCCTGAGGCTTGAACTCAAGGCCTGGGCTCTGTCCCTGAACTGCTTTTGCTCAAAGTTAGTACTCTATCACTTGAGCCATAGCACCACTTCTGACTTTCTGTGTATGGTGCTGAGGAATCAAATCCAAGGCTTCATGCATGCTAGGCAAGCACTCTACCACTAAGACACATTCCCATCTCTTAAGAATCTAACTTTATACCGGGGATTGAATTTTAGGGTCTCATATATGTTAGGCAAGTGCTTTAACTCTTGAGCCACACCCGCAGCAAGAAACTAAAGACACTCACCTGGAGGTGGGTTTAAGTAAACACCATTACACGTGAGCAGTTTTTTCATGAACTGAAAATACTCCAAACTGTATTGCATTCGGTTATGCATGAATTGTACATTCTGTTTCCGTACACTTCTCTCAATGGCTGATGGCATAACAATCTGATGGGGTCTTGTGGTGATAGCAAGCTCTGATATGTATTTTATCAACTCATCATCCTGGTCTATTGTATCCATCCGTTCATAAAAAAGTATATAAGCATTCCACCACCTTTTCTGGCGTCTATATGACATGCGCTTCATCATGTGATCAAATACTTCTCCCATGTACTCTCCACCAAAGCACTGGTTTTTCATTTCTTCATCGTCATCCATTTTACACTCTGTTACATCTCCATCATCAAATTTATACCAGCGATTTCTCTCCCCATCTCCACCATTCCTTTGAATGATGTAAGAATAATAATGTCCCCCACTTGCTTGACCACTGTGTACAAGTACACCCACAAGTCTGTATTTTGTGCTCCCTGCTTTCTCATTTTCAGACTGCTCATTCTGTTGTATCAACTGACTTTCTGGGTTTGCATTATCTCTCTCCAGCTTAGCAACACCTGCAACTGTGTAAGGTTCCATGTCCAGCTCACGAGGAAATTCAAAATAATCATTAAACTTGATTGCACATTCTCTTTCCCAGTCGTAGTCAAATCGTTTTAGTTGGATAGCAAGAACAGGAGGCAATTTTTTAATTAGTAAGCGCTTTACAGTATCAACCTAAATAAACAGAGAAAGTTACTGGATATAACCCACTGTAAAAAAGTAAACAAAAATACTAACAAAAAAGAAATCCAATCAAACTTTTAAATATTACCAAATCCTCAGGACTTATTTGGATTCTTAACTGCAAATACAAGCTAATGAACACAAGGCATTCCTGTGGTATTTCATCTAAATGGCCTATGCACCTATTACAAATAGCAAAAATCAGTGACACACACATGTTGTCTGGTTTCTATACTGTCATTATTTGTTTTATGTATACTGCCATTTTTCTTTGTTGCTGGTCTTGGGACTTGAACTCAGGACCTGGGTGCTGTCCCAGAGCTTTTCTGATCAACATTAGTACTCTACCACTTGAGCCACAGCTCTACTTCTGGCTTTTTGGTGGTTAATTGGAGATAAGGCTTTCTTGCCTTCTAACCACAATCATTAGATCTCTAGGATTATAGCACCCAACCTGTCATCTTAATGCAGGTGTTTTTCTTGTTGTTGTTGTCATTCGTGGGGCTGGAACTCTGGGCCTGGGTGCTGTCCCTCAGCTCTTCAGCTGTAGACTAGCAATCTACCACTTGAACCTCAGCCCCACTTCTGGCTTTTTCTGCTTATGTGGTGCTGAGGAATCAAACTGAGGGCCTCATGCATGCAAGACAAGCACTCTACCACTGAGCCACCTTCCCAGAATCTAATGAAGGTGTTTTTAGGTTAATAACAGTAGTAGTTATTATTCATTGGGCAATTAGATACCAGAGAATATGCTAAGAAAGTGCTTCACATTCTATTCTCACAACCCTTTCAAGCAATGTATGAGCTATGAACACACGGTTGTTTCTTGGCAGAAATAGAAAATATCTATGTGAACTCTGAGAGTATAGTATAGTATTAGTTTTGATACTATGCTATGGTATAGTATCAAATGACTACCATGTCTATAATTATCCACTCTTTTTTATTCTTGTGCTGGTCCCTAAGCTTTTTTGTTCAAGACTAGCACTCTACCACTAGAGTTACAGTTCCACTTCTGGCTCTTTGGTAGCTAATCAGAGTTAAGTCTTATAAACTTTCCTGCCCAGGCTTGGCTTTAAACCTTGATATTCAGATCTCAGCCTCTTGAGTAGCTAGGATTATAGATATGAGCCACTAGTGCCTGGCTAATATCTACTCATATTTACCTGATTTCCCTAGCCTATTTGGCACTACATTTTAATTTTCTTTCCTCAATAAGCCAGTTATGTTAGCTATCTCTTTATTATCACTATGAATAGAATAAAAAGGTGAATTTTTAGTATGAACAAAAACATTCTTTAAAATTCATTATATAAAATTCATCAAAACCAATCGAAACAAGACTAGAAAATTCTTACCTTTTTATTGCATTTTTCACAATGATATGCATTTGCCCCTTCTAATAAGTCTCCTTTGACATACTGTTCCAAAGAGTCAAGAAGATTTTGGTGATTCCTAATGTCTACATTCAGAGTCGTGAAAGATTCTTCACATTCGTACCTAAAGATATTATTTAAGGAAGGACAAAGAAAGGACTTTATTCCTTAGTTTTCTAGACATTTTCGTTAGCTACAGAGTTAATAAACCCTTAATTCAGAATGTCACCACTAGTGACAGTTAATATTTACTATTTATCCTGTGTCACCATATTAGGTGGCTTACACATTTTATAAACTGAGTTCTTTGAATTCATGACAAATGTGCTAGAGAATTGTTACTATCCCCACTTCAGGGAAATAGGGGCTCAAAAAGGTTAACTTGAAGATTATACTATACCATGCTGCTTTATGTATGGTTGTTGGCAACCAGCCATTATACACAAGCAAAATCCAATAAAAATGACAGGTAATAGGCTTGATATGAACCATGTTCTACATTTTGTTCACCTCTGTTCTACAGAAATAAAGCCCCTAGGGTTCTTTATGGTATGTAACAAGAACTCTGAGATTGTATTCCCATGGAATTGTGGCTCAAATGGTAGAGGGCCAGTCTTAGAGAAGAAGCCAACTGAGTGTGCCAACTCTTAAATCCAAGACCCAGTACTGGCAGGCATGCATGCACTCACACATGCATACATCTTAAAAAAATCATGTTCCTGGGCTGGGAAGTTGGCTCAGTGGTAGAGTGCTTGCCTCACATGCATGACGTGGTGCTGTGGCTCACGTGGTAGGGCGCTAGGCCTTGAGCTGAAGAGCTGAAAGACAGCACCCAGGCCCAGAGTTCAGCCCCCACAACCAACAACAACAAAAAATCATGTTCCTTCAGTATTTTCACTTGACAAAAATGCTTTTAAAATAATATAGTTTGGTTTGTACAAAAACCACTTCACTATGATTTGGTGAAATGAGATCACAAAACACTGACAACATATTGAGGTTAAGTCCCAAAGTGAAACTTTGACATGAAAGGCATAAATGTGTGCTTATTAGCAATTTATTTCACTTCCATTTCTGGTTTTCTAGTGGTTAACTGAAGACTTTCCTGCTTGGGTGGCTTTTTTTGGGTCGGTGGTGGGACTTGAACTCTGGGCCTGGGCGCTGTCCCTGAGCTCTTCAGGTCAAGGCTAGTGCTGTACCACTTGAGCCACAGCACCAGCTTTCTCTCTTTATGTGGTAATGAGGAATTGAACCCAGGGCTTCATGCATGCTAGGCAAACACTCTACCACTAAGCTACATTCCCAAACCTTATTATTATTATTATGATTGCTTGTCTGTCCCTGAGCTTTTTTGCTCTAGAACTTGTACCACTCAAGTGCCAACCTCTACTAACAGCTTTTTGGTGGTAAATTGGGGATAAAAGTCTCATGACAAATGGACACTTTTTTTTTTTTGGTCGATGGGCTTGAACTCTGGGCCTGGGTGCTGTCCCTAAGCTCTTCAGCTCAAGGCAAGTGCTCTACCACTTGACCCACAGTGCCACTTCCTGTTTTCTGGTGGTTAATTGGACTTTCCTGCTTGGGCTGTCTTTGAACCACAATCCTCAGATCTCAGCCTCCTGAGTAGCTAGGATTATAGGCCTGAGCCAAAATTCTTAAAGGGCACATTTATAATTAATACCTTTAATGACAAGGAAAAGCCAGATTTCAGCCTTCTGAATAGCTAGGATTATAGGCGTGAACCACTGGCTGAAAAATGCCTTTTTGTTGTTGCTGTTGTGGTACTCAGGCTTGAACTTAGGGCTTGGGTGCTGTCCTTTAGCATTTTCACTTAAAGCTAATGCTCTACCACTTGAGCCACAGCTGCACTTCTGGCTTTTTACTGGTTAGAGATAAAAGTCTCATGAACTTTCCTGGCCTGGGCATGGCTTCGAACCATGATCCTCAGCCTTCTGATTAAAAAAATGCCATCTTATTTCCCCAAGAATAACTATACCTAAAGGAATCTAAGAGTAAGAGATAAGAAATTAATGGGCTGGGAAGGTGGCTCAGTGGTAAAGCGCTTGCCTTGCATGCATGAGGCCCTGGGTTCAATTCCTCAGCACCACATAAGCAAAAAGAAAAAAAGCCAGAAGTGGCGCTGTGGCTCAAGTGGTAGAGTGCTAGCCTTGAGCTGAAGAGCTGGGGGACAGTGCCCAGGCCCAGAGTTCAGGACCCATGACTGGACCCCATCCCCCCAAAAAAAGAGATAAGAAATTAAGCAGAGTAAAAATATTTAGCAAAACCAAAGGATACCCAATAGTAGTAGATACACATAATGTATTATTCAGTTTTAGGTATTTTTTCCCCTCATCTGATAGAAAGAAAACTCCAGGTCTTAATCGAACTCACTGATGTTTGACAGACACCCTACTGGCACCTGAGCCATGTTGCCAATCCCTAGGTATTTCATAAACATTGGCACACTCCACTTTTGTACAAAAGCACTAGTAATAATTTTATAATTTGTTAGCATATAAACAGTAATATATACACTTTTGATACGTAATTAGCACTTACCTATGTGGGCAGCCTTGGCAAATCTTCTGATCAGCAAATGAACCTCCTAAGACTTTACTTAGCATAGCTGGATGTCCTAAGGCTTTTAAAGCTTCATCTAAACTATCCACCAATGAATTAAAAAATTCTAAAGCATCATGTTGTTCACGAAGATTAACAGGTTCACCCCAAAGCCTAAGAAATGAATGGAACAAAACATGTAACACACAACACTCACCAAAATATATGTATTATATATATTTTTTGGGTAGGAGAGAATGACAATATATAAAAACAATCACATAAGGAATTATAAATGTGAGGGTTATGCACTTTACATGCAGAGAAGCTCAGAGGAAAAGTGGTACTCCAGTGGCAAGAACTGCCATGAAACTACTGATGGATAGTATTGCTCCAATGGTGGTTGGTTCAGATAACATGACACATGCATTTTTTTTGTAGTCCTGGGGCTTAAACTCAGGGCCTGGGCACTGTCCCTGAGCTTCTTTTGCTCAAGGCTAGTGGTCTACCACTTGAGCAACAGTGCCACTTCTGGCCTTTTCTGTATATGTGGTGCTGAGGAATCGAACCCAGGGCTTCGTGCATGCTAGGCAAGGACTCATCATGAAGTCACTTTCCTAGCCACACATAGTTTGAATCCAGCTGAAGATGCCATTAAAATGAGGTGGAGAATCTCTTATATAAATGTATTTCTTTTATCTTGCTTCAACTTTGGATTATTCAGTAGAAAAGAGTATACATATTTAGTCATTAAATTGATTTTCCTAAGTGATAAAGAAAGGTTTGACTTATTATAGACTTAAATTTGTTAAGTAATCTGAGGACTTAAGTTTGGCAAATCAATACTGAAAAAACAAAACTATTATTTGTATGGACCACAAGCAGTGACGCTAATATGTGGGTGGCTCCTGAAAACTATCAATGATGTCTGACTGTGAAATAACACACAGGGTATGTCAAATCTATTTAATTTACAAGACAGGACAAATGCATGTTGGACATACCAGAAATCTTGGTATTATTTTTTGTTGGTTTGTGCTACTTGAACTCAAGGTCTGAGTGATGTCCCTGAACTCCCCCTCTTCCCCCACCCCAAGATTAGTGCTGTTCTACCACTTTGAGCCACAGCTCCACTTCTGTTCTTTTTAGGTGGTCATAGGAGATGAGTTTCATGTATTTTCTTGTACATGCTGGCTTTGAACCATAATCCTCAGATCTCAGCCTTCTGAGCAGCTAGTATTATAGGTGTGAGCCACCAGTTTAATACTTTTTTTTTTTTGGGTCCAGTCGTGGGGCCTGAACTCTAGGCCTGGGCGCTGTCCCTTAGCTCTTCAGCTCAAGGCTAGCACTCTACCACTTGAGTCACAGTGCCACTTCCAGCTTTTTTCTTTTTGCTTATGTGGTGCTGAAGAATTGAACCCAGGGCCTCATGCATGCAAGGCAAGAGCTCTACCACTGAGCCACCTTCCCAGCCCCAATTGGAGGTGTTTTTAAAGAAGAAAGCCAAAGCACATTTATCCTGATTTGTTTTAGCTAATAAATGAAGGACTGTTCTTGCTAAAGGATTATAAAAGAAATAAAAACCTGGCCCTACCCTTTTCCCCTCCCTCATATTTCTGTTCAAGCATTTCACTCCTTGTTCTTATACATCCTTCCATAATAAACCATCATACTCTTTATCAGAGGCCAAATCATGCTCCCACCCTGCCCAATCTTGGGCTTTGAATCTCTAAAACTTTTCATTGTAAAAACACAAAACTGATTACACAAGATGATAATCGATGGTGGCTACTATCACAAGAAAGGCAAAATAATATGAGACTCTTCACAGAGGTAAGCATGGAGGCATATCACCCATGAAATAGCTTTGCCTAACCACTGAACAAAACCAACACCTCAATCTGATCAAGCCTTTGGATCTCATGAAGCACGGATGAAAACAGGAAACATGGGAAAAACCTATAGGATTAAACTACTTGTTTTTATCCCCAATAAACCACTGAAAAGAAGTAGGAGAAACTTAAGAGACTCATGAGTCATTGTCATTATTAATTATTTGTGACATATGGACCTTATTTTGATCTAGATTTAAAAAATACCAGTGAAAATCATTTGAGTTATTTGGGTTGGTACAATTGATCAATGTATTTAATACTAAGGAAGGTTTTGAAAGACATCACGGTAGTACCATGACTATGCTTGAAACACATTAGAGATACAAACTAGAGTATTTAAAGGTGAAATTATATTGGGAACTTTTTCAAAACAATCTGTAAAATGCATAGGAATATACATTAAATAGGACTGGTTATGAGTTGTCAACTGTTGAAGTTGGTTGATCAATGTACTTTGGCCTTCCTGCTATGAGTTTTTACCTCCTATGGAAACAACAAAAACAAAAATCTAAAAAGGAAAGCTATAATATTACTGTTGCTTAAATCCTGAATATAAAAATGTCTTGAATTGTATTTTAGACATTTTTATTTTACTTTAAATTCTTTTTGGTCATAATGGGATTTGAACTCGGCACTTCATGATTGCTAGGTAGGTACTTTTTTATCACTTGAGCTATGCCCCAGTTTAAAGCATATATCTTTATTATCTATTCACAGTTTACCTGAATTGTTTCCAAAATCCTCTGGGTACATAATATTGTAGTCTAGAAGCAGCTAAATGACCAAAGATGACCTGAAGGTGTCTTAGGACACCAATGTTGTATTCTTTCCTATCTTCTGTTTTACTTAATGCTGGTTTGTCTTCAAATTGTTGAGGATATCCAAATACATCATCCCTGGGATCAACATTACTCTAGAAATAAAAAATATCGTTAATAATCTAAATATGATGAGACAAATTTCAATTAGTGAACCAATGCTCTCTAGTCACTTAACTTTTTTTTTGTGCCAGTCCTGGGGCTTTAACTCAGGGCATGGGTGCTGTCCCTAAGTTGTTTTTTTTTTTTTTTTTTTTGCTCAAGGCTAGTGATATCCCTCAAGCCACATCCACTTCTGACTTTTTGAAGATTTTGGAGATAAAGAGTCTCATGGACTTTCTTGACTGGGCTAGCATTGAACTGTGATTCTAGATCTCAGCCTCTTGAGTAGCTAGAACTGCAGGCACAAGCCTTTAAAGCCCGATTTCCCTTAAAATTTTACTTTTTGTTCATTACGGGGCTTGAACTCAGGGCCTGGTCACTGTCTCTGAGCTTTTTTGCTCAAGGCTACAGAGTGCTGTATCACTTTGAGCCACAGTGCACAGTGCTTAATTGAAGATAAGAATCTCATAGTCTTTCCTGCCCTGGCTGGCTTTCAACTGTGATCCTCAGATTTTGGCCAGCCGAGTAGCTAGGATTACAGGCATGAACAACTGGTACCCAGCCCCACTTAAAACTTTTTTTTTTTGGTTGCCAGTCCTGGGGCTTGAACTCAGGGCCTGGACACTATCCCTGAGCTTCTTTAGTTCAAGGCTAGCACTCTACCACTTGAGCCACAGTGCCACTTCTGGCTTTTCTGTTTATGTGGTACTAAGGAATCAAACCCAGGGCTCCATGAATGCTAGGCAAACACTCTACCACTAAGCCACATTCCCAGCCCCACACTTAAAACTTTGAATCGATAAATTTTAATTTATAATTGGCAAACGTGAAGACTCTACCACTTATGAGCTAAGTAACTTTGGCCAAGTAAGTTAAAATTTTCCAAGCTTCAGTTTCCTTAGATGTAAATAGGGATAATACATTTGTCATATAGTTATTATGAGGGTGAAATAATTCATAAAACGGGCTCAGAACTATAAACATTCAACAAAATACTGATAGTAAGTAGGGAAAACCAGATATATAAGCAAAAGACACCTACCTAACATTATTTTAAACAACTCAAAATACTGTGTTTAAAACCTCTGATATAGAAACAGGTAATAACTAGTCCCTGCCTGAGAAACTTATAACCCAGGCAAGAAAACAAAAACCAGTGAAAATCAAGACATGTCTGCCAACATTACCAATCTTACTTTGCAGTATGGTGCCAATACAACATAGAACACAGATGCAGGAGCAAAAGTGGGACATCTTAGATTGTATCATACTTTGTGTTCCTCATTTGCTTTATTTTTTGTAGTGCTGGAGATGGAAAATAGGGTACCTCATGCATGTTAGGCAGCATTCTACTAGTGAGCTATTCCCAAGCACTTATCTATTTCTTGACAGTATAATTAGCTATTATCTATGTATGGTGTGTGACAAAACTACAATCTGAATTATAAATATTTTTCTTTTGGTGCTGGTTCTGGGGCTTGAAGTCAGAGCCCAAGAGCTGTCCATGAGCTCCTTTTGCTTAAGGTTAGCACTCTTTTTTTTGTGAGTAGTGGGGCTTGAACTTTGGATCTGGACGTTGTCCCTGTGCTCTTCAGCTCAAGGTGAGTGGTCTACCACTTGAGCCACAGTGCTACTTCTGGTTTTCTGGTGGTTAGTTGGAGATAAGAGTCTCACAGACGAGATGGGAAGGTAGCTCAGTGGTAGAGTGCACCACATAAGCAAAAAGAAAGCTAGAAGTGGCATTGTGGCTCAAGTGGTAGAGTGCTAGCCTTAAGTTGAAGAGCTGAGGGGCAGTGCCCAGGCCCAGAGTTCAGGCCCCACGACTGGCAAAAAGCAAAAACAACAACAACAAAAAAGAGTCTCACAGACTTTCCTTGCCTGGGATGGCTTCGAATCGGGATCCTCAGGTCTTGGCTTCCTGAGTAGCTAGGATTATCGGCATGAGCCACTGGTCCCCGCAGCACTCTATCTTTTGAGCCATAGCTCCATTTCTGGATTTTTGGTGTTTAATTGGAGATAAGATTCTTATGGATTTTCCTGCCTGGGCTGGCTTTGAACTGTGATCCCCAAATCTCAGTCTACTGAATAGCTAGGATTACAGATATGAGCCAACAGTGCCTGGCTGAATCTTTTTTAACTAAGTAAAAGGATTTCATTCCCAATCCCTGAATGATCTGATCCAGTAGGCCTGGGGAAAAAAGTTGAAGTATATATTTTATAAAAGCCTTATAAATTGCAAACTATCTCATCAGGAGAAATCCAGTTCTGATAACTGAAAGGAAGGTACTAAGAAACTCTCTTAACATTTACTATAATAAGAATACATTTTGGCTTCTCTTTCCATTAGTACTAGAAACAGAAAAAGATAAAGAAACATAGGGTGGGCACAAACATAACCACAACTTAAGTCTTGCTAAATTCTCTTTGTTGAAGAACCATATCATGGTTATATTAACTCTGATCCACCATTGTAGCCTATCTTCAGTGCTTTATTCTGCACTGAATACTCTATACACAGTTTAAATTTTGGCAAAAAATCATGTAACACTATTTGAAGTAAAGAACAATTGGCTTTCTAACCAAGAAGATTCATGATTTTGGAGAAATATAACCTAAAGGCAAGTGCAAATAATAAAATTGGCAGATACTAAACAACTTGGTATACATTACTGAAGATGTAATTAAAAATATAAAATAGAAAAATGAAAATATAGCTGGGCATGGTGGTATAAAATTGCAATCCTAGGGAGGCTAAAGCAAGAGGCCTGCCTGGGCTTTACAGCAAGACCCTGTTTAAGAAAAGCAAAACAAAAAAACCCCCAAAACCCCAAAGTAACAATAAAAGGTGAAAATACAATTTAAAACTTACTTAAAATGAAGATCCTTACCACTACACAAAAGCACAAATTATACTGAATACTACATTAAAAAATGGGTATAGCTGGATTAAAAGATGAGTACAGGACTTAGGATTGTGGCTAGAGTGACAGAGTGCTTGTCTAGCATGAATGAAGCCCTGGTTTCAATTCCTCAAAAAATCACATAAACAGAAAAAGCTGGAAGTGGTGACGTTGTGGCTCAAGTGGTAGAATGCTAGCCTTGAGAACAGAGAAGCTCAGGAACAGTGCCCAGGTCCTGGGTTCAAGCCCCACAACTGACAACAACAACAAAAAAGCTCAGAGACAGTGCCCAGGCCTCAAATTCAGGCCTTAGGATTAATGTGCATACATACATGCACGTGCACACAAGCACACACAAACAAGAAAATTTGGTATGCACTGAACACATACAGGTTTCTTTCACTGCATTAGGAATAATTTAAAATATAGACATAGTTTAAAATATATGGAGGATATGTGTAGGTTATATACATTTTTTTATATAAACGTCAGTGTTCTGACAATACTGAAGGGTATCTCTTGTAACAGAAAATGGTATTTGCTATCACAACTTCAAACAGAAAACAGAAGTAACTAAAACTTACCTCATTGTCTTGCTTCTCATCCCCAGACATATCATCATCTACATCACTACCTGTGCCTTCAATTGCAAGAATACCATTCCTGATGGAGGGAATCATGTAGAGTTGCTGAATCACAGAATTCATATAACAAGTAGCACCAGCATTTTTCAGCCCCACAAATCCTTTTGGTGGGCGGGGTCCAACAGGTGGTAGATATTCCCACTCAGTAAGTGCTTCACAAGCTAATAAAGAAAAAACGAGTTTTATAGCACAAATACAACCATTTTATCCTTCAAGTTCCATTAAGCTGACAAAAATAACACTAACAATAGTTCTACTGCTCCAGCAGTCACCTGTCACATGCTCTTACTTGGCATCTCCCCCTCAATAAATAGTAACCTCATAAGCAATCATATAATATGGCATAGTGCCAATATGCTACATATGCTAACTTTTGTCGGTCATGGGGCTTGAACTCTGGGCCCAGGCACTGTCTCTCAGCTCAATAGCTCAAGGCAAGTGCTCTACTACTTGAGCCATAGCACCACTTGCTGTTTTTTGAGTGGTTTTTATTGGAGATAAAGAGTCTCACGGCCTTTCCTGCCTGGCTGGCTTCGAACTGTGATCCTCAGATCTCAGCCTCCTGAGTAGCTAGGATTACAGGTGTGAGCCACCGGCACCTGGCTTATGCTAATTTTTCATTCATTTAGTTTTCTCCTAGCAAATGTAATAATAGCAACACTGACTTTGCCTATATACACGGAACTATTATAAGGAGTAAACCAGAGAGAAGATTTGAATGCTTTGTAAAAACTGTAAATCACTATATATCTCATCTCCCTCCACCTAGTATAAACATGGAAACACTGCAAATATTATCATTTGCTAGAAGACCAGTTAAATGATAGTATATTAAATTGAAAGGTATACAATCAATAAATGCAATTAAGTCAAGTAATATGTTTGACACGGAACCAAAAGAGGTACTTTTAAGTGAAAAACAAAAGAACATTGTAAAACTGTATCTCAATCTGCTTGAAAATAGATTTTGTATATAGATTTAACATACATATAGAGAAGTTGAGAAGACACAAATCAATAAAAATTATTGCAAAAACATACTTTTTCCCCCCATGTAAATGTACAACTCAAAAACAACAACAGCAGTTGGGGGACAGTGGCTCATGCCTGTAATCCTAGCTACTCAGCAGTCTGAGATTTGAGAATCACAGTTTGAAGCCTGCCCAGGCAGGAAAGACTGTTATCACCAATAAACTACTCAGAAAAAGCCAGAAGTAGCATTGTGACTGAAGTGATAGAGCACCAGCCTTGAGCAAAAGAAGCTCTGGGAAAGCACATAGGCCCAGTTTTGGTAGCCCCAGGACTACCAAAACCAAACAAAATGCAAAAATGCATGGGACCAGAGGGAGGGAATCTATTCAAAGTAATACATAAGAGGCTGGGAATATGGCTTAGTGGTAGAGTGCTTGCCTAGCATGCATGAAGACCTGGGTTTGATTCCTCAGTGCCACATATATAGAAAATGCCAGAAGTGGCACTGTGGCTCAAGTGGTAGAGTGCTAGCCTTGAGCAAAAAGAAGCACAGGGACAGTGCGTGCCCAGGCTCTGAGTTCAAGCCTCAGGATTAGCAAAACAAAGTAATACATATAATACACTAAAATAGTATCTTCTCACACTCTATTCTTAAAAAAAAAAGCTCCAATTTGCTAAAAACTCCTGGCAAATGATGAAATATAAAAATAACGTGGAGAAAATTTTAAGTGATGTCTTGAAAGGTTTTCTAATGATTTAATTTAAGTTGCTTTTACATTGACTACTTATTACTCTAGAGTTTAGATTTTACTTTAGATCTAAAAGATGACATTGAATTTACAAAGTTCTCATACCACTTATAAGATGACATTTAACAAACATTTGAAAATTTTTTACTACACAGTATCTTCTTGGTTATAGTGATCTTAATTACATACTCATTCATTAAAAACATTAAACTAGTTCAAAGAAAAAAAAGAACATGACTTGAAGATATTCCCTAAAAGAAAAATCATCAAGCGGAATTTGAAAAATTATCAATCATCACAATTTTATATTTTAAAATACTTACTAGTTATTGCTGTGCCAATGTAATACATTTCAGTCAAAGAGTCTACTATCTGTTTGAGATTTCTCACACAGCCAACAGCTAATGCTACAAGTAACTCAAAACCAGCATTAATTGTAGCTGGTGAACTACAGACTGGGATAGCCTGTTCGGCCGGGAGCTCTCCATTTCTCATATACTGCAGGTAAACATTGGAGGCAGGAAAGATGAAATCATCTATTAGTTCCTGAGGAGTTTAAAAAAAGGATTACATATTAGCAACAATATATTCAGAAATGTGTCTTATAAGAAAATAATCCTACATTTTATTGGAATTTTAGATTCTATTGTATCTCAGAAACATTCAATTTCCTTGTTTCTGTTGGGGGTGGGTAGTACTGATGCGCAACTTGAGGAACACTTGAGCCATGCATGCTTCAGGCTCAGCATTTTATGGTTATTTTGGAGACAAGAGTCTCACAGACTTTTCCAATTATACTGACTTTGAACTGAGATCCTCTGGGTCTCTTGTCTCCTGAGTAGTTAGGAATATAGGAGTAAGCCACTAGTGCCCAGCTTACTTCGATTTGCAATCGGGGAAAAAAAATTGACTTAAAAACATCACTATAGGGCTGGGAAGGTGGCTCAGTGGTAGAGCGCTTGCCTTGCATGCATGAAGCTCTGGGTTTGATTCCTCAGCACCACATAAGCAAAAACAAAAAAGCTGGAAGTGGCACTGTGGCTCAAGTGGTAGAGCACTAGCCTTGAGCTGAAGAGCTGAGGGACAGCGCCCAGGCCCAGAGTTCAGTCCCCATGACCGGACCCCCCCCCAAAAATGTTCAGCTACAGTACCCATACCCTGAGTTCAAGACCTCAAATCTGCACATACACACAAAAAAGTAAAAAACAAAACACACAAAAGGTCAAGATAATATACCTAAGATATTACCAGTCAGATTTATTTCAGTCAAATTTAATGATAAACATTAGAAGGATATGATATCCAGTTTAGTACCAAGAACACTGAACTTACTTTAATGAGATTAGCACCTCCTTTTTCACAACCAATATGAAACTTCTTCTCAGGAGTCTGAAAGGCTAGTAACTCTTTTGTTACTCCAAGGTGGCCCTCCAAAATTGTCTCTTCTACACCTGTGTCACCTGTTCTTTTAACATCATCCTGCCAAAGAAAAGTATGTTAAGTGCCTAACATATGAAAGGGAGGAAAAGCGGATTTAGAAAAAGAGCTAAAGGGACATGAAATAAATTCACCTGAGCCTTTCCATTCAAACAAGTTTAAGTTATCTTCAGAACTTTCTAGAAGTATGCTTATTAAACTGCTAAGAGAAATGCTAATCTGAATGCTACAACTATAAATTTTCATATGTTCTGCCTAAGAGCTAATCAAAAGTGCTAGTTTACAAGATTCATTTTTGATGAAAATCTAGTATTTAAAAAAGATGATAGTTAAAAAAGGCCAAAGGTATTAAATTTGAAGCAGCTCAACCTTGGTATTAAAAATTTCAAGGAATTTTATATAAGCAGTTTCATGAGTTACCAATAGCCACTGAGGTGATATATATTCTTTGGTCTATTTCATTAATTTGGAATTAACTATCTCACCAAAATGTTAAAAAATATTAAACCACTTATTAATTAAACACACTATTAACAAAGATACAACAAATAGTATTAACTGCAACTTACCCTAATTCTTTTAAGCCAATCGATTTCATTATTGAGAAGAACTTCAGCATTGGGTACATTAATATTACTGTTGTAAGCATAATTAAGAAGGTGCCTTAAGAGAATGAAGTAGTCGCCTGAATGTTTGGCCCTCTCTCTGGCTGTGCTCTGAAAGCAATCAAGCATAATCATAAATTCACTTTTCAAATCATCCCATTTAATAAGAACAAGTTACTAAAATAACCATAGAAACTTCCAGTTATTAAAACCACATATTCTTAAATATCGTTGCTGAAAGAATGAATTGTACTGGTAAACATATTTTAAAAAAGTCTCACCCCCAAAACAGTAAAGAGTAGAGTAATGAAGAAAAGCAGAGGCCTGTGTCCCATGCAGCATCTGGTGCACATTAAAAAGAATTGCTCCTGTGCCACTTGACGAACAGTTCTGAAATAGAAATGTTTCACATTTAATGAATTCTAATTAAAGAAAAAAATCTCTAACACTTTGTGAGGGGGGGTACTTAAGTTGTATGTCTAGGACTATGACCTAAGAATTTTGAGAGATGCCTTCTAATGTATTTCCTCCATCCCTTTGAACAAACTGGAAACTTAAGATACAAAATAGAAAGCTTAATGTATCTTTTGGGCTTATATCATTTGTACAGGGGCCAATATCATTGTTACATGTCCATACATTTACACTGTATTCTAATCAATTTTACCTCCCTTTTTTGCGTCTAAGAAACAGCATTCCCAACAGGTTTTCTTGTTACATTTTTATAGTTGCAAACAATCTGTTTCAACAGTATCCAATCTTCTTTATCCTCCTTCCAAGCATATCCCCTTTGCTCGTTCTTACCCAGAGAGTCTTATTTCTCTTCCATCCAGCTTTTGTTGAGTTTCTCTATGTTGCTCTCATATATACTTGCAATACAGTTACAGTTAATTCACCCCCCTTTGTTTTCTTCTCCCCATTTTTCCTCCTCAATAGTCTTAGTTTGACTGATGTTTAACCATCTAAGTAATTGTGTATATGGATGCTTATACTTAGGTACATGTCTATGAGTAGGGATGCTCAAATGGAAAAGCATATGCAAGTATTAGAAATCTGAAACATCTTCAAATGTGAAACACTTCTGGCCCAATCATTTCAGAAAAGCATTTCAACCTACTCTACAGGAAAAAAAATCAGGCGCCAAAAGAGAGGTGAAATAGCAAGACACAAGATCCTAACTATAAAACACTTCTTTATCATTGCAGAAAAGATAACAGACATAATGTGATGAAGTGTTTTCTATATTATCTTACATTATTATATACATGTTTCAGGGAGGAGGATGAACTGGTTCCGTCTTATATAAGGGAAACATTATCAACAGTAGAAGGCAGAGAACTTATTAAATCAAGTTCCTTAATTCTTGTTTGCCTAAGAGGTGAAACACACTCCTAATTAAAGTATTAAAAAACCCAAATCCTAGCTATTCAGGAGATTGAGATCTGAGGACTGCAGTTCAAAGCCAGCCTGGACAGGAAAGTATGTGAGACTCTTAAGCTTAAAGTATAGCTGTGGTTTAAGTGATAAGAGTGTTAGCCTTGAGCACAAAAGATCAGGGACAGCACCAGACCCTAAGTTCAAGCCCCAGGACTGGCACACACACACCAACCCCCCTCCCACCCCAAAACAAAACAGTAACACAAGGAGTAAAAATTTGCTACTTCCAGGTTTGCCTTTATTACTAAATGGAATTAAGAGTTGTTCAACATGTTTATCTTTTTCAGTGTATAGTTGTCTATCCATGATAAAAAAAAATCTTAAAGGAATTAGCAAGCCTTCTCCTTTTTGCTATATGAGGAGTTCCTGAATAGCTAAGACTGGTTGCCTTCAAGGAAATTACCCAAGGAACTTCTCTCAACAATAAACATTCCCACTTGAGACCTACATTACTTTTGAGAATCCTCAGTATTGGGCAAACTGAACCTATTCCATTACATCATGTGCATTTAAAAAATATCTACTGAAGGGCTGGGAAGGTGGCTCAGTGGTAGAGCACTTGCCTTGCAAGCCTGAGGCCCTGGGTTCTATTCCTCAGCACCACATAAGCAAAAAGAAAAAAGGCAGAAGTGGCGCTGTGGCTCAAGTGGTAGAGCGCTATCTTTGAGCTGAAGAGCTGAGGGACAGCGCCCAGGCCCAGAGTTCAGGCCCCACAACCAGACCCCCCCAAAAAAAATACCTACTGAGATTGGGAATGTGGCTTAGTGGTAGAGTGCTAGCCTAGCATGCATGAAGCCCTGGGTTCGATTTCTTAGTACCACAGAAACAGAAAAAGCTGTAAGTGGCTCTGTGGCTCAAGTGACAGAGTACTACCCTTGAGCAAAACAAGCTCAGGGACAGTGCTCCAGCACTGGCAAAAAAATAAAAAAAATCTATTCATTGTTAGACTTCATTTTGGCAAATTGCTTATTATTTTATGCTAACTTTACATCATTTTGCCATTGTTGAATGGCATACAACAGAAATGATAAACTGAATGTTTGTTCATCATAAAATGTATGTAAGACAAATTAATTACATTTAACATTGACACTAATTAGTTTAAAAGGTTTACCTTATGTATGAATGTCAGGAATAGATTGACAGGAAAGGATGGAAACCAACATTTTCTACAAATCTGACTCATATAAAAACAAGTTCAAAACAAAATTACTGTCACTGATTAAATGTTTTCTTTTTTGTTGGTTGTGGGACTTGAACTCTGGGCTTGGGCGCTGTCCCTGCACTCTTCAGCTCAAGGCAAGCACTCTACTGCTTGAGCCCCACTGCACCACTTCCAGTTTTCTAGTAGTATATTGGAGATAAGAGTCTCACAGACTTTCCTGTACGGGCTGGCTTTGAACCATGATCCTCAAGGGATCTCAGTCTCCTGAGTAGGTAGGATTTCAGGTGTGAGCCACTGGCACCCGGCTGATTAAATGTTCTTGAAATCACAATGAGTGATTTATAATAATCTTTATTCTAGTATAAAATACCAAAGTTCCTATGACAACAAAAACTCCTAAGTTTCATCTAAGTTTTTTTTTACTTTTTTGGTTTTGGTTCTGGGCTTGAACTCAGGATCTCTTACTAAGATTGCCCTATCACTTAAACCATATTTCCAGGTTGGCTATTTGCTAGTTAATAGGGTTTGGAGTCTTGCAGACTTTTCTGCCCATCTGGCTTTGAACTATGACTGATCTCAGCCTCCTGAGTAGCCAGAATTACAGGCATGAGTGACTGGCACCCATACAGATTAATAGTTTGACTAAAGAAAACATGGCGGGGCTGGGAATGTGATCTAGTGGTAGAGTGTTTGCCTAGTATGCATGAAGCCCTGGGTTTGATTCCTCAGTACCACATAAACAGAAAAAGCCAGAGGTGGCACTGTGGCTCAAGTGGTAGAATGCTAGTCTTGAGCAAAAGAAGCTCAGGGAGAGTGCCCAGGCCCTGAGTTCAAGCCCTAGGACTGGCAAAAAAACCCCCAAACAAAACAAAAACCCAAACATGGCATCTAGGAAGACAAGACGGGAAGCTATTGTCTTTTGTAATTTTGCAGACTAAAACAAATTTATGTTAAACAAAACACTTAAAAAAACCTTCCTCATGGGGCTGGGAAGGTGGCTCAGTGGTAGAGCGCTTGCCTTGCATGCCTGAGGCCCTGGGTTCGATTCCTCAGCACCACATAAGCAAAAAGAAAAAAGCCAGAAGTGGTGCTGTGGCTCAAGTGGTAGAGAGCTAGGCTTCAGCTGAAGAGCTGAGGGACAGACAGTGCCCAGGCCCAGAGTTCAGGCCCCACGACTGGACCAAAAAAAAAAAAAAGAAAGAAAGAAAGAAAAAAAACCTTCCTCAGTCAGGCGCCAGTGGCTCATGCTTGTAATCTTAACTACCTACTCAGGAGGCTGAGATCTGAAGATGGTTCAAAGCCAGCCCAGGCAGGAAAGCCCATGAGACTCATCTTCAATTGACCACCAGAAAACCAGAAGTGGCGCTGTGGCTCAAGTGGTAGAGGGCTCGTCTTGAGCTGATGAGCTCAGGGACAGGGCCTAGGAGTTCAAGCCACACACACACACACCTCTTCCTCAACACCAATGTGCCAAAGGGAATGGATTATTTGATTTCTGCCATAATGGCAGCATAAATTAATTCAATTCTGCTTACAAAAATAAAATCACATTTCTTTAAAAAAGATACTTACTTGCTGTGACAGTGTAACAATAAGTCAATAATGAATGTCTGCCAAGCTTTTTCTTTACTTAGAGTGTCTAAGGCTGTTGGAATCAAGGCAAAACATAATGTCATCACTTCCAATGCTTCACAGCAAACTTGTTCATCTTCCAAGTCCAGTTCATTGCCTGCATTAGTCTGTAAATTTATAACAATAAATTACCTAGAGACGCATTTAAGAAAAAAAATCTCATACAACTTTAAGTTAGTGCTTAAAAACTTTCCTACTCAAACCACACAACCTCAAAGTCTCCTTATAAGTCAGTCAGTCAGTCAGTCAAGCAATCAATCTGTCTCTGAACTAAGGTTTGAACTCAGGGCTTTGTGCTTGCTAGACAGGCACTGCCACTCCAGCTACAACTTTAGTCATCCTATTTTTTTGGGGGGGCAGTCTTACTAGAAGGCAAGGCAGGCTTGTAACTTGTGATCTTCCTTCCTTTATCTCCTACTAGCTACTCAGGAGGCTGAGATCTGAGCCCCATGATTGACAAAAAAAACCTGACTAGCTGGGTGCTGCTGGTTCATGCCTATAATCCTAGCTACACAGAAGGCTGAGATCAGCAGAACATGGTTCAAAGCCAGCCCAGACAGGAAAGTCTGAGAGACTCTTTATCTCTAAATAACCACAAAATAGCCAGAAGTAGAGCTGTGGTTGAAGTGGTAGAGTACTAGACTTGAGGACAAAAGCTCAGGGACAGTACCTAGACCCTGAGTTTAAGCCCCAGGACTGGTACCAAAAAAAGGCAAGTTAGAGGTATAGCTCAGGTTATGATACTAGCATGTGCATACACATCCACATCCACAAACACTTAAAAAGCCATAATGTAATAATTGACAGTTAACAAAACACTAACTTACACAGGACTGAAAATGATGAAATAATAAAAAGAATGAGAGGGATTGGGAAGGTGGCTCAGTGGTAGAGTGCTTGCCTTGCATGCATGAGGCCCTGGGTTCGAGTCCTCAGTACCACATAAGCAGAAAAAAGCCAGAAGTGGCACTGTGGTTCAAGTGGTAGGGCACTGGCCTTGAGCTGAAGAGCTGAGGGACAGCGCCCAAGCCCAGAGTTCAGCCCCCACAACTGGAAAAAAAAAAGAAAAAATAAAAAAAATAAAAAGAATAAGAGAAAGCAAATTCATTGTGAGACAATTATGTCTGATCCCAGTAAGAAGAAAAACACAGGTTCAGGCAGGAGTCAGTGGCTCACGCCTATACTCCTAGCTACCTCAGGAAACTGAGATCTGAGGACTGGAGCTTGAAGCCAGACTTGGCAGACAAATCTGAGGCTCTTATCTCCAATTAACCAGCAAAATGCAGCAATTCAAGGTATTGCTCAAGTGGTAGAGCACCAGCTTTGAGTGGAAAGCTAACTAAGAACACAAGGCCTTGAGTTCAATCAAGCCCTTAGTGGCACAAAACAACATAAAAAACCCATTAATAAGTAGCTTCATAGTAGGTTTCTTTCTTTTTTTGGGGGGGGTCCGCTTGTGGGGTCTGAATTCTGGGCCTGAGCGCTGTCCCTCAACTCTTCAGCTCAAGGCTAGCACTCTACCACTTGAGCCACAGCGCCACTTCCGGCTTTTTGCTTATGTGGTGCTGAGGAATCAAACCCAGGGCCTCAAGCATGCAAGGCAAGAGCTCTACCACTGAGCCAACTTCCCAGCCCTTCATAGTAGGTTTCTAAAAATACTTTCCAAAATGAAATTTTTACTAAATTTGGAATGATAGCTACCAGTGAATTTTTTCACAACTAAAAACAAGTGACTAGATTTTTATAGATAGTAAACAGTAAATGTGTAATTAGGCAGCATTTATTTTTAAAAGGAATATATTTGTCATAATTCTTACCTTCTCATAAATTTTAGTAATTTCTTCATTTGGGCTAAATACTAGCTGTAATGCTCCGCATCCTGATGCCCAGATAATCTTTTGAATAGCTCTTATTACACAAATATCAGGCATATATCTTGATGCCTACAAGATAATGAATATTTAAAACCGAAAGGAGTATTAGAGTAGAATTCACTAAAAAGATCAAAACATTTCTCCTTATAAATAAAACACAAATTGCCATATATTGTGTCTTAAGTTCCTAAGTTTTTTGTCCCACAGCAATATAACAAAGTATGTTATGTTAATACCTGGTCCTGAACTATTTTAATATCTTAAGATTATTGAGATGACAATCATATCACTCTCAGTTGCTTACTCAAGAAAAATAAGGCTGGGTGCTGGTTGCTCATGCCTGTAATCCTAGCTACTCAGGAGAATGGATCTGAGAACCGCAGTTCAAAGCCAGCCCAGACAGGAAACTCTGTGAGACTCTCATATCCAATTACCCACCAGAAAACCTGAAGTGGTGCTGTGGATCAAAGTGGTAGAGTGTTAGCCTTGAGCAAAAGAGCTCAGGGACAGTGCCCAGGCCCCGAGTTCAGCCCTATGACTGACAAAAAAAGAAAAAAAACCCTATGTTCAAACAGTTGCACAAAATATTCATAGCAGCTTTTGTCACAAAAGGGCAAGCAACTTTTTTTTTACAATTAAAAAAATTATCTTTAAATTGTTTTACAAATGGGCTTTAGTTTAACATGTCAATTTATGTGTACAATGTATCTTGATCAGTCTAACAATTCCAGTCTTGATAAGTATATGAAAGACTATTCATAATGGGACAATATTTAGCAATAAAAATTTATTTTGGGGGCTGGGAAGGTGGCTCAGTGGTAGAGTGCTTGCCTTGCATGCATGAGGCCCTGGGTTTAATTCCTCAGCACCACATAAACAAAAAGAAAAAAGCTGGAAGTGGGGCTGTGGTTCAAGAGTGGTAGAGCGCTAGCCTTGAGCTGAAGAGCTGAGGGACAGCGCCCAGGCCCAGAGTTCAGGGCCCATGACTGGACCCCCCCCCCAACCAAAAAAAATTTATCCATAAAACAAATAATTCTCAAAGTAACCATTCAATTGTTATTTAATTTATTAGAGACAGAGTCTTACTATGTAGCCCAGACAGGCCTTGAAGTCATGAGCCTCCTGAGTACTGAATTACAGGTGTGTAACCATGAAAGCTCTATATGGCACATTTGTGTAAAAAAAAAAATCTAGAAAAGGCCAAGCCCTGGTGGCTCACACCTGTAATCCTAGCTACAAGAGGATGAGATCTGAGGATTACAGTTCAAGGCCAGCTTGGGCAGGAAAGTCTGTGAGACTCATCTCCAATTAACCAGCAAAAAGAAAAAAAGCAGAAGTAGAGCGGTGGCTCAAGTGGTCTAGCACTAGCCTTGAGCAAAAAAGCTAGGGACAGCACCAGGCCCTGAGCTCAAGTCCCAGGACCAGTACACATACATAAAAAATTCTAGAAAATAAAAACTCTTCTAGGAACAAAAAGATCAGTGATTAACTGGGACAAGAAGATAATTGCAAAGGATTTAAGAAAAAAATGACAGAACTATTCTGTTTTGGGGCTGCATGCATGAGATCCTGGTTTAGATAATGATGCCCAGAATCACAGAAAAAAAAATTTCATGCAGGGCTGGAAAGGTAGCTCAGTGGTAGAGTGCTTGTCTTGCATGCATGAGGCCTTGGGTTTGATTCCTCAGCACCACATAAGCAGAAAAAGCGGGAAGTGGTGCTCAAGCAGTAGAACGCTAGCCTTGAGCTGAAGAGCTGAGGGACAGCACCCAGGACCCACAACCGACAAAAAAATAAAATAAAATAAATCATGCACTATTCATATATATATATATATTTGTCAAAATTTCCTAATCTATGTACTTTTGGAAATACGTTACGTATATGTATATATATATGTATATGTATATATATATGTATATATATATGTATATATATGTATATACATATACATATATATACATATACATATAGTTGATGCCCTAAGTTGAAGCCCCAGCACTGGCAAAAACAAACAACAACAATAACAAAAAACAAAAAACAAAAACCGGGGCTGGGAAGGTGGCTCAGTGGTAGAGCGCTTGTCTTGCATGCATGAGGCCCTGGGTTTGATTCCCCAGCACCACATAAGCAAAAAGAAAAAAAAAGCCGGAAGTGGCACTGTGGATCAAGTGGTAGCGCGCTAGCCTTGAGCTGAAGAGCTGAAGGACAGCGCCCAGGCCCAGAGTTCAAGCCCCACGACTGGACCCCCCCCAAAAAAAACAACAAAAAAACCCACCTTCACTACCCCCCAAACCCCCCTCCCTGCCTGCCCACCGGCCAGTGGCTGAGGTCTGTAATCCTAGCTACTCAGGAAACTTAGATATGAGGATCAAGGTTCAAAGCCAGACCAAGGCAGTAAAGTCCATGCGATTCTTATGTCCAATTAACCAGCAAAAAATTGGAAATGGAGGAATGGCTCAAGTAGTAGAGTACCAGCTGTTAGCAAAAAAGGGAGAGTACAAAGGATCTAAGTTCAAGCTTCAGTACCAGCACAAAAAATTTAAAAAAGTCTGATGTTAAAGGGAATTTTTATCTATACTTGAGTAAAATGAGTCAAGGAAAATTAAAATTATCCTTTTAATAATCCTTATAACACATTAAATGTGTATGCACATATGCGTATGTATGTGTGTGAGTATAATTTAAAATACTAACCTCATCAGATATCTGCTGAGCAAGACGAACAGACACATTTCTAAGCATGCATTCAGATGATGGGTTAGGAATGCTCTGAAGGGCACTTTGTAGCACCACTGCTTGATCATGAATAACCTGGTTGACCTGAAAAATGTTAACCATTTTGCTTAAGCAAATAATCTGTACGTAACTAGAAACAACCATCTATACTACATCCATCAACTCTCCCTCAAGAACAGGTCCTACCATATATTTACTGTATCACCTGGAGTGGCTTATGTAAAATTCACTTCGCATTATCAATACGGTGTGCACTTCCATTGTCATATCTCTACAAACCTCCATTCTAGATTAACCCAACCCAGGTCTCTACATCTGGGTTCACTTTGGCTTGCAGTAGAAAAACTATAAATTGAATAGACTGAGTCCAACCTCATTTAGACTCAGCAAAGAATTTCACATCTTTTACATACATGCTTCCAGGAAGACCTTGTTCATATTCACCACTATAATCAAATTCTATTTTTTTTCTTCTTCAGATGTCTGGTTTCTGTATTATATCTGAAGCCTTACCAAATTCTATTTTGAAAAGGGAAAAAACAAAGACCAGCACCTCAGAAAAAAGGAAGTTTTTACTTAATAATATTACTTTTGTAAATCTATGCATAAGAAGCAATAAATTGACTAAGGCATTTCCAAGTTTTCACTTTATAACATCATTTAAGATATTCCTATATTTTACATTTAGTTTCCTGTTGACTGTGTGCCCTTTAATATTAGAAGCAATTAGGTAAGTCCTAAGTCCTTAAGGAAGGGTAAAAAATGGAAGCACGAGAGAGAGAGAGAGAGAGAGAGGAGAGAGGAGAGAGAGAGAGAGAGAGAGAGAGAGAGAGAGAGAGTTACCTTTCTCTAAGTCCTGAAGGAAGGGTAAAAAAGGGAAGCACATGAGTGTGAGTGTGTGTATGTGTGTGTACTCTTTATTAAGCACTCATATTAGGGATCAAGACAAAAAATATTTTTTTGGCAGTACTGGGGTATGAACTCAGGTCTTTCAGCTTGCTAGAATGGCATTCTACCACTTAAGGCACACTTCTGTTTTCTGCTGTTCCCCAGGCTGTCCTTGAATCTTGATCCACAGGCATGAGATAGTGTAGAACGGCAAAAATCTGTTTGTTTTTGGCCTAACAAGAAACTGTATTCTTTTAGCCAATTAAAAAGCACTCTTAAAAAAATCCTAACAAGGGGCTGGGAATGTGGCCTAGTGGTAGAGTACTTGCCTAACATGCATGAAGCCCTGGGTTCAATTCCACAGTACCACATTAACAGAAAAAAAAACAGAAGTGGCACTGTGGCTCAAGTGATTAAGTGCTAGCCTTGAGCAAATGAAGCTCAGGGACAGTGCCCAGGGCTGGCAAAAAAAAATCTTAACAATAGGGTAGGAGTGTGGCTCAAGTCACCTGGCCCTGATTTCATTCCCTGGTACAACCAAGTTAGCCCTTGGCCCTAACAAAATGATCTTAAGAGTGAAAGAACCAATGTAAAATTTAGGTCATCTGCCAGGCACTGGTGGCTTACACCTAGAAGGTTAAGATTTGAGGATCAAGATCTAAAGCCAGCCTAGGCAGGAAAATCCATGACACTCTTAACTCCAATTAATCACAGAAAAAGCCAGAATTGGTGCTCTGGCTCAAATCATAGTGTTAGCCTTGTGCAAAAGGAGCTTAGGGACAGCACCCAGGCCCTGAGTTCAAGGCCCAGGACTGGCAAAAAAAAAATCAACTCATCTTTATTATTTTTTGGTGCCAATCCTGGGGTTTGAACTCAAGAGCCTAGGCAGCATCCCTTAGATTTTTTGCTCAAGGCTTGAGCCACAGCTTCAGTACCATTAACAATGGACCAAAATCTAGGTACTTGACCTCCCTCCTCATCACAGGATTGTTTCTTCCTCAAGACCTAAGCCATCTCTAAAGAAAATTTAATCTGTTACTTGGGAGACAGATAGGAAGGATCACCATTTTGGCAAGCATAGTCCAAAAAAGGAAGAGACCCCATCTTAAAGAATAAGCCTGGGCAGTACACACTCAAAATCTCAGTTGTTCAAGAGGAGAGGAGAGAACTTGTTGAAGGATGACTTGGGCCAAAAGACAGAGAGTATATATGAAAACTAAAATGAAAAGGGCTGCATGCCCGGTTCAGGTGATAGATACTTAGCAAGCATGAGGCTGAGTACAAACCCAGTAACACACACACACACACACCTGAACTTTTAGCAAGCATGAGGCTGAGTACAAACCCAGTAACACACACACACACACACACACACACACCTGAACTTTTAGCAAGCATGAGGCTGAGTACAAACCCAGTAACACACACACATGCCTGGTTCAGGTGAGATACTTAGCAAGCATGAGGCTGAGTACAAACCCAGTAACACACACACACACACACACACACACACACACTTGAACTTTTAGCAAGCATGAGGCTGAGCACAAACCCAGTAACACACACACACACACACACACACACCTGAACTTTTAGCAAGCATGAGGCTGAGTACAAACCCAGTAACACACAAACACACACACACACACACATACCCCCCCCCCCTCTGAACTTTTCTCTTTCACCAATAACTTAGTCAAACCAACCTCTCATAAATATCAAATTCTGTCATGTCTTGAGGACTTTTGTGACATGGATCAGGGTATCATACCAAGGCAAAGAAAGAGTCAGAACAAGGTCAGAACTGGAGGTTAAATTGATTAAAGTGGGAAGGGAAGCTGACAACAGGTTAAATCAACTATGTTTTTTTCTATCATCTGTGTCATTAGTTATCTGCTAGGCACAAGATAATAAGAGACATGGGGTTAGGTTTAAAGTAACTGAGAGCCAGGGAAGATTTAAGTAGGCAGAGGGGGAACTGCCCTCTTAGAGTGAAGAGCATTTGCACTTTAAATACAAATACAGTCTAACAGAGGATAACATATTAACAAGGTATTCATTGGAAAGAACTTTCAACATTGAGTCAATCTTGAATGGTATACTTTCAAGTTATCAAGAAATATAATTTAAAAAATTACTATCTACTGTTAACAGGGAGCTTAAAAGTCTGTATTACCGATGGATTCACGCCTTCTGCACCTGGCTGACAAGCTTCTGCCACAGCCCGAACATGGCCATAGCCAATGGCAGTTAGCAACAGTTTGGCTATTTTAAGAGCATTGAGGTAAGCACCCCTCCGAGTTTCCATGTCTGCATTTGGTAGGAAGTTATTTCTTGTTAGCATACTCAAGACAAGGGGTAGACCACCACTTTTCAAAAAGTGAAACTGAAAATCAGAGGAATCCTCAGCTAGGGGTGCACCAGCAGGCATTAACAAGGCATAGATGACCTGGAAAAAAAAGAAAAAAAGAGAAAGAACTGTGTAAAAGTATTAAAAAATACACACATATATACATACACATACAAAACAACAACTTGTACATCACCTATCATTACAGCCAAGACATTTGTGACCATTTAAAAAATGTCCTATTACATGCTTATCTATAGTCTTCTACAACAGATTTTAAAGATCTCATTTAGTTGGGAGGCTCAAGCCTATAATTCTATCTACTCTGTATGCAGAGATTTGAGGATCTCAGCTTGAAGCCAGGGGAAGTCCATAAGCCTCTTACCTCCAATTAAACATAAAGAAGTGCTAGCTTTGAGCAAAAATGCTCACAGACAGTGCTCAGGCCCTGAGTTCAAGCCCTAGTACTGTATGTGTGCATGTGCACACGCACACACAATCACACTTAAAAATAAATTCAAAAGGAAAATACTAACCTCTGTTAAGTATAGCACTTGTGAGGCTGAAGGACCAAAGAATAGTGAGTCAAGAGATGGACTAAGGCTGCTTTCTCCAAGTTTGGCATGGTCTAAACAAATAGCTCTTAATTTTTCTATTGTTGTGCTATCTGTAAGAAAGAGAAATGGTTCAAAACAAAATATAATTCATTCATGTGTTCATAATACTGCACTGAGATTTTGAATAGGATTTAAAATGAAATAGCAATCAAATCAGTTGAACCACAAGCTCCAAAAATTTAAAAATCCAGAAACAGATCTACCTTTGACCCCCAAAGAAATAAACCCTATGAAGGGCCTTTTAATCATTTAGCTCAAGTACAAAGGAACAAACAAGTCTTTCAGTCTCTACACAACATGGCCCTCTCAGCTGCCAGAGATTAACAAAGCACCATATACTAAGAAAAAATAATTAGCTTTACTTTTTAACTTCTCTATTACTTACTTCTATGATATTACATATTTTTTTGTTTGTCTTTGCCAGTCATGGGCTTGTACTCAGGGCCTGGGCACTGTCCCTGAGCTGCTTTTGCTCAAGGCTAGCACTCTACCACTTGAGCCACAACACCACTTCTGGCCTTTTCTATCTATGTGGTGCTGAAGAATCGAACCCATGCTAGGCAAGCACTCTACCAATAAGCCACATTCCCAGCCCAATGACATTATATATTAAAATTTATTGTCATTGTAAAGGTGATGTACAAATGGGTTATGTAAGTCAGATGAAGAGTACATTTCTTTTTGAACAATTTTATCCCTTTCTTCGATCTCCCAGTTTTTCCCATCATGTCCCCACCCACAAGTTCTATAGTTCAACAGTGTCTAGTGAGTATCACTGCTGCTTTTGTTCACCCTTTGTCTCATCATTTCTGTGACACTATGTTTTAACAAGCCTGCTTCACTTAAAGAGACATAGTGGTACCCAAGAAACTAAACTCTCAAAAGGAAACAGAAAACCTGCCTGGTGGCTGGGAAGGTGGCTCAGTGGTAGAGCGCTTGCCTTGCATGCATGAGGCCCTGGGTTCAATTCTTCAGCACCACATAAGCAGAAAAAGATGGAAGTGGTGCTGTGGCTCAAGTGGTAGAGTGCTAACCTTGAGCTGAAATGCTGAGGGACTGCGCCCAGGCCCAAAGTTCAGGCCCCACGACCGACAAAAAACAAAAACAAAAACAAAAAAACCTGCCTAATTTTTACCTCAAAGTAAGCAGAACTATAATTACTGGGGACTTAGATTTCCCCCTCCTTTTACGCTAAGATCCTAGCAGATAAATCATTTCATCATGAAAAAAATCCTGTCAGCACGAAGAGCTTGGACCTAAACTCTTAAGACATAAAAACAGTGACAACCTATTCCCTAAAAACAAACCAATTAATACAACTAACAGCTATACATGAGAATTTCAAAATACCAAGTGAAGAATGGAACCAAAGAGGAGAAAAGAGACTCAGGAAAAGGAAGCTCTGAATTCTAAGCAAGATGTTTAATGGGTTTCAGATTATAATTTATTCATCTGACAAGTCTGAACCAAACAAATGACCATTCTGCAGCCATTTCAGCTTTTTGTGTACTAAAATGATTTTAGGTCCCTGAAATATGTTCATTTGATTATGAAATAGGTTAAGATGGAAACAATTTAAACCACTCATAATGCTGTCATCCAAAGATAGTTTCTTTTACAATATACTCAAGTCTAAGCAATTACATGATAATAAAGCAACATATTGTTAAATAAAGTAATTCTACCAGGCATTGGGGGCTCATGCCTGCAATCCTAGCTACTCAGGAAGCTGAGATCTGAGTATTAAGGTTTGAAGCCAACCTCAACAGGAAAGTGAGATTCTTATCTCCAATTAATCACCTAAAAAGCTGGAAGTGCAGCTGTGACTCAAATGGTACAGCACTAGCCTTGAGCAGCTCAGGGACAGCACCTATGTTCTGAGTTCAAGCCTCAGGACCAATACACTCTAAAAAAAAAAAGTACTTCCCACAGAGAGATGTGATGAGGTTTAAGCAATCTCATCAGTGAAGAACTTATAATAGATGTCAACTCTTTTTTTGGTGCTGGGTTGAACTCTGGGCATGGGCATTGTCATTCTCTGAGCTTTTGTACTCAAGCTATTCCTATATCACCTGAGTCACAGCTTTGCTTCTGGCTGATCCTGGACTTGAACTCCGGGCCTGGGCACTGTCCCTGAGCTTTCATGCTCAAGGCTAGTGCTCTGCCACTTGTTACTTCTGTTTTTTGGTAGTTGATTGGAGATAAGAGTTTCATAGACTTTCCTACTTGGGGTAATTTCAAAACTGATCCCAGATCTCAGCCTCCTGAGTAGCAAGGATTACAAGTGTACACCAACTGCCCCTGGCAGACATGAGTATATTTGAAGATACAGTTATACTAAACTGCTGTTAACTGCTATAAAATGGAAGTTTAATTTGTGTGTGTGTGTGCCGGTACTAGAGCTTGAACTCAGGGCTTGGTTGCTATCTGTTAACTTTTTTGTTAAGGTTGATGCCCTACCACTTGGAGCCACATTGGAAGTACCAGCTTTCTGGTGGTTAACTGGAGATTAAGAGTCTCAGAGACTTTCCTACTAGGGCTGGCTTTGAACCAGGATGACTCAGACCTCAGCCACCTAAGTAGCTAAGATTAAAGGTGTAAGCCACTGGGAAATGGAAGCTCTTATGAAGAAAAGCAACTTAATTCTATTTGGTGAAGCAAAATATTCTTTATTTACTATGGAACAAGAGTTTATTTTTGCTGTTGCATGTAGAAAGAGAACACAGACACTTTTAAAATTATCAGACAGACACATTAAATTATCCAGAGAAATCTGAAGTTTAATAGTAAGTCACAATAGAGGCAGTTACTAGACTTCAGGTAACTATTCAGGAAAAAAAAAAGAAAAGAGGGATTCATTATATAATGTACAAAATAATGGAAAGTTATTGTGAGAACTTGTTAAAAGGCTAAAGTTGAAAGTGACTGTTTCAAAGGAATAAGAGCAATGATGTTGACACATAATCCATAGGATAGGGTAAGTGGAGACAAACATTTTCTGTAAAGGGCCAGAGACTAAGTATTTTAGGCTTGAAAGACATGATCTCTTTTGAGGTCTACTGTTTCAAGACAAAAGTAGGGGCTGAGAAGGTGGCTCAGTGGTAGAGCACTTGCCTTGCATGCATGAGGCCCTGGGTTCGATTCCTCAGCACCACATAAGCAAAAAGAAAAAAGCTGGAAGTGGCGCTGTGGCTTAAGTGGTAGAGCGCTAGCCTTGAGCTGAAGAGCTGAGGGACAGCACCCAGGCCCAGAGTTCAGGCCCCAGGACAGGACTCCCCCCCCCCCAAAAAAAAAAACAAAACAAAAGTAGCTGAAGATAAAGTTTGTGAATAAATAAGCATGACTGTTTACAAATAAAACTTTGGTTATGACATTATCATATGACATTAAAGTTTAAATTCACGTAATTTTCATGTCACAAAATAATATTTCATTTAATTTTCTTAAAGCAATTTAAGCTGGACGCTGGTGGCTCATGCCTATATTCCTAGCTACTCAGGAAGCTGAGATCTGAGGATTGTGGTCAGAACGTAAGGTCTGTGAGACTCCAACTAATCACAGAAAAAGTTGAAGTGGTGCTGTGGCTCAAATGGTAAAGCGTTAGTCTTGAGCAAAAGGAGCTTAGGGACAGTGCTCAGGTCCAGAGTTTCAACCCCAGGACTGGCAAAAAAGAAAAAAAAAAATCGAAAAATTTAGAAATCTTTCTTATGTTTCTAGAATGTACAAAAACAGATGTGGGGGCTAGGAAAATGGCTTAGTGGTAGTGCCTGACTAGCATGCATGAAGCCCTGGGTTCAATTCCTCAGTAGTACATACACAGAAAAAAACCGCAATTGGCACTGTGGCTCAACTGGTAGAGTGCTGGCCTTGAGCACAGAAAGGCTCAGGGACAGAGTCCAGGAGTTCAAGCCCCAGGAGCGGCAAAAAAATAAAACAAAACAAAAAACAGATGTAGTGGGATGGATTTCACCTTTGGGCTATAGTTTACCAATTCTTCTTGCATGGAGTTTGCTAGCTAGTATATCCCTTTATTGTTTGGCATGTACTTTTATCACCATTTAAAAATTCTTACCTGGTGGCATAAGTTTCATTAGCACTCTTGCTCCATCTCTAAGAGGTGGCATGTTTAGGCTGCTACCTAAATCTGCAACTTGCCAAAGGAAAGAGATGTATCTGGGATGCAGTGACATTATCTAGAATACAAAACACACATGATAATTACCTATAAATTACTCTTCAGAATTGGTACCCACAAGAGTGAATATCTGTAACATTACGTATGTCATTTCTGCTCTTTAAAGATGGTTGGATTTCCTCATTTCACCTTGACAAATTCTTCATAATGCAGTCTGAACACATTTAAGTAACCTCTAGTTAATTTTCTTTTGACAATTTTTTTATATTCTATTAAATAATTTTTCTAATAACCTCTAGTTACTTTTCTTTTTTTTTAAAGATGTAAAACAATAGTATTATTCTGCTGAAATTTTACCTTTTTTGGAAAATACAGTTTTTTTCAATAAATGTATATTAATAAGTGTTTTTTTCTTTCTTTTTTTTTCTTTTTGGTCAGTTGTGGGGAGTAAACTCTGGGCTTGGGTGCTGACCCTCAGCTCTTTAGCTCAGTGCTAGTGTCCCACCACTTGAGCCACAGCGCCACTTCCAGCTTTTTCTGCTTATGTGGTGCTCAGTAATTGAACTCAAGGCCTCATGCATACATAGTTACTTTTCTTTTGATAATTTTTTATATTCTATTAAATTATTTCTCTTTTATACTCAACTCAGACTCGACACACAAAAGGCTGCCATGCTACCTAGTAAATTTCGAATTCACTTGTAGGGAGCCAAATTCTTCTGACATGAGTGCCTAATATTTTAACACCTATAATCCTAGCTACTCAGGAGGCTGAGAACCTTGGTTTGAAGCCGGCTCAGGTAAGAAAGTCAGTGAGATTCTTATGTCCACTTAACCAATAAAAAGCCAGAAGTGGAGCTGTGGTTCAAGTGGCAGAGTGTCAATCTTGAGTGGAAAAAGCTAAGGGACAGTATTCAGGCCCTAAGTTCACGCCCCAGTACTGGCACATGTGCTGACAAGTTCCCCCATGTGAACATGCCTATAATCCTAGCTACTCAGGAGTCTGAGATCTGAGGATCTCAATCTCAAGCCAGCCTGGGCAGGAAAGTCTGTGAGACTCTTATCTCCAATTAATCACAGAAAAAGCCAGAAGTGGCACTGTGTGTGTGGCTCAAGTAGCAGAATGCTAGCCTTGAACAAGAGGAGCTCAGGGCAGTGCCCAGGTTTAAGAGTTCAAGTCTCAGGAGTTGCTAACAAACAAATAAAACCCTTGTGGGAAAAGTGCAAGAGCAAAAAAGAGGTCACTTTTTCTTGGGGCATAAGGATATTTTACTGACAATCTAAGACTTTACATACTTCTCTAATTTTAAAAAGTCCATTTTATGGTACAAATACACAAGACAATATTTTCCTATATGTATACATTCAAGTGTCAACTACGCTCTAATACATTATATATATAAATATGACCATATCTGTTGAAAATTTTTGTTTTAAATTTGAGTTACAATCAGCTTTAACAGGTACCCACTGTGAACTGATGGTTAATTTGATATTTTTCCCCATTAAATTATAAATACCAAGAAAAAATTATTCTACCTATATTTTTATTATAAAAAATCCTAGCATAATGGCTTGTACAACTGCATGTACTCACCACTCCAGGCAGACAGCTTTCTACTTCAGGATTGGGGCCATCACTATAATGATTACCATGGTTTCCAGGAGATCCAGTTGAAGAATCAGAAGAGCTATCAGGGCTTGAAGGCATATTGGAACTTACTTGTGTAAGTTTGGCTGTAATTAGCTGAAATTGATAAACTATGTCAGTATCAAAGACATGGGAAAAAAACTTAAAACACAGAATCCAAAACCTAGTGACATACCAAAAAAAACTACATGGTAAACTTTCAAATACCTCTTAAAAGTATTGTCTCATATAGCCACTTAAGTTTCATTTTTGGAAATTCTTTGATATATCATGTCACAATGTCTTTTTTAGTCTTATAATCCAAGCACCTCACCACAATGCCTTATACCTAACAAATAATCAACATTTACTGAATAAACAATAATACTCTCAAGTTTAGTGTAATTAAGAAGTCTGGGAACTATATATACTTACCGATTTATCTTTTAGGTTTAATTGTCCAATCAACTTTCTGTCATCTCCAGGATCAATCAGTTCACCGCCCACAAAAAGTTCAATTTTTGTATGGGCTACATTGGCTTTAATACGATTGAGAATACATCGTCGAACTGAACCAATTGTATCATTTGTATGAGACCATACCTCCAAGTCATCTACCTGTCTGCCCTGGTTTGGAAATCGAACTATAAAAGAGAGGTGTTTACCACGGAAAGCTCTGAAGTTGGGGAGGGAAAAAAAAGGATAATATGATATTTAGTAGACATTTAAATCTTCTCAAGAAAATTAAGCTAGGAATTTTTAAAATGACAATTTTCTTATTAAACAAGAACAAAATCGATTATTGATGATTATTTTTAGCATCCTGAAAATGAAAACTGATTTCTTCCCCAATGCTGATCCTAAGGCTTGAACTCGGGACACCTCATGCTCTCACACTAGGCTTTTTCCTCTGAAGGCCGGTACTCTACCATTGAGTCACATCTCCACATCTGGCTTTTTTGCTGGTTAATTGGAGATAGGAATCTCATGGACTTTTCTGCTGGCTATGAACTTTGGTCCTCTGATTCCAGCCTTCTAAGTAACTAGGACTACAGGTGTTCGTGAACCATAAGCACCCAGCTTCTGATTTGCTTTTACCTACATTTATTGCAAATCTTCAAAATACAATGACCAAGTATCTTTTTCTTTGTTAGTACTTTTTGTATCTATGAATACAAATGCAGGATGTGGTGGTGCATGCCAGTAATTTCAGTACTTAGTAGGCTGAGCCAGGAAGATGGAGAATTCCAGGTCAGTCTAGGCTACACAGTGAGACTTTCAAAAAGGGAAAACACAAGGCTGGATGCCTATGGCACAGGCCTGTAATTCTAGCTACAGAGAAGGACTCAGCTTCAATGGCAGATTGAGGTTAAACCCAGCCCATGCAAAAAAAAGTCTGTGAGATTCCTATCTCCTCCAATAAACTACCAAAAAAAAAAGCCAGAAGTGGAGCTGTGGCTCAAGTGGTTGAGCAAAGAAAGCTCAGCAACAGTGCCCAGGCCCTGATTTCTAGTCTCAGGACCAGTATTAAAAAAAAAAAACCACATAAACAGAACATCCCTGAACAAACAAAACATCCCCCAAACCACAAATTAAGACAAGAATTGGTAACGTAACTTTTACCTAGAGAACAAGTTTATATAAACAAAAAGGTTGACGTAATTTTTTTCTGAAAAAAATTTAGTAACTCACTCCACATGGTATTTATATTGGCATATTAAATCATACTAAGGGAGCAACTGTATATAAATCTCATTGAATTATTAAATGATGAATAAACCTAATGAGAAATTTTATTAGACCACTTGAAAATATTTCCTATTACATTAGCTATCTGTCAAGGCAGCTTTTATGGTTTCATTCCAATAATTATGCAATCTGACTATGCTATTATTTTTAGTAGTACAAATAACAAAAATAGTCAATAAAAACAGGACTTAAACCTAAACAAAATAAGAACTAACTATGGAGGAATAAAGCCAACAATTTAAAAATATTCTGCCAGGCACCAGTGGCTTACGCCTGTAATCCTAGCTACTCAGGAGGCTGAGATCTGAGGGTTGCAGCTCAAGGCCAGCCTGGGCAAAAAAGTCCGGGAGACTTTTATCTCCAATAAACCACTTAGAAAAAGCCAGAAATAGTGTTGTGGTTCAAGTGGTAGAGCTCTAGCCTTGAGCACAGAGGCCCAGGGACAGTACACAGGCCTTGAGTTCAAGCCCCAGGACAGACAAAAAAAAAATTCTGTGCTGGGCATGATGGCATAAGGATTTTGAGTGAGATCCTGTCTCAAAAAAGAAAACAAAACAATCCTCCCCAAACAGATGGTTTTATAAGAGATAAATAATTAAAGAATAGCAGCAACTGAGCAGTTTTTCACAAACCTTGACATAGGTAGAATTGTTCTTTCCTCATGATAATCACTGTCACATTCATTAATATATTCCCTTAAAACAGTTAATACTCGAACCATTCGAACAGCTTCCTGTCTTGCACAATTAATACTGTCTTTGTCACCATCCAAAACGCACAATGTATCATAAGAAGCTTTCAAACGATCAAAACAAGACTGAATGAAATCTTCATGGATGACCACCTACAAATAATGGGCCAAAGAGAAAGATTCAAACTGCTTTGAAATGAAAAAAATTAAATATATATATATTAATCCAGATGGAGATGGTAACATTAAAGCTGATCTCAAAAGCTGGGTGCTGGTGGATTACACCTATAATCCTAGTTACTCAGGAGGATGAGATCTGAAGATTTTGAATTAGAAGCTAGGCTGTGCAGCAAAGTCTGAGACTCTTACCTCCAAAGAACCAGCAAAATGATGGAAAGAGGTGTGGCTTCAGCCTTGAGTGAAAAAAGCTAAGGGTCAGCACTCAGGCCTTGAGTTAAAGCCTCAGCATCACCATGAAAAAAGTAGGCAATCGATAGTGATAATAAAACACACATTTCCTTGGGTTGGGAAGGTGGCTCAGTGGTAGAGTGCTTGCCCTGCATGCGTGAGGCCCTGGGTTTGGTTCCTTTATAAGCAGAAAAAGCCGGAAGTAGTGCTGTGACTCAAGTGGTAGAGTGCTAACTAGCCTTGAACTTAAGAGCTGAGACCCAGAGTTCAGGCCCAAAGACCAACCAAAAAAAAAAAAACCCAAACCAAAACAAACAAAAGAACCCCACATTTCCAAAAGGAAACTAGAATAGTAAAAAATGAGCTTTATAGGATTAGGCGCTAGTTATTAAAACAAATACAGTACAATCTCTGACATTTCAACATATTTGAAAAAAGAATACAATCACTATAGTTATCAATAAACAAGATTCATATACATGGTATGTCTATGTCTGTCTTTCTCCAAACACACACACATAACAACACATGCACACACGTGTGCACACACAGCATATATTTTGAGATAAACATTGCCCAGGATGGCCTGAAACTTTTGATTCTGACTAGGATTACAGGCATGTACCAACATACGCCTTTTTTTGTGCGGGCCAGTTCCTGGGGCTTGAACTCAGAGCCTAGGCCCAATTCCTGAGCTTTTTTGCTCAAGGCTAGGGCTCTACCACTTGAGCCACAGCTCCACTTCCATCCTTTTGTTGGTTAGTTGGGAGTCTCACAGACATCCCTTCCATGGGCTGGAACCACAGATCCTAAGTAGTTAGGATCATACTCATGAGCCATCAGCACTGGGATCATATCAGTTATATTTATTTATTTATTTATTGCCAGTCATGGGGCCTGAACCCTGGGTGCTGTTCCTCAGCTCTTTAGCTCAAGGCTAGCGTTCTATCACTTGAGCCACAGCGCCACTTCTGGCTTTTTCTGCTTATGTGGTGCTGAGGAATCGAACCCCAGGCCTCATGCATGCAAGGCAAGCACTCTACCACTGAGCCACCTTCTCAGCCCCTCATACCAGTCATTACATATATCTTTTATAAGAACTAAAACAAAGTAAGTCCTAATTAATGTCAAAGAAAAAAGTTTTTAAAAAGGTTTTTTTTGGGCAGTAATGGGGATTGAGTTCAGGGCTTTTCCCAAGCTAGTAAAGGTTCTACCACCTAACGCATGTTCCTAAGCCCAAGATAAAAGTTCTTATCAACAATACAATTTTCACACTTAGAATTCTAAACGGTGCTCACCTGATTGACCTGTAGTCTTGGACCAAGGTTTGTGTAGATCTCTTTAAGGAGATCTATTGCTCTGCTGGCGATGTCATCATTACTCTGAATCACAACCTAGGTTCAAAAAATTGAGGTGTTAATTCTTCTCAAGAAAAGTCTTAGTTGGACATTTAAATACAAACCATATCCTCATTTATTTTATACATTAATAGTTTAATGATAAGCTGACTTTGACAATCAAGTAAAACAATATGCCTGTATTACTTAAGCCTGTAACTTAAGGTCTTGATTAAGACTACAAGAAACACAGTTTAGCATACATAAAAAAGGCTATTTCCTCCACCCCTAATACCTATAAATCTTTATTACTCATCTGATTACATTAGTGGTATTTAAACTCTGTTCAGAACCCTAGGACTTAGAGATGTTGTTTCAGGGCTAAGCAGCTTAAGGAGGAGAAAGGGAATAAAGAAAACATGGGGACATTGAGCAAAGAAATGCAGACTTCCCTTATCAACTAGATTTTACATTTTGGTTGGATGTTTTTTTGTTTGTTTTTAAGACAGTCTTGCTAAGTATTTCAAACTAGCAGCCCTCCTACCTCTGCCTCCAAGGGCTGAGATTACAAGTGTGTACCACTATGCTCAACATGTGAATTCTGAGTTTAAAAAAAAATCCCAAAAGTGTTAAAACAAATAGTACAATAAATACCTTAGTCTGTCTCTGATTTGCAAAAAAAAAAAAAACTTTAGAAAAAACCCTACTGTATAATCTGTCTGACTGTGTTATATTTGTGTGGGAGAGCACTCAAGATTTTACCCAGGCCCTTGCATATGAACTACACCCCTCCTATCCCCCTTTTTTGTGCTGCTATTTAGGCTTGAACTTTGGGTCTGGGTGCTGTCCCTGAGCTTTTATGCTCAATGCTAGCACTCTACCACTTAAGCCACAGCTCCACTTCCTGATTTTTGGTTGTTAACTATAGATAAGTATCTCATAGACTTAAATACCCTGGCTGGCTATTAACCAATATCCTCTTCCTTCTGAGTAGCTAGGATTGCAGGTATGAGCCACTAGTACTCCGCCCCACCCACTTTCATACATATAAAACATAATTAAAAGTGGAAAATTAGCCTTTACCAATACTTTCCTGGTATTTATAAATGTCTTCAGTTAAATAGTGCCAAGAAAGTACACACTACTCATAATTTCATCTATATAAAGGCTCTTTAGTATTCAGTGTATAAACTGAGATCTACACTGAACAAAAATCGGGATGGGGAATTAATTTCCATGGAGCTTTATGAAAGACAGTACACTTCTAAAACATATCTGAACAAGCCCCACGACCAACCAAAAATAAAACATATCTGAAAACAGGTATCTTTTTTTTTGGGGGGGGGTCCGGTCGTGGGGCCTGAACTTTGGGCCTGGGCACTGTCCCTCAGCTCTTTATTAGCTCAAGGCTAGGGCTTTACCACTTGAGTCACAGAGCCAGTTCCGGGTTTTTCCTGTTTTGCTTATGTGGTGCTGAGGAATCGAACCCAGGGCCTAAGGCATGCAAGGCAAGTGCTCTACCACTGAGCCAACTTCCCAGCCCCTGAAAACAGGTATCTTAAGTCTAGGCAATAGGAACACCAGCCCAGAATGGCCACAGCACACTACTTCTGGTTTTCTGATGGTTAACTGAAGATAAGAGTCTCACTGACTTTCCTGCCTCAGCTGGCTTTGAACCGAAATCCTCAGATCTCAGCCTCCTGAGTAGCTAGGATTATAGGTGTGGGCCAGCAGTGCCTGGTGAGAGGAAAACTTTTTAAATGACAAATAAAAGATGAATGTTTACTAACCCAGACACTGAGGACAAACTTCGGAGAACCCATACATAATTTATAAAGTTAAAATTCATACTTATTCTGAGAATTACATCAGATATAATGTTTACAAAGCTCCTAAGACTTACCCTCCAAAGATAGTCTAATCCTATCAACTCCAAATCATCCATCATATAGGCTCTCCTTTTTGCTACTAGTTTTCCTTCTCGACAATTCACAGCTTTGAAGAATCGTTCAAAACATTTCATTCCATTTTCAGTTAATAGGGAAGGATCAAGCTGAAGCACATTACTTTCAAAGAAGTCCTTATTAATATCAGGATCTAAGTCTGGTTCATCCCCCATCAATTTGGAATACCATTTAAAACAGGCTTCACGATCACAAAGGTAAACTGCATTCTCAGCTAAGCATTTCCATATTTGTTTTGCCTGGGGAGCACATAGCCACAGTTGGCCATCCTTCAACAAAAATCTTGGAAAAACAAAAAATTAGCAATTAGATTTACATAACTTATCCTCAAAGGCAATCTATATATGTATGAAATACATTAAAACATATAAATTTTTTGGTACCTGTCCTGGGGCTTGAATTCAAGGCCTGGGCACTGTCCCTGAGCTTTTCTGGCTCAAGGGTAGCACTCTACCACTTGAGTCAAGAGTCCCATGGACTTTTGTGCTGGGCTGGCTTCAAACTGTAATGGTCAGCTCTCAGCTTCCCGAATAGCTAGGATTACAGGCTGAGCCACTAGTACCCACCATTACCCACAAGTAGTCTTAACAATTACATTTTTTTTTTTTGGTCAGTCGTGGGGCTTGAACTCTGGGCCTGAGCACTGTCCCTCAGCTCTTCAGCTCAGGACAAGTGCTCTACCACTTGAGCTACAGCGCCACTTCCAGTTTTCTGGTGGTTTATTGGAGTTAAGAGTTTCATGGACTTTCCTGCCCAGTCTGGCTATGAACTGTGATCCTCAGATCTCAGCCTCCTGAGTAGCTATTATACAGGCTTGAGCCTCTGGCACCAGGCAACAATTACATTTTTAACCACAGATAAAAAGATGGTGTTACTTATTTCAAAAGAACCTATTTCCCAACTTTGATCTGGTATTAAAAATACTGGCTATTAGTTTACTCAAGAACCCTACATGAAGGCGCCAATTTTATATAAACCCTATGGAACTGGCTAGCTGAATTCAAATAGTCTTTGAAACTAGTCATTCTGAAAATATGGTTAATAGGTAGTAATACCTCTAACATACTAATCTAGAAATAAGCAAATAGGACTGATGGATTTGCTTTTTCCAGGCTGGCTTTGAACTACAATCCTCATATCTCAACCTCCTAAGTAGCTAAGATTGATTACAGGTGTGAGACACCCATGCCTATTCAGTTTTTTTTTTTTTTTTTTGGGTCCGGTTGTGGGGCCTGAACTCTGGGCCTGGGCGCTGTCCCTCAGCTCTTCAGCTCAAGGCTAGCGCTCTACCACTTGAGCCACAGCGCCACTTCCGGCTTTTTTCTTTTCGCTTATGTGGTGCTGAGGAATCGAACCCAGGGCCTCGAGCATGCAAGGCAAGCGCTCTACCACTAGCCACCTTCCCAGCCCTTCAGTTTTTTTTAAAGACAAACTTCTTCAAATGAAAAATCCCACTAGGAAATACGGCTTTTTTGGTATGTGGCTTCACTGGAAAATGAGGTATTTAACTGAATGTCTTTCACAGGTAACACATTGAGAGTTATTTAAATTCTGATACTTTCTTTTTTTCTTGTCAGTTTTGGGGCTTGAACTCAGTTTGGGTGCTGTCCCTGAACTCTTTCTATCAAGGCTAGCTCTCTACCACTTTGAGCCTCAGTATCACTTCTGGTTTTCTGGTGGGTTAATTGGAGATAAGAGTCTTAAGGACTTTCCTGCCTGGGGCTGGCTTTGAACCATGATCCTCAGATCTCAGCTTCCTGAGTAGGTGGGATTACAGGCGTAAGTCACTGGCGCCCAGCAATTCTGATACTTTTTAATGATCTATTATTCATCAGTCAGTACCTGACACATTAAATACAATTTCTTATGTATGATTTAGACATTTTATTTTATTTTATTTTTTTTGGGTCCAGTCATGGGGACTGAACTCTGGGCCTGGGCACTGTCCCTCAGCTCTTCAGCTCAAGGCTAGTGCTCTACCACTTGAGCCACATCCCCACTTCCGGCTTTTTTTCTTTGTGCTTATGTGGTGCTGAGGAATCGAACCCAGGGCCTCACCCATGCAAGGCAAGCGCTCTACCACTGAGCCAACTTCCCAGCCCTGATTTAGACATTTTATACCAATCATCAACAGGATGTTTATCAATTATTCAGTGATGTTCTTTAGGGCTTTATTTATTTTGTGGCTGTTGAGTTGTCCATTAAAATCAGACAATTAAGGTGAATTCCACTGTGAGAAAAACTACAGTCTATTTCTTTAGCTTCCAATTTTTTTCTTTTAGCATGCACCATCTACCCTGTCCTGCCATGTCTAAGACAAAGAAAATACCTCAACTTTATTCTGAATAACTTAAAATCTAATTTTTAGCTATCATAATGGTAGCTGCATGTTCAGCTACAGAATAAGGTGCTTGTACTTAATATTAGTAGTTCCCTTTCAACTTCAAAATGTTTTAGGATCTAATGTTTTAGGGAATTTGATATTTTCATAACATTTTGGACCTTAATAAGGGTTAACATTTGGTTCTAACAATCCTGTCCCACCTCTAACCTATTCATCTATAGAGAAGGAAATAGGTCTAGTGAGATAAAATGGAATTGCTTTTCCAAGCTGGCGTTGAACTGCAATCCTCAGATCTCAGCCTGGCTGGGATTACAGGCATAAGATACCCATGTGTGTTCAGTTTTTTTTCTAAAGACAAAAGCAACTGCTTCAAGTGAAAAATTTCATTGGAAATAGGATATATAAAAGCAGAGTTGGTCAGCAAACCAAAGGGATAGAACACATGCAAACATCAGTAACAACAGTTCACTAGGATAGCATTTTTCAATCTAGAGAGGCAGCCCCTTCTATTCAGGTCATTGAAAAACAAACATAAAAACCACTTTAAACAAATGTCACTTTTCTTAAAATCTGCTAGAGAATTTTTCTCAGGTTAAAATCATTATGTAATTTAAAATTTCCCAATTAACAAGCACAGAGTTCAATAAAACATTCATAACTAACAGGGAAAATTCTCTAGAACCTGGTTCAAAATAACAACTGCAATAGGTTTTCCTGCAGCATTAGTAGTCTTGGCAGTTGTTAGCAGGCATGTGACAATAATAAACTCTTGCATATGACATGTTTTGAATTCATAAGATACCTTTCCATCATCAAAAGCACTTTTCAAATATTTTAAAAGGATATTAAAATTAAATATCATTGAGCAAATCCAGCTTTGGACATTTCACTTTGGCTTAATAGAATGAACCTCATCAGAAAAACGGTAATTAATAATATGATTTAGAACTGCCTTTCACAGCCATTGTTAACACAAAGACTATTATATAGGACTCAAGAGAATGATGGAAAAGGTAATATTAATCAAGTTGTACTATACTCCTAAACTGACATGTTGAATTGAAACTCCTTTTACAACTACTACAAAAAAAAGAAAATGACCACCAAGACATAGCTATATAGAATATTCATTCTGTATTCCTTATCTGTGTCTTAAAGAATGCAAGAGTTACATAAAACAAACCTAAGGAAGTTAAGCCGTTCTTGGACTTCTTGAACATGACTGTATCTACTTCCCAGCCTGACAGTTTGTGGGTCATAGTCTTCATGATCTGCAAATTAAGAAAAACCATGCATTACACTCTCAAAATAAATGTAAACACCAGAATCTTATGGCCTTCCATCTCTATTCATCAATTTTTGCTTCATAAAATCTGAAGCAATTATGAAACACACATTTACAGAGTTAAAAGAACTACAATATATGTCAAGACAGACAAAAAACATTTTCTTGCAAATCTAAAAGTGATAGCAGTAAAAATTAATCCTTAAGAAAGTAGCAACCAGGGGGGCTGGGAAGGTGGCTCAGTGGTAGAGTGCTTGCCTTGCATGTATGAGGCCCTAGGTTCAATTCCTCAGCACCACATAAGCAAAAAGAAAAAAAGCCGGAAGTGGCACTGTGGCTCAAGTGGTAGAGCGCTAGCCTTGAGCTGAAGAGCTGAGGGACAGTGCCCAGGCCCAGAGTTCAGGCCCCAC
>NW_012267312.1:8064011-8087295 GCF_000151885.1 Dipodomys ordii | reverse complement strand
TGCCTGAGGCCCTGGGTTCGATTCCTCAGCACCACATAAGCAAAAAGAAAAAAGCCGGAAGTGGCGCTGTGGCTCAAGTGGTAGAGCACTAGCCTTAAGCTGAAGAGCTGAGGGACAGCGCCCAGGCCCAGAGTTCAGGCCCCACGACCGGACCCAAAAAAAAAAACTTTGTTTGCTACAAACTACTTTTCCCAAATACAAATAATAAAATATACAAATAATAAAGAATATTTTATCTTAAAATATATTACTGGACATTTCTTGAAATTTCCTGACAGGATTTCTGTAATGTAACAAAATTAATTTCAAAATCAAATAACAGGCCTATATCTCATTTCATGATGACTTGGTTTAGTTTTAGTAGCTTTTTTTAAGAAACAAAATAACTTCCATATTAACTTACCTGTGCTGCCCAGATATTATCAAGATCTTGCAAGGTCAGTGCTTTTTCTTTGATGACAAAACGAAGAATCTTCTCTAGCTTCTCTACATACTGTGGTTGATGAAGACTATCTCGCAAAACTATGGATAATATATTGTTCTGCTGTATCCACTCCTGAATTTTTTAAAAAGCAAATAATTCAAACTCAGTCTACTAAAACAATGAAGCTTTTAAAAAATTGTATGTACACACTATTAAACAATGTAAGTAGGAATTCTAAAACACATTTAGGAAATACAAATACATTAATATAGTATACTTGTGTTGCTATAGTAAGAAAATTTGACATTGAAGTTTTCACTTTCAGAAATGCTCTTAAGTTAGAAATATTGATATTAATTAAAAAAGCAGTATTTACTCAGAAAAGCAAGTGTAAAAATCCGTATGGTTTAGGCAGGGTAGGTACAGGACCAATTTTAGGATTCTTGGATTCCTTACACAAATTTCACAACTTTTACTTACAACAACAAATTTATGATTATGAAAAACAACAAAAAGGTAGTAATCCACACTGCACCAAACTTTCTTTTCTAATTTAGTGTTGTGCCAGTACTGGAGCTTGAATTCAGGGTCTAGTGCTTTCTCCTGGCTTTTTTGCTTAAGGATATATACGTCTTTTCACTTCAGCTTTTATACATACGTCTTTTCAGCTTTTGGCTTGTTAACCGAAGATAAAGAGTCTCAGAGGCTTTTCTGCCAAGGCTGGCTTCAAATGACAATTCCCAGATCTCAGCCTCCCAAGTAGTTTACAGGTATGAGAGCCATGAGCACACAGCCAGTACAAAACTTTCTGAGGCCTATCCAGGTGCCAGTGCCTTATGCCTTCAATCCTAGCCACTTGTGAAGCTGAGCTTCAGAGGCTCTCTTGTGAGGCTGAATTTCAGAGAGTCCCTTTCTCAAGGAAGAGCTGTGCACCTGGTATCTTAGTTAAGACAAAATCTGCCTGATATAGGGCAGATCTCGTGTGCATTTGACCAGGAAGCAAGACACTAGCAAACATCAGAGCTGGAGGTATGGCTCAATGGTTAGGAGTATCTGCGTAGCAAGTCCAGGAAAAGTCAGGTCTAAAATGTGCTACAGAAGTAAACTTTTCAGCTGATGAAGGATGAGATTTTAAAAATTTTAATCCATCGAAGATACTGCTCTAAAATATAATAAAAATGGCAACTGCCACTTTGTGGCTCAGCACTGTCCTTGAGTCTTTTTGCTCAAGGCTAGCATTGTATTACTTGAGTCACAGCTCCACTTCTGGCTTTTTGCTGGTTAATTGTAAATAAGAGTCTCATGGACTTGCCTGCTAATGCTGGCTTCGAACCACGAGCCTCAGATCTCAGCCTCATGAGTAGCTAGAATTACAGGCATGAACCATCAGAACCCAATTGATTGCCACATTTTTACATTAAAAATTCCTACTCATTTAATGCCATTTTCTATACTGTCTGAACCTGGCAACAGTTCAAAGACCATTACCAGGATTCTCCAAATACTTTTCTTCTTGGTGTTGGAGATAAAATGCAGGGCTATGCTAAGCCCTCAGCCCTTCTAAAACCTTTTATTTCATTCAAATTAATGTTTCTTCTACTAACTGAGAGATCCTTAAAGGTTAAGGATATAGGTCCTCTATGGATGTCTCTTCAGGAATGTCATACAGTATACATGAAAAAAAAAAGTTCTAGGAGCTGGACATGCTGGTGTCTCACACCTGTAATCCTAGCTATCAGGAGGCTGAGCTCTTAGGGTTGCAGTTCAAAGGCAGCCTGGGCAGAAGTCCAAGAGATTCTTATCTCCAACCAACCACTCAGAAAAGGTGCTGTGGCTCAAGTGGTAATAAAGTACTAGCCTTGAGTGAAGGAGCCCAGGGATAGCACCCATGCCTTAAATTCAAAGTCCCACAATTAACCAAAAAATAAAAACAAAAACAAAAAAGTTCTATGATTTCTACAATGTATAAAATATCAGTAGTTGGGGCTGGGAAGGTGGCTCAGTGGTAGAGCACTTGCCTTGCATGCTCGAGGCCCTGGGTTCGATTCCTCAGCACCACATAAGAAAAAAGCCGGAAGTGGAGCTGTGGCTCAAATGGTAGAGTGCTAGCCTTGAGCTAAAGAGCTGAGGGACAGCGCCACTTCCGGCTTTTTTCTTTTTGCTTATGTAGTGCTGAGGAATCGAACCCAGGGCCTCAGGCATGCAAGGCAAGTGCTCTACCACTGAGCCACCTTCCCAGCCCCAGTAGTAAATAGTTTTATGAATGTACAAGATCAAAATAATATAAACCTAATGCTTTAAAAATAAAATTCTCAAAGTCAAGAAAACAAGTAATTCATGTAGCTCTTATTTCAGTAGTAATCATTCTTGCTTTAAAACCTTCAATTAGAATTAGGTAAATGAACAACAACCCATTTCATTCACGCCCAGATCCAGATCACTTTCAATAGAAACTTCTTCAACAAGTTAATTAAAGTATTTTGCAACACCACATTAAGAGTTAAGTTTATCTAAGACATGCTAAGCTAATGGCACCATTACAAAATTTTAAAGTGTTATTATATAAAGTTCTCAGGACACCTTTCAATTCAAGAGTTTAATTTAAAATATTAACAATTTTAGCTAGAGTTATTCTAAATTTTGTGTTAAGTAGATTCTCACTATTAAAAAGAAACAACCAAAAGACTTACTGCCATTCGTTCAGCTGTGAGCCACTCTTCCTCCTCTGGATTACCATGACGATGGGTATAGTATGATACACTGGATATCACCTTATTAACTTCATTCAGTGCATTCATCTTTCCATTGAAAGAAGAAATTTGCAATAATCTATAAGAGAAATTTAGTGGTAAGTATGATCCTAAAATTTACATATGTAATTATTTCCACAGATAAATAACTCACCTAAGTATCATTTTTAACCTAAATATTTCTAGATTTTTTACAGTTTCCTCTTGTCCTGGAACCCTTGAAGCTAAATTCTTTAAGGATTTAATAATCATTGAAAGGGCATCATTTTTGGCTTCATTCTTTGCTTCTTTTTTCAGTTCTTCATCAGTTAAGTTTTCTAAAAATTGTGGAACCATTTCTATTATTGGAAGAAAGTATTTTTTCACTGTATGAAGAGTTAGAAACTCATAGCACTGTCCAAATGGTCTGAAATAAAAGATATGAAATAAGAGAATGCCTCAGTTTTTCACCAAGAAATAGTTTCTGAAAAAAAATTTCTGTAGTATGGTGTATATTCATTTTTGAATTACAACTTACTTAATAAGGGCTGCTATAATCTGAACATTTAATGCTGATCCATTTATAAAACGATCATGCAACATCTGGAACCCAGTTAATGTGCCAAATTTGTTGAGAAGATCGACTAGCCAACCCTGAAATATAATGAATAAAGTTAGCTTCTGCTTTTAGGGTAATAAACTACTATCTTGATAAATACTAGAAATAGTAAATTCAATAAAGCCAATTATGTTAATCTTTGAAAAGGTCTCAAACAGTAATTCCCCCTGTGAGATAGAAGCCATTTAAGTAGTGAGGCACAGCTCAATTTATATCAACAGAGGTGAGGAACAGGAATTAAAAGCTATGCTTTTCTTTTAACGATCCCACTATAAGAGAATTAAGTGTCTTCTACTTACCAGAAAATACCTTGCATAAAAGCAGTTCAAATAATAAGTCAACAAAAAGATTAGTACTCCCAAATTCATTTTTTTTGTAAATTTTTTTTCTACGAATACTATAATCTTAACCTCTAATATCAAACTGTAATTAAACAGCACTTGCCTAGCAAGCTCAAGGCTCTGAGTTCAAACTCCAGTACTACCAAAAACAATCCCACCCCTCAACTCTTGTGGTGAATGAGGATGTAGTGCAGTTTAAGGACCTGGGTTCAAACCTCACTACCACCTACAACAAACCAAACTAAAAGAATATAACCTTGGGGCTGGGAAGGTGGCTCAGTGGTAGAGCACTTGCTTGCCTTGCATGCATGAGGCCCTGGGTTCAATTCCTCAGCACCACATAAGCAAAAAGAAAAAAGCCAGAAGTGGCGTTGTGGCTCAAGAGGTAGAGCAGCTAGCCTTAAGCTGAAGAGCTGAGGGACAGTGCCCAGGCCCAGAGTTCAGGCCCCACGACCGGACCCAAAAAAATAAAAAACAAAAATAAAAGAATATAACCTTACTAATCCCTGGTACTAATAGCTGTTATTTCTAACTAGAACAGACTGATACTTTCGATGATTTATATTAAGTTTACTTATATTTAGTTTGCCCCATAAATATGTCTTTCAACTTAAGTCAAAGAAATTGCTCAGAGTATAGCATAGTTGAGAGAGGTAACAGTTCTATACCTAAAAGAATGTCTATATACAATTAAAGTCAATTAAAAGGTTGGTAAGAACAAGAAAAAGGTTGGTAAGGATCAAATAGATCTAAAATGTAATGTACCTAATATGACCTTTTATATCTTGCTGCCTCTTTAGGTGGCCACATTTCAGAAGCCACTGAGGGGAAAAATGGAGAAAAGCACCATTTATCTATTAAACCTTAAGTAAAAACAATTTTGGTTGTTGTTTGAATTTTTGTTAAATTTGTATTTTTATTTGATTTTAAAAGGTTAATTGAAAATAACTAAAACTCTTTAGTACTTGGCTCACCAGATTTCTTTTGGGATTCAGCAGTTATAACTTTTAAATAGTACATGCTCATTATATATTTTATTTCTTCAGTAAAAAGAATGAGATTGAGCTGATACAAAGCTAAGTATTCTGTGTATATCAAATAATGAATATACACAGTAAAGAATTAGTTGAATCTTTTCATATTTATTTAATTATGTTTATGTAATTAGAAGTACTAAAAAATATTACTAATGCTTCAAACTAAAATGCAGCTAAATAAACTGGCTCACCAGCGGCAAATAAGGGTCTTCTTTATCTGGTTCTAAGTTGTCAAGACTTGAGAGGACTGACCAGGAGCCCTAGATAGAAAAATTCAAATGGGCTGGGTGCCAGTGGATCATGTTTGTAATCATAGCTACTCAGATCAACACCAGCCTGGGCAAGAAAGTCCATCAGTTTCTAATCTCCAAAGTCACAACCACCAAAGTCACAAGTGAAGCTGTGGCCACTGGTAGAGTGCCAGTCTTGAGCAGAAAAACTGGGACAGCACCCAGGCCTTAAGTTCAAGACAGTACCAGCATACATTCACAGGGCCTGGGCACTGTCCCCAAGAGCCTCTTTGTACTCATGGTTAGTGCTCTATCAAGTGAGCCACAGCCCTACTTCCAGTTTTTGAGTGGTTCGTTGGAGATAAGAGTCTCCCAAGGACTTTTCTGCCCAGGCTGGTTTGAACTGAGATCCTCTGATCTCAGCCTCCTGAGTAGCAAGGATTATAGGCATGAGCCACTGGTGCCCGGCTATGCTGTTCTTTTAATGTAGTTTTAACTATAATATTACTACAAGATCTTATTTTAAAAGATAGCATATGTGAATTTTACCTCAGACTTTTTATTTAACTAAATTAAGTTTTAACTACATGTTAAACACCTATATAGTTTCACTTAAACATCTTCAAAGACCCTGGGGGGAGAGGGGAGTTTCTCAAACTACAACAGTTCTGATCAAACTCTACATAACATGATTTGTAAGGCAATTTACTGTTTAAAAAGTTTACTTGTATCAGTTATCTTTTATCTTTATTTGAATTCTGTTTACAGGTTAAGCATCTTTAATGAAAAAAAAAATTAAATGCTCCAGAATATCTAAAACGACTTGATCAACAACACATTTCAAATTTTTGGACTAGGGCTATTAAATCAGTGAATCATCTATGTAAATATACCAAAATCAGGGGAAAAAATCCAAAACCTGAATTACTTCTGGTCCAAAAAGTAAAGGGTACCTACCTAACCTTTGGAGAAAAAAAAGGCATTTACATTTCATTTTGATTTTATCATGTTATCTGCATCCAACTAGGGATATAATCAATAATTTCTCCAAATATACTTTTAATCAATTTTCAAAACATTTGTCTTTTTTTGTCAGTTGTGGGGCCTGAACTTGGCCTGAGTGCTGTCCCTCAGCTTTTCAGCTCAAACCTAGCACTCTACCACTTAAGCCACAGCACCACTTCTGGATTTTTCTGCTTATGTGGTGCTGAGGAATCGAACCCAGGGCCTAATGCATGCAAGGCAAGCACACTACCACTGAGCCACCTTCCCAGACCTCAAAACATTTTTATAGAAGACATTTAGCAATATGAGAAAACACAAAAGTCTTTATTTTAGTAGGAAGTAAAAAAGCAGGCAACTCTGAAGAATGTTTCTCCTTGATTTGTCACTCATAGTCTGACTATATCAAAACTGTTCTCAACTATGTTGAAAGGCTAGCCAAACCTACAGTCATTGAATTATAACAAAACTTGACTTCATATTTTAAAAATGACCTTCAATGAGAAGTCATCCAAAAATTTTTTGTTTGCCATGATAAAAATCCAGTTATTCCCTGTGAATTTAAGTTGTATATTTACTGACCCATTTAAAATAAAAAATAAATACAGGTAGGTATAAAAAATTTGATCCTGAAGACTGTCATTTTGACATTAATCTGATTTACTCAAGGAAAAAATAATCCACCTAGTGGCAACAACACATAATATCAGAAAATACCAGCTATTTTCTGCTTTTAACAAAGCACTCACTGTGTATAGGACCTATAATTTTTGTGACTGGTTAGAAAAATGTAATTCTCTGAAAGACCCACAATATTACACTGTTTCCTTAGCTAATACCACAGAGACCTAGTTGTGCTTCTGTTTTATCATAATCCTATCACCTAGTCATGACTAGCACTGCATGTCATAACCATCTCATAATGTTAGAGGACCTTGGTCCTATCTAAACATGGTCTCTCTTCACATCCTTCATCAGGTATTTAGGAAGCCATCAAGGTAAAGAGGACTCCTTTTCTCCTCCCTTAGCACCTCATCAATAGTACTGGCTTTAGCTTCTGGGTCTACATGCTATATTCCCTCTTCTCTTATAAACTCTTCTGCCCTCCTTTGATCTCTGGGTTAAGAATATTATTTTTTTTTAATTTTTCAGTTATCATTATTTTTTCTTCTGATTAGTCTTTTTTAGGGAGAAGAGTTGTTTTGTTTGTTTGTTGGTCATGGGGGCTGAACTCTGGGCCTGAGCACTGTCCCTCAGCTCTTCAGCTCAAGGCTAGTGCCCTACCACTTGAGCCACAGCGCCACTTCCAGCATTGTTCCCTTGCTTATATGGTGCTGAGGAATCGAACCCAGGGCCTCATGCATGTGAGGCAAGCACTCTACCACTGAGCCACATTCCCAGCCCCCTGGCTTATTGTTATTTAAGGGGACTCAATCCCTCTATCATAGCCTCCCAAGTTCTGGGATGATAGGCATATGCTACCATATCAAGCTTTAAGGATGCATTTTCAAATACAGTAGTCTGTTTAGACTGACATAGGACAATTATATACAGAACATACATATTTTAGATTTGAAAGATTAACTAGCTTGCTTTCATTTATTAATTTACGTAATTTTACTTTCTTTCCATATTACTAAGGGTTTATAGGATATACCTGATTTTTTTCTCAAAATCTAAAACTGAAAAATGATTATGATCAACATCTGGTCTTTTTTTGTGGTTGTAGGGCTTTACCTTAAGGCCTGGGTGCTGTTCCTGCTAGCACTCTACCACTTGAGCCACAGCTCAATTGGAGATAATTGGAGATAAGAGGCTCACAAAAGACTTTCATGCCTGGGCTGACATTGAACAGAGATGCTCAGATTTCAGCCTCCTGAGCAGTTAAGATTAGGGAACCAGCTGAAGTTTTTATTTAATTAAACAAGTAATCCCCTTCTCTGTTTTAAAAAAGGCCATAAGCACTGAACTAAAATGTTACAGCTATTCAAGAATGCTACCAATCTTACATATTTTCTTTTCCTTTTTTGTCAGTTGTGGAGCTTGAACTCAGGGCTTGGGCACTATACCCAAGCTTTTTATGCTCAAGGCTAGTGCTCTACCACTTGGAGCCACACCACCACTTCCAGTTTTCTGGGTGGTAAATTGGAGAGAAGAGCTTCATGGACTTTCCTGCCCAGGCTGGCTTTGAACTGCAATCCTCAGATTCCATCCTCCTGAGTAGCTAGGATTACAGTTGTGAGCCACCAATGGCTTAATTTTCATTCAAATCTCAAACCACATCTGTCAGACATTTCAACACAGAAACAGTATACCAACCTTTACACAAAATAAAGAGTCCAACCATAAAGTAATACAGAATCACTTTAAGAATAATAAAAAATTACTCTTTGTCATGTTAACAGGAGGTTCAGATTACTTAAAAATTCTGTGGAAGAGCACAACAACTGTAATATTTAATTTGAAAATAACAAACCAACACACTTTTGGTGATCGAGGGTCTGGAGAACGAGCAAAGAGCTCATCTTCAGGTAACTGAACACTTGATGAAACTGATTCACATGGACGTGTACCATTGTAGATATGAAATTTGCAATGAGGATTTAAGGCCATGGCAAGAAGTTCTAGAAGTGGAAACCAGTCTTGGGACAACTTGGCCACACATAGCTCCACCAGGCGATGAGTATTGTTAATAATACATCTCTGTTATATATGGAAGAAAGGTAATTTAGAGATTGCAATTTCAAATAAACACAATCCTAATCATTTTTATCTTAATATTAAACGACCTTTCTATATTGGTTGCTTGGAGTATAATTTCACTAGTACTGGGATCAAACTAACCACCAAACAACAAATATGAGCATTTACTTATACCATAATTTATTTACATGTTAGCTACTTTCAAAAGCCATAGTCTGTGGCTTGAGAAGTGGGTGCCATAAGTCATCAATTATTTCTGTTCTATGTCTATAGACAAGATACAATTTCAATTTTTTCTCTTTGGAATCTATATACCAGAAGCAACAATTCTAAAATCTAAACATGTCTATTATCCAAGATGGAGTAGATTTACTATCTTCAATAACACCACTTTCAGATTTTCACTTCTAAACTTATAAAATTATATTATAAACCAGAAGTTGTTGGGACTTTATGCCAGTAGTAGTTGAAAAAGTTCACAAACCACAAAAACATCATTTGCTTCACAACTTATAACTATAAAACAAGAAAGAGCATTGGAGCAATTATGACATTTTATCAATCTAAGAAACACATATAACACATACATTTATTTATTTTACTTTGTAAGATCCCTAGAATCTCAACTTACGTCTTTTAGGTATTTTATAGCTTCTTTGTCTTCTGGCGAGTATAAATTTTCAGCTAATTTTCCCCTGCCTCTGCCAGGTGCCAAGGTCCAAATACACATTTCTTATTCACCTCTACAAAGACCATTTACACTGGTCTTTCTGAAATGTGTTATATTCCCTGTTTGGTCAAAGGTACATAAAATTATGGTGCACCTTACAATGCACCTTGCATTTTGGATGAAATATGATGACTTGCCTAAGGTCACGAGGCACTTGAAAACCCAGGAGACAAATTAAGCTTTAGTTTTCTAACTCTAGATCTTATGCTCCTTGTAAATGACCATGTTATATTTAGTAAACAACAATTTATAAAAATTATTTTCAAAGATTCATTTTATACTCTAATTCAACTAATGGGCCAAATATGCATCCAAATCCCCCTCTTTAACTGTCCTTCTCACCTATATAAATTTGCTTACTTAAAGTCAAAAGCAAACTCACATGAATTTCAAACTTCCAGCCACTCACTGCTTCATCTGTAAGGATTTTAGTGAATGATATTGTTAGCCCATCTCGAAAAAATCGCTGACATGCTTCACTTTTAACATCAAGGCCTAAGTAGAGGGGAGGAAAATAAAAACAAAAATAATTGTTAAAAGGAAATTGAACAATGTTAAAATAAATTATTTCCAATTATGAAAATCGAATAAAAAACCTGTTAGGGATGGATGCTTTTTGGGGGAGAGTGACAGAGGAAGACGTTTATTGGTATATAGTGTAAATGTGTGAAAATGAAACAATAAAATTCTCCCCTGTAACTATGCTAATAAACACTGTTTTACAATGTTCAATTATATGATGAAAGTTTAAGTATTAGAAATGGTTCACTGAGGGGCTGGGATAGTGACTCAGTGGAAGAGCGCTTGCCTTGCATGCATGAGGCCCTGGGTTCGATTCCTCAGCACCACATAAGCAAAAAGAAAAAAGCCGGAAGTGGTGCTGTGGCTCAAGTTGTAGAGCGCTAGCCTTGTGCTGAAGAGCTGAGGGACAGCGCCCAAGCCCAGAGTTCAGGCCCCACGACTGGACCCCCCGCCCAAAAAAAAAAAGAAAAAAGAAAAGAAATTGTTCACTGACAAAAAAAAAACTTGTTATTTCAAGGTTCTTATGTCAAAAAGGAAACTAGATTCAGGAAGAAAAATAAACATTTTGATGGCTAGTTCTGGGGCTTGAACTCAGGGTCTGGGCACTGTCCATCAGCTCATTTGAGCCACAGCTCCACTTCTGGGTTTTGGTGGTTAACTGGAGATAAGAATCTCAAGGACTTTGCTGTCTAGATTGGCTATGAACTACAATCCTCCTATCTCAGCCTCCTGAGTAGCTAGGATTACAGATATGAGTCACTGGCGCCTGGCTCCATTGTAATCTTATAATTTATTTTTATTTTCTTACAAGATTAACAAAGCATAAGACATTCTTTAATACATTTTTTATTGTAAAAATACTGTACTGAGGGCTTACAGTTACATGAGCAAGGTAATAAGTACATTTCAAGCATTGTTACCTCCTCCTTTGTTTTTCCCCTACCATCCCTTCCCTCCCACCACTACAACTACACTCCCTCCACCCCAAATTGTAAAGTTTGTTTTTCAACATGGTGTCGCATAAGACATTCTTTAAACATGAGAACGTTTATTGTAAGGTAAATGATATTTCTTGCCAGGGAGGATAGACCCAGGGCAAGGTACTAAAGATGTTAATTTTATTATAGTGGTTACTAGTTATAACACATCCAAGGTGCTATGGTTTGGATGTGTCCCCAAAGGCCTTGGTCTGTAGTACTATAGAGGTAGTAAAATGTTTAAGAGGTAGACTAGTGTGAAGTCTTAGGTCAGTGAGGAGTGTGCCCTCACTTTCAAAAGCAATTAAAGAACTGTAATTTCTTCCTCTTTTTTGTTCCCTGGCTACCAGAAGGTGAGGAGCTTTACCCTACCATATACTCCTTGCCATGATGTACTGAGTCATCACAGGCTTAAAAGCACAACTGGGTCAATCAACTATGTAAAGAAATCTCCCAAACTGTCAACCAAAATAACCTTTTTCTCTTTATGAGCAGATTGTTTCCGGTATTTGTTATAATAACAAAAGGCTAATATACTTTAAGTATTTAAAAATGAACTTTGCTTTTTTATTTCAATCTCTGATGTGTTAAACTGAGTTTAGAGTCTGGGTGCTGGTAGCTCATACCTGTAATCCTAGCTATGCGGGAGGCTGAGATCTGAGGATTGCAGTTCTAAGCCAGTCCAGGCAAGAAATGTCTGTGAGACTCTTATCTCCAATTAACCACCAGAAAACCAGAAGTAGTTCTGTGGCTCAAAGTGATAGAATGCTAGCCTTGAACAAAAGAGCTTAGGGATAGTGCTGAGGCTGCAAGTTCAAAAGCCCCATGACCTCCACCACCATCACCAACAAAAAGAATTTAGAGTACCTTTACTCTGTGTGTATATGTGTGTGCTGGCACGAGAGCTTGGCATGAGAGCTTGGCTCTATCACTTAAGCAACATATCCATTTTCAACTTTTTGATGGTTAACTGGAGATAAGAGTCTCTTGGATTTGTCTATTCTGGCTTAGCTTTCAACTGTGATCCTCAGATCTCAGCTTCCTTAGTTCTATAACACTCTACAATATGCTGAAAGAACTGTACCTATAGTAGACCAAAGTAAATGAATAAAAATACTAATTCCAATGTTACACTTTTACATTTGGATAATTTTATTTTTTATTGTCAAGGTAATGTACAGAGAGGGGTTATAGTTACATAAAGTAATAAGTACTTGTTAAACTTATTACCCCTTCCCTCATTTTTCTCCTACTTTGCCTCCTCCTTTTTATAACTTTTTAACCATAGAATCCTATCTTTCAAATCTTGTAAGGAAAAACCATGTACTTTCTTTTTTTTGGGGGGGGGGTCCAGTCATGGGGCCTGAACTCTGGGCCTGGGCGCTGTCCCACAGCTCTTCAGCTCAAGGCTAGCACTCTACCACTTGAGCCACAGCACCACTTCCGGCTTTTTTTTCCTTTTTGCTTATGTGGTGCTGAGGAATCGAACCCAGGGCCTCATGCATGCAAGGCAAGCGCTCTACCACTGAGCCACCTTCCTAGCCCATGTACTTTCTGTGTATTTAAAACATGTGAAGCCAGGTGCCAGTGGCTCACGCCTGTAATCCTAGCTACTCAGGAGGCTGAGATCTGAGGATCACAATTCAAAGACAGCCTAGGCAGTAAAGTCTGAGACTCTTATCTCCAACTAATCACTCCCCCCAAAGAAATTCAGAAGTGGAGCTGTGGCTCAATCAGCAGAGTGCTACAGTGATCAAAAAAGTTCAGGGATAGCACCCTTGACCTGAATTCAACCCCAGGAATGACACACACATATTTCTTGTCTAACACTGGAATTCATAAACACCTTTGAAGGCTGCTGAAAGGATATAAGCCATACTTGTAAACCATTGAAAGTGTTTTGCTTTGTTTTGTTTTTTGTTGGTCATGGGGCTTGAACTCTGGGCCTGGGTGCTGTCCCTTAGCTCTTCAGCTCAAGGCGAGCATTCTACCACTTGAGCCACAGCGCCACTTTCGGTTTTCTAGTGGTTTATTGGAAATAAGAGTCTCATGGTCTTTCCTACCCGGGCTGGCTTTGAACTGAGAGCCTCAGATCTCAGCCTCCTGAGTAGGTAGGATTACAGGCGTGAGCCACCGGTGCCCGGCTGATGAAAGTGTTTATTGATAGATGAAATTTTCAAGGACAAAGTGAAACTTTAGTAGCATATCTTAAGGACAGCACAATAGCTGGGTACTGATGGCTCACACCTATAATTCTAGCTACTCAGTGGGCTACAATCTAAGTATCAATATCAATGTTCAAAGCCATACCAGGTAGACAAATCTGAGACACTCTTATCTACAATTAACCAGGCCAAATGTGGAGGTGGGACTCAAGTGCCAGCCTTGAGTAGAAAAGACAGGTAAAAGTGAGTAAGGTGCTGAGTTCAAGCCCCAATACCTGTTCAAAAAAAAAGGGGAAACAAAAGAAACAAAGCAAAGAGGAAGCATAGTAGTAGAACTTACCTTTCTTACTAAGATCAATAGCAGCTTCTAAAAGCACTTCTAATTCCCCTTTCGGCAAGACAGGAACCACCCATCGAGGCCTGACAGGTTTTATATAATAAAGAGAGGTTTACTGATTGTACTATTGGTACTATAAATGAGGTACAAATTATAACAATTTATCTCAATATACAAATATTAATACTAAAATAGCATTAAGCCTCATGCAAGGCTGGCAGAATATCTGTTTTGTGTAATTAAGGGTCATCACCAAAGAAAGATTCAGCAATGAGGGAAGAAAACTAAATTAATTCAATAACACAGTATGAGATTACTATGATAACAAAAATCAACTGAATTAGGCATTATGGATGTCTAGTATAATTTCACAAGAATGGATTCTTTCAGGATTTAGATGACACAGCCTTGAACTTCTTCACAAAGAGCAAAAAAATTTAGGAGTCAAGGCTGATTATGTCTCATAATGCATTACCTTTCTCAGAAGACTAAGTGAGTCTGTGATCTCCATAAAGTACCACTTTCCCTTAATCAAGGAGGCAGCCTACACTCAAGTAGCACCCCATCTCTTTTGCCAGGGCTACCCAAACTATCTAGTTCTCCATGCCTTTCCAAGTACTTCCTCCTTATCATTACCCAATTTATTCACCATACCCAGAAAAGGCAGCCTCCTCTTCTTTTCATTCTTTGTCTTAAGGGCTGGCAAAACCCCCCAAATATCCCCACATTTTAATAAGAGGTATCCTGTTACTGAACAATTTACTGGTTACAAATGTAAACTACTTTCTTCATTGTTTTTATTTATATTTAAAAACACCCTTTGCAGGGCGGCAAACAGTTGAAGTGGTAGGTAGTATGCCTGTGTTTGCCTAAGAAGCCCCAGACCCTGGGACTGATCCCTACTACATGTATACACACATGCAAAAAAGATCCTGCACTCTCAAGGATTCACAAAGGGCAGGCTCTAAGGAACTCAGTCTCCTCATAACTTCAGGGCCATACCAGTTATTAAAGTCAACCAGTGAACTAACTCATCAATGACAAAGTTTCCCTTATCCCTCTGGATAGCCACCATTCACTTACTAAATCCATTAAGAATGGTTACAAAGTATGGCTACAAAGTACTTGGTAGTGACAAACATGTGAAAAACATTAAGGCAGCAGTGCAGTTACTATGGCATTCCTCTTCAGATTTCTCAGTTTCTTAACTACCATAAGACACTACACTGAGAAACTTTTCTTGTATATTGCACATATTATACAAAACCAAACACAATGAACTGACCTGTTGATCATATCATCCAACTTTGCCAAGTCGGTATGTGGAAATGCAGGTTCCTCATCTTCAATCTGTGGTGGGGCATCACCTTGACCTTGCTCATCTGGAGGAGTTGCCGGGGAATTTTCATTGGAAGAATCAGGCGATGAAGTCTTGATACAAATCAAATATTCCAGATTTAAGTTTCTATAATTTACAATTTTTCAATAATTCAAACACCAACAGATTAATGTAAATTTTAAGTTTTTTGTAAACACTATAAACAAAGATAATATTGAAATTTTATGTTTCAATCTTTGATGATTTAAAATAATTTCACTGAACATTCAACACCCTACTGAAGTATATAAATATAATAAGAAAACAAGTTCCATCTGTAAAGTCACACAGCTCAAACTGTCAGGCTGAATTCAGGTTTACTCTAAAGTTTGTGCCTTAATCACAACTCATACTTCCTCTCTGCTTACTTCCCATAATGTGAGTGTGATATAGAAATTCTTGTGTAAATATAAAACATCAAATTCTATAAATTAACAAGTTTCTACCTTTTAAAAAATTTTGTAGCCGGGCGCTGGTGGCTCACGCCTGTAATCCTAGCTACTCAGGAGGCTGAGATCTGAGGATCGTGGTTCAAAGCCAGCCCGGGCAGGAAAGACCGTGAGACTCCTATCTCCAATAAACCACCAGAAAACCGAGTGGCGCTGTAGCTCAAGTGGTAGAGCGCTCGCCTTGAGCTGAAGAGCTGAGGGACAGCGCCCAGGCCCAGAGTTCAAGCCCCACGATCAACAAAAAAAAAAAAAAAAAATTGTACTGGTCCTACGGCTTGAAATCAGCTTTTTTGCTCAAGGTTAGCACTCTACTGACTACTTGAGCCATACCTTCACTTCTCACTTTTTGCTAGCTAATTGGAAATAAGAGTCTCATAGACTTTCCTACTTGGGCTGGCTTTGAACCCTGATCCTCACATCTCAGCTTCCCGCGTAGCTATTATTACAGGCTACTGGTGTCAGCCACTGGCGTCCGGTCAAAAAATTCAACTTTTTTCTTAGGATAGGATCCTAGAAATTTAATTACTAAGACCAGTGTAAAACAACCCTACAAGACTATTGGCATATGTTGACAAATTCTATTCTAGTACCTTCCCAGCAACCATATTCACCCCATAATACCATTACCACTATGTTTTACTGCTTGCCAGAGTCCCAAATTTTCTTTCATATCCTACCAGGTGTTAATGGCTCACACCTATAATCCTAGCTACACAGAAAGTTGAAATTTGAGGACTATGGTTCAAGGCCAGCTCAGGAGGAAAAGTTCATGAGCCTATTATCTCCAATTAATCACAAAAAAACCAGCTGGAAGTGGAGCTGTGGCTCAAGTAGTAGAGTGCTAGCTTTCAGCAAAAATACTAATGGACAGTACCCAGGTCCCAAGCCTGAGGTCTGGCACAAAATAAAAGAAAAAACAAGTCCTGACCAGGTGCTGGTGGTATATGCCAACAATCTTAGCTATTCAGGAAGCTGAGAGATGAAGGGTCTTTGCTAGGCAGGACAGAAAGGTTTGTGAGACAAAATTTTAAGCAAAAAGCCAAACTGGCCAGACTAGTGGGGTGGCTCAATTAAGTGGTAGAGTACCAGCCAACCAAGCAAGCCTGGTAAGTGTGAGGCCCTGAATTAACCTGGCACTTGGGGAAAGAGGGAGGAGGGAGAAAGAGGGGAGGAAAGGGATAGGGAAGGAGAGGAGAAAGGGAGAGAGGGATGGAGAGAACATGAGCAGGGGCACAGGCACCCTAAGTTGGGCAGTAAGTAATGCTTTGGTTCCTTTATGGCCAATAAAATATTAAAACTAGTAAAATAACTAAAATCCTACCATTAAGAAGCAAAGAATACCAAAGCAAAAGTGAGAAATTCTACTGTGAGCAGTTCTATAAAAAAAAATAGAATATAATTTGTTTCTGTTCTTTTGTTTTAAACTTAGTCATCCTTAAGTAGGAAAAAATGGGTATATAATACATAATATATTCTGTTAGTATTCTAAATTCAAGCTCTAAAAATCAAGTATATATTTTAAAAGGTCAGCTGTGTTGTTACTTTGGAAAAGAGTATTCCAGTTTACCATGTTGTGTTGGCATTGTACAGAAATTAATAGTCATATTGGTCTAGATATGTTCATCTTAATTTTTTCCAGTGGGCTTGATTACAGAGCCTAAAATTATTCACTATACCATCAAGTGTGTGTGCGTGCGTTTGTGTGTGTGTGTGTGTGTGTGTAATGTATGGATGAATGTATACTATATATATGTATGCTCTAGTAATTATTAAAAATAAATCTAAGGTAAAGAAAAGGTTATTTTTTACAAACATTGCAAAAAAGGGTTAGAATTCCATGTATAATGCAAATAATAAAATGCTAAAGAAAGAGGGGAAAATACTGGAACACTTAACTACTAGAGCACCATGAGTGCTTTCAGGAGAACATGAGGCCCTGTGTTCAAGCCATAGTACTGGCAAAAAATAAAAATAAAAAGGGGTGTGTGTATGAAATGGAAGCTAGGCACTGGTGGCTCATACTATTTGTGAGGCTGAGAACAGGAAGATCAAGGTTCAGGGTTGGCTGGGGCAGAAGTCAGCTGGGCAGCAAAAAGATCCCTTATTATCCCGTATCTGGACAAGGTTGCATGCATTTATTACCTTAAACTACATGGGAGGTTGACACTGGGAGAACTGTAGTGCCAGGCTGGCCCAGCCAGAACAGTTCACAAGATTGTATCCAAGTAAAGGAAGCTGAACACAGTGGAATGGCCCTGTGATTCCAGGGATGACAGGAGTGTGCCTTAGAAGTGGCAAGACCCTATCCCAAAAATAATCAGTGAAAAATAGGGCTGGAGGTGGGGGGTCAGCAGTATCTTGCCATTGTAACAAGTTCAAACCCCCAGTCAAAAACAAACAAACAAACAAAAAACGAAACATGAAAACTGAAAAACAAAATTGACATACTTATTTGGGTTGGGAATCTAGCTTGTTCATTTCTCTAAAATGGCAGACAAAGGGTAGAAAGAAAAAGAAGTCAGACTAATGATAGGAATCATCTACCTACTATGTAACAATAAGAAATTATCCTCATATAACAAATGTAAGTACAATAACATTTTTTGGCTTAAAATTTATTCAAATTCAACAAAACCATGTATCAACTATAAGATGCATGTTTAGGAATAACATCTGAACAACTCATCTAAGGTATCTAAAAAGTATTTGAGCTCTATCACAAATGTTAATGTTTGCTTTATTCAGCTCAATATTTTGCAATATTAAAACTATGTATGTTAAAAAAGAGGGCTGAAATCAATTATCTAACTTCCACTTTAGGGAATTAGAAAAATATCACACTGAATCCAAAGTAAAAATAATGTGGAAATAAGGGTAGAAATAAAAACACGTGTGTGTGTGTGTGTGTGTGTGTGTGTGTGTGTCTGTCTGTCTGTCTGTCTGTCTATGCATTGGGTCAGTTATCAAAGCCAAAACAAAGTTTTTTGGAGAAGGTTTAATTAGACGTTGGAAAGCTTCTAGAAAGATTCATCAGGAGAGAGAACATAACTAGCAGTATCAGAGATAAAGAGATACTGCATAGGCCCCAAGACACTAATTATACTTCAATAAACTTGATAATTTTAATGAAACAGACAAATTCCTCGAAGAACACAACTTACCAAAAAATCAGAAATCAGAAAATTCAAAGAAAAAGTAAAACCTTTCCACAAGTAAAATCTCAGGACAGAAAATTCCACCAGTAATATCTCCCAGACAATTAACAGGAAAAAATTTGTACAGAAACCTTATACAAAATTGATCCGGAAAATAGAAAAAGCATGTTACTTTTGAGCTTTAAGACTAGTCTAAAACCTTGATACTAAAATCTGTTTCTAGTTCTTTGTAAGCATCATTTCATGTGATCCTTATAACAATGCTGTAAAGCTGCATTATAATCCCCTTGAAAAGACGAAAAACGGTTTACATAATTTACCTGGAGTCATAAAGCTAGTATGGTATAAAGCTGAAATTTGAATGCTAGCAGTATGACTGAGCTTATGCTGTTAAAAAAATTTTTTTACAGTAAATTGACAATATACAGGGGATATAATAGGCTACAATGAGCAAATATTACATTGCTTTCCCCTAGAATTGGAAGAGGGCTTAAGTACTTAATTTTATGAGTACTGTACATAAAACACCAGAAAAAGATGGGCTAGATACCAAAGCATCAATATCTACAACACAAGCTTTATTTATTTATTTTGAACTATCTTATTATTGTGAGGCCTATGGTTTAATTTTCATCAACAAGACTTAAAATGAGGGGTTGGAGGTATGTTCCAGTTGGTAGAGAACTAGCCAATGAGCAAAAGCGTCAGATACCAAGTTTGAGTCCTAGTTTAGGACAAAAAAAACCCTTAAAAATGACCATCTAGTAGCTACTTTACAAAATCATTCAGAATATGCTTCTTCAAGTAGTACCTACCCCACCAGTAGACATACCAATACAGCTTTAACTACTGTCTTTAACATCCTACCTGATTCTGTTGGAGGGGGGGCTGAGACTGTCCATCAGGAGCCTGGCCCTGGTTATCATTCCCTCCTACTGGAGAGCCACGAGTCGTGGCTGTCATACTCGACACAGGGCAGATCTTTGCAATTTTGTCTGCTTATGTAGTTGTCTTGAGAAAAGAAATTATAGTCCACTTATAGAAGATGAAGTACCAGCATTTGTCAGTCTTAAAAAGCTCCAATTCAAGAATAAACCATCTTGCAGAGACCATTGCATAACCTACAAGAAAAAAATTCATTTGTTTTAGATTTTAAGGACCTATATATTAAGTTACAGTTCAAATATAGTAACAAAAATGTATCCAGTCAAGAGAAGGTGAATATATAAATGACAGGGGAAAGTGAAAAGTTACAGCTGCATCACCTTATTCAAACTTCAAAAACTGATGATGGCCCAATGGCATTATACCACAAAAACATACAAGAATGCTTTTAGGGGCTACTGGTATAGTTTAGGCAATAGCACATTTTCCCAGCATGCATAAGCTAGAAATCTGTCTAGCTCCAATTCCCAGTACAAGAGAAGAGGGATCGGGGGGGGGGGGCGGAGGGGAAAGAGTAATCTTTGTTTCCCTTTTCTCCTGAAACTTACTCCAAAGACGCTATCAAAATACTTGGTTGGATGCCAGTGGCTCATAGGTCAGTCCTACCTACTTGGGAGGCTGAGATCTAAGACTTTTTTTTGAACCAGCCTGGGGAAGACAAAGCCCCAAGACTTAAAGTGTCTATGTGCTGGTACTGGGGTTTAAACTCTGGGCCTGGATGCTATCCTTGAGCTTTTGTGCTCAAGGCCAGCCCTACCACTTGAGCTAAAGCTCCACTTCTGGCTTTTTGTGGTTAATTGGAGATTAAAAAAAAAAGTTTCACACTTTACTGTCTGGGCTGGCTTTGAACCATGATCCTTAGATCTCAGCCTCCTGCATAGCTAGGATTATAGGAATGAGACACCAGTGCCTGGCATGGCTTTTTTAATCCATTTAAGCCTGGCGGCTCAACTATTTGAGCCTCCACTTATTGGCTTTTTGCCAAATTCGACTCTAGTTCCTTCCCAGCAACTATATTCAAGAGTGTTCATCCCATAATACCTTTACAACTGAGTGTTACTGCACACTAGAGCCCAATTCTCTTATATACTTACTTCCATGAGTACACACACACACACCACCACCACCACCACCACCACCACCACCACTTAATTGCCACTTGATCACATTATGGAATGGTAAACTACCCTCAATTTGCTGCCTTAAAACTTTTTTTTAAATTTGAGCTGGATCCCGGAGGCTCACGCCTATAATCCTAGCTACCCAGGAGGCTGAGAACCAAGGATCAAGATTTAAAGCCAGCCCAGGCAGGAAAGTCTGTGAGACTCATCTCCAATTAAGTTCCAAATAAGCCAGAAGTGGAGCTATATAGCTCAAGTGGTAGAGCCACTAGCCTTGAACAAAAAAATTCAGCCCAGGCCCTGAGTTCAAGCCCCAGGACCGACCGGCGTACATGTGCACGCGCACACACATAGTATAGAAGTTACCTGTACTATATATATCCAAAACACTACAAAATAAGAAAAAGGAGATATTTCAGTATGAATGTAGGAAAGGGATGTGAAAAGTACTGTATCAGAATACTTTTCTGAACACATGAATATGTGAACATACAACACAGCTTTTCATATGTTGGGTATTACATGAAGTACCTTAATCCTCATAAATGTATACAGTAGAAACTATCATCCCTCTTTACAGATGAGGAGAGTGAAAATAAGAAAATAAACTACCTTTATCAGTAAGTGGCTAAGTAAGATTCTAACTCAGAGAACTCACAGCTCTTAACTGCTACGTTATCCTGCCTCTTAGTCTCATTAGTAACTGTGAAAATATAAATGATAAAACCAACATTTTGTTTCACTAATCAAATTGGCAAAGAAAAAAGGACTGATAATTGATAATGCCAAGTAGGACTGAGGCTGTGAACAGACTCATGAACTAATCAATTCATAAAAGTAATACAAACAAAAATGAAGATACAATTAAGCTCTCACTTTTGTCTTCCATTTTATATACCCTAAATTACAAAACGTTTTACATAAAGTCAGTAATTTGTTTTGTCGGTCATGAGGCTTGAACTCTGGGCCTCAGCTCTTCAGCTAGTTACCACTTAGGCTACAGCACCCCTTATGGTTTTCTGGTGGTATATTGGAGATAAGAGTTTCACGGACTTTCCTGCTGGGGCTGGCTTTGAAGTGTGATCATTAGATCTCAGTCTCCTGAGTAGCTAGGATTACAGGCATAAACCACCAGCTTTTCTCAGATTAAAAAACAAAACAAAACAAAACACAAAAACCTTGCTTCAATCTCCCAGTGTTCATTTGTTACCACTGAGACAAAATACCTGACATAAACAACATAAATACAGAAATGTTTATTTTGGCTCAAGGCTTCAGTCCATGGTCCCTAATTCCATGGATTCTCAGCCTATAGTAGTAGCAATGTGAAATAGGATTACTTACCTGACTGCAGTCAGGAAGAGGGAGTCAACCCTGCCCATCAACATATAGCACCCAAGAATACCACCCCCCTAAGAACTTACTTCCTATAGTTAGACCCAGCCTCCTAAAATTTCCAGAACTTCCCAAAATACCATCACCAGCTGGAGACCAAGCTCAATACAGGAACCTGTGGGAGATATTTCAAAATCAAACCATTAACACCCCACTACTTAAAAATCACCTTTGCCTCTTAACACTAGTCTTAAAAAAAGAATGTCTCTAACTGTGGGCCAGTGGCTCACACCAGTAATTCTAGCTACTCAGGGAGGTGAGACCTGCTGTTTGAAGCCAAGAGATATTTGAGAGATCCCATCTCCAAAATAACCAGCAAAAAAAGCTAGGCTGGAAGCATGGCTCATGCGGTAGTATGTCAGCTGAGTTAAGTGAGAAGTCCTGCATTCAGACTCAGTACTGGTATGTTTCTGATAATGATCATGAGCCAAGCTAATGAAATTGCTTGAAATTAAAGGATCTTTCATTGAGCAGTGTCTATGGATAGGTTTGCATTATTTTAACAAGAGCATATGAAGCTTTGTGCATATGTTCATTGGCAAGGATGAGAAAGCTCTGTCCATAGTGCTCTGCTAATAGATAAATCAAACTGCTTCTCAGTACTCATCCACTTTGCCCTCTTATCATCAAGACACAAGTGGCAGCCAGTAGTAACCTACTCTCCCCCCACCCATTCTGTCCCTTAAAACTGTAAGCCTCTTAGACTTAAAGGAGACTGGATTCCAGATTATTTTCTTTTTTAAAGAGGAAAGGTAGCAGATAGCAGTGACGTGTGTGACTTCAATTCAGAGGATGTGTGTGTATGTGTTCATTCAATTCGGGGGTGTGTGTGTGTTCGTTCAATTTAGGGTCTGGACACAGCTTTATCCACTCAAGACTGGCATTCTACTGCTTGAGCCACAGTGTGTGTGTGTGTGTGTGTGTGTGTGTGTGTGTGTGTGTGTGTGTGTTCGTTCAATTTAGGGTCTGGACACAGCTTTATCCACTCAAGACTGGCATTCTACTGCTTGAGCCACAGTGTGTGT
>NW_012267312.1:8060157-8062636 GCF_000151885.1 Dipodomys ordii | reverse complement strand
TTCTTTTTGCTTATGTGGTGCTGAGGAATCGAACCCAGGGCCTCAGGCATGCAAGGCAAGCACTCTACCACTGAGCCACCTTCCCAGCCCCTCTGTGCAGTATTTTTACAATACAAAATATATACAGAAAAAATAAGAAATATGTACTGAGTAAATACCACAGACCACACTTTGTTCTACTACTTGAGCCACACCTCCATTTCCAGCTTTTTTGGGTACTTATTTGGAGATAAGAGTCTCATAGACTTTCCTGCCAAGGCTAGCTTTGAATCGCAATCCTCAGATCTCAGCTTCTTGAGTAGCTAGGATTACATGCATGAGCTATAGGTGCCAGCTGGCTAGAACCATTTTTTAAGTAATAAAGCTTTCTTTCAAATGAAATACTTACTTTTAAGCAAAGAGTGATTAGACTTTTTGAATTTTAAAACATAGTTTCTGTGGCTATGACAGATTCAATATGCTTTTATAGGCAAACTGTTTATGAATTGTTGTTTAGGAAAAAACATATCTGATGCAATAGTTTTTCTGAACAACATGAGAAAGAACACTGACAGGAACTACAAGCTTAACATAAATGGTATGGACAGCAGAGAAACTGCCCAAGCCCCCAAACTGTATAAAGCAAAACATAAACTTTAAAAAAGACTCATGGGCTAGGAATGTGGCTTAGTGGTAAAGTGCTTGCCTAGCATGCATGAGGCCCCAGAAAAAGACAGAAAAAGAGGGAAGTGGTGCTGTGGCTGAAGTGGTAGAGCACTAGCCTTGAGCTGAAGAGCTGAGGGACAGTGCCCAGGCCCAGAGCAAGCGTGATGATGACAATAAATAAAATAAAACTCAAAATCAACTGTTAACTTAGTTTTCCAACGCTTTCTCTCATTTCTCTATTTCATACCATTGCAGTTAGGCTGACACACTTCAAATTTTAAGGAAAAAATTCCTTATTAATTTCAGAAGTGGGAGCTGTGGCTCAAGTGGTAGAGTGAGAGCTTTAAAAAAGCTCAAGGACAGTACCCAAGCCCCGAGTTCCAGCCTTGGGACCATCACAAAGCAAAATAAAAACCAAAAAAATCGTTAAAATTTCAGCGTTTACTTTGCATAAGGTACAATTCTAAGTTATTTAATCTTCATATAAGCAGTCTCACTTAATGAATGAAGAAACTGGGGCAGTTTAAAGAGATATGACTTACCAGAGGCAATAGATGTCAAGGTTGTAGATTGAAGATTTGAACCCAAGCAATACAAGTTCCAATGTCTTAAAGTACCACCACATCATACATTAATAGTACTAGAGAATAAGAGGGAAAAACTATCACTATTCTCATCTTATCCCCACCATGGAGGTAAGTGGTATTAAAATTTATTGATGCAGAAATGTTTTACAAAAAGCACTTAATCCACAAATTTTCCATGTTAAACATTCTTTTTTAAAAATATTTTTATTTTCTTCAAGTAGTTGCACAAAGGAATTGCCATTCAACAGAGCAGTTCTCTGTTAAATATTCTTGTAAAATACAACTAGTTATATTCCAAAGAAATACAGCTTAAAAAAAATCATGCTGGGCTGGGAAGGTGGCTCAGTGGTAGAGTGCTTGCCTTGAATACACGAGGCTCTAGGTTTGATTCCTTAGCACCACATAAGCAGAAAAAGCCAGAAGTGGCGATACGGCTCAAGTGGTAGAGCACTAGCCTTGAGCTGAAGAGCTGAGGGACAGTGCCCAGGCCCAGAGTTCAAGCCTCACGACCAACCAAAAAAAGAATCATGCTGTACCAGATGCAGGTGGCTCATGCCTATAATCCTAGCTACTCAGGAGGCTGAATCTGAGGACATGGTTCAAAATCAGCCCAGGAAAGAAAGTCTGTGAGACTTTTATCTCCAATTGGCTACCAAAAAAAAAAGCTGGAAGTGGAGCTATTATGGCTCAAGTGGTTTAGTGCTAGCCTTGAAAAAAAAAGTTCAGTGAAATAGCCCAGGCCCCAGGAAGGCACAAAACAATCATGTTTCAAAAATTGTAATTACTGTTCAATGGTTAGAGGCATGGCTAAGTAGAAGAGTGCCCGTCTGACAAGTGAGACCCTGAGTCCAAACCCCAGTACCAGAAACAACAATAACAACAACAACAAACCCCTGGCCAAGGGTGGGAATCCCATGGCTCACTGAAATTTGAAGATCAAGGTCTGAAGCCAGCTCAGGCAGTAAACTCCGTGAGACTCTTCTCTCCAATTAATCACCAAAAAGACAGAAGCGGAGCTGTGGTTCAAGTGGTAGAGTACTAGCCTCAAGCTGAAAAATCTCAAAGACAGTACTCAGGACCTGAGTTCAAGTCCAGGACTAGCTAGCAACCAAGCAAGCAAACAAACAAACAAACTCTCTCTCTCTGATAATTGTTCAATGGCGAGATAAGAAGTCATGTTAAGGAGTTTAAAAACTATTTTAGGGAGCTGGGAAGGTGGCTCAGTGGTAGAGAGCTTGCCCTGCATG
>NW_012267312.1:8052420-8060042 GCF_000151885.1 Dipodomys ordii | reverse complement strand
CAAGTGGTAGAGTGCTAGCCTTGAGCTGAAGAACTGAGGGACAGCGCCCAGGCCCAGAGTTCAGGCCCCACGACCGGACCCCCCAAAAAAACCAAAAAACTATTTTATTATTTTAGTGCTTCCCCTATGGTATAACCCCTGTTTTCACTGTATTTGATGTCAGTGCCCTGAATCTTGTATATACATTTTTCTAATTTGGGGAGGGGAAGGGAAATAACAAAATGCTGAAATAAGGATACAGATTGCCATTGTAACAATGAGATGTACAAGACACTATGTTGAAAACGAACCTTACAAGTTGGGGGGGGGAGGGAGGGAGGTGTTGGGGAGAGAAGGGATGGTAGGGAAGAGATAACAATGCTCCATAGGAAATGTACTCATTACCTTACTCATGTAACTGTAACCACTCTGTACACTATTTTTACAATAAAAAATAAAAAACTATTTTATTATTTTATTTAACAATTAAGTCCACTGCCATAAACCTAAACATCTCTAAAGTAATTTAATAATGTAATCTTTCCTCAAAGGTAAACGGTTTCATAGTTCTCCCAGCACCGCTACTGTTACCAGTACAGAATCAATCATTCTTATCCTACATTATCATGATAAATTAAAACACAAGCCAAGGCAACTATATTAACTAAGCACATGATTTTCCCTCAAGTATGATTCTATTCCTAGACAGCTTCATATCCAACCAATAATTCACAAAAATGTAAATGAGATATCCAATTGTTAAATTCAAATGTTACTTGAGCTAAATGTTCACATTGTATCTACAACACTATTTAAACCTCCTCCCTTAAATTTTGTCACTAAGTCATTATTCACCCATAGATAATACTTCCTAGAGATACGTCCTAGAAGTCACTGCAACAGAACTATATATTCTGCACTCAAAATTCTTTGTGGCAGCAGAAATATGCTCATTTAGAAATGCTTGATAACTGGTCAAATACTCTTACTCAAACTCCATCCCAAGGTTTGTCAAATCACGTGTACACAATTAGGGTACTGCAAGTCTTTATATGTACGTAAAAGCTTCACTAAACTTTGGCATCCTTGCTACGTATTCTCAAACAAAATAATTTAAGTGGTTGTAGTCAATTTGAGTAATGTTAAATTAAAAACGACTTCTGGAATGGTGGCATTAGAAGCTGTTGACAGTTTATTCCCTTGAAATCACTGTAACACCACAGGTGAAAGTTATTTTTTAAAATATTTGTTAAGCCGGGTGCCAGTGGCACTGAGACTGAGAGCTGAGGATCACAGTTCAAAGCCACCCTGGGCAGTAAAGTCAGTGAGACTCTTATCTCCAATAAACTATTCAGAAAAAGCCACAAGTGGCACTGTGGCTCAAGTGGTAGAGTGCTAGCCTTAAGCAAAAAGAGGCTCAGGGACAGCACTCAGACCCAGAGTTCAAGCCCCAGGACTGACAAAAAGAAAACAAAAAAAAAACTTTTGTTAAATATTTAGAAATTATCCTAAGGATATAAAGAAAACGTAACTTTTAATCAAGAAAATGTACTGCACTTCAGTAAGAAGAGAATCTGACATTTTGGTAGCTCAGCAAAACAAAAGCTCCATTCTAGGCAAAGAATACAGGCTCTCCCCCCAATTGATGCTATCTCCCCAGAAAAGGCAGGCAGCCAGCATTTCTTATGACCTCCAACTTTTAGTTGCAGAGGTTCTATTGCAGGAAAGAGTATCAGACCTGTCTAAGGCTCCTTTCTTCCACCCAGTCTCCTTCCTCCTACCTCCTTGTGGGACAGAATCTTGTAAGGTGCAAGCCAATAATAGTACAGTTTCAACTGTGCTCACTCCATCTCACCCACAGGGGCCAAGGTCCCACAACAGGAGATAAGCTTGAGACCAGAGGCCAATTCTTTGACTCAGCAATTTGCTCAAGAAGCAGGTGTGGTACAGTCCACCTCAAGTTCTGAAGCAGTAATACACAGGCTTTGTTAGAGGGAAAAGAAGCCCATAAGAACATATTTCTTAAGTTCTCTCAAGAACTGACCTCATTTGGACCAAGAGACTGGAGTTTCATGAAAACAAACAAACAAAAAATCACCCATCTAGTACTTCACCAAAGAGAATCAGGGAAAGAGAGAACTAAGAACACACTTCCTGGATCAGAATAAAAACCTCATAAACTAGCATCAAACATTATCACTGAAAAACATGAGAATTTAATTGAATCTGACTGTGGGGCAATTTATATCCTGAGGCATCATGTAAAACAATAGAGCTATCAGTCAGCAAGTAATTAGAGACTAAGTTTTGGAATATAAAACACACACACAGTTTTGGAATATAAAACACACACACACACCTCTGAATAAATCACTCAACACAGATAATCCCAGCTACTACACAGTTTTGGAATAACACACACACACACACACACACACACACACACACACACACACACACACACACACACACACACCTTTGGAATAACACACACACACACACACACACACCCTCTGAATAAATCACTCAACACAGATAATCCCAACACACACACACACACACACACCCCTCTGAATAAATCACTCAACACAGATAATCCCAAAACACACACACACACACACACACACACACCTCTGAATAAATCACTCAACACAGATAATCCCAGCATAGGTAGGTGGATCAGTTTAAGGTGGAAGTGGGGACAGGGCAAGTGGAGTGGGAGTAGTACCACCAACCTATCAACCACAAAAAAAAATTTTTTTCTAAAAACTAATCATAGGCCACATACTGAGTGGGTGGGGCCACAGGGGACAGACTTCACCTAAAACTGTTTATGTTGGGCTGGGAGTTGGCTCAAATGTTAACAGCACCTGCCCGGCAAATATAAGACCTCCCAAGCTCCAATCAATAAACAAGCTAGTCAATAAATGCATAAATAAGCAAACAACAATAAAGTCTCTGTTGGAGGTGGCAGATAAGGAATCAGTTCCCCAAGTTACTACATTGTATGAAGGGTTCAGTTCTAACCCAGAAATTATAAGACATATAAAGAGAAATGCATGGCCCACATACAGAAAAAAGTAGGCTGTTGCAGGGTCCAGATGTCAGACTCAGCAAAGACTTCAAAACAGTTCTCATGCTCTGATCATATAAAATATTTATAGAAATGAAAAAAGCTCTTGTGTGTGTATATATATATATATATATATGTTCAAAGAACTACAGGAAATCATGTTTAAAGGAAAAATAATGACAATTTCTAAACAGACAATAAGGAGAAAAAAAGAGATAAATCAACAAGAGACCCAAATGTTAATTTTATGTTGAAAACTATAACGAAAAAGTCACAAAAGTGGTTCAAGAGCAGAACTATAAAGAGGGAAGAATCATTGTTAGATATAGGCAACTTGAAGAACAAAGAGAAAAGTGTGCAGAATATCAAAGAAGTATGTGGCACAATTAAGAATGCCAACATATGGGTAATGAGTCCCTGAAAGGAGAAGGAATAGAAAAGGAAGGTGAAGAAATTATGGTCAAAACCTGCTTCCAATTTCAATGAAAAACATACATCTACACATTCAAGAAGCTTGATAAATTTCAAACAGGACTAATGTATAAATCCAGATGGAGCAGCATCATAACCAAACTGCCAAAAGTCAAATATAGAATCTTGAAATGGCCAGAAACACAACATCATATACAAAGATCTCTCAGTAAGACTAACGGCTCAGCTGGGAAGGTGGCTCAGTGGTAGAGTGTTTGCTTTGCATGCATGAGGCCCTGGGTTCGATTCCTCAGTACCACATAAGCAAAAAGAAAAAAGCCAAAAGTGGTGCTGTGGCTCAAGTGGTAGAGCGCTAGCCTTGAGCTGAAGAGCTGAGGGACAGCGCCCAGGCCCAGAGTTCAGGCCCATGACCAGACCCAAAAAAAAAAAGACTAACGGCTCATTTTTAACCATTAACAATTCAAAATGGATCAAAGACCTAATTATTAAGATAAGAAACTACTGATCTTAATCAGGTGTAGTGGTACACACTTGAAATCTCAGTATACTGAGAGGTTGAGCAAGAGGATCAAGAGATTTTTAGATTATCCTAGGATACTTGGCAAAGAACTTTTCTCAAAAAACAAGAGGCTGGGAAGGTGGCTCAGTGGTAGAGCGCTTGCCTTGCATGCCTGAGGCCCTGGGTTCGATTCCTGAGCACCACATAAGCAAAAAGAAAAAAGCTGGAAGTGGCGCTGTGGCTCAAGTGGTAGAGCGCTAACCTTGAGCTGAAGAGCTAGCTGAGGGACAGTGTTCAGGCCCCACAACCGGACCCAAAACAACAACAACAACTACAAGAAAGCTGGGTGCTGGTGGCTCACACCTGTAATCCTAGCTACTAAGGAGGCTGAAATCTGTAGATCATGGTTCAAAGCCAGCTCGGGCAGAAAAGTCCGTGAGACTCTTTTATCTCCAATGAACCATCAGAAAACCAAAAGTGGCACTGTGGCTCAAGTGGTAGACCTTGAGCTGAAGAGCTGAGGGACAGAGCCCAGGCCCAGAGTTCAAGCCCCACAACAGACAAAACCACCACCACCACCACCCAAGAGCTGGGGATGAAGTCTAATAGCAAAGCACTGGCTACTATGTGTGAAAGGGCTTAGGGTTCAATTCTTCACACTACAAGGAAAGAAAGAAAAAAGCAAAACAAAACAATACCAGGGGCACATCTCAATGCTATAGGATTTGATGATGGCTTTTCCTGGCTAGAACATCACAAGTAAGAATAAAAGAAACAGGTAAATCCAGGTGTCTATGTCTCATGCCTGTAATCCTAACTACTTAGGAAGTTGAGATCTGAGGATTGTGGTTTGAAGTCAGCCTGAGCAGGAAAGTCCCTGAGATTCTTAGCTCCAATTAACCAACAAAAAGCCAGAAACAGAGCTGGCTCAAGTGGTAGAGTGCTAGCCTTAGGAAAAAATGCTCAGGGACAGTGCCCAGGCTGAGTTCAAGCCTCAAACCCCAGGACCATCAAGACAGAGAGATGGGAGAGGGAGGGAGGGGGGTGGTAAAGAGAGAAGGTAGACTTTATTAAAATCGTTTGTTATGATCACAGGAATCTGATCCAGTACATGGGAGTTGGGTATGCAGGCATTTAGCTAAGTGGAATCTCAGAGACTTACTGGTCTCCTCCAAATCTGATGATGAGGCAAGCAAAGCAGAGCAGAACTTTTCCTGCTCCTGCACTCCTCATTAACACAACCCAATAAAAAATAAGGAAAAAGCTTGGCGCTAATGGCTCACGCCTGTAATCCTAGCTACTAAGGAGGCTGAGATCTGAGGATCGCAGCTCAAAGCCAGTCCAGGCAGGAAAGTCCATGAGACTTATATCTCTAATAAAGCACCAGAAAACCGGAAGTGGTGCTGTGGCTCAAGTGGTAGAGTTAGCTAGCCTTGAGCTGAGGGACAGCACCCAGGCTCAGAGTTCAAGCCCCACAACGGACAAAAGTAACTAACTAAATAAGGAAGCTTGACTGAAAAAAATTAAAAACTTGGACACAAGTGGCTTTCTCTTTCTTGCTATTGTTTTTAAATGTACTTATATATTAGTGATTTTTTTTGGTTCTTTGGTATGTTCCAACCCCATGGTATAACCCCTGTTTTCACTATATTTGATACTGGTGCCCTTTGGGGAGGGGAAGGGAAAAAACAAAATGCTTAAATAGAGATACAGGTTGACCCATTGTAACAATGAGATGTACAAGACACTATGTTGAAATCGAATTTTACAACTTCTGGGAGAGAGGGAGGAAGGGAAGGAGGGAAGGAGGGAGGGAGGGAGGGAGGGAGGGAGGGAGGGAGGAGGAGTTGGGAAGGGAAGGGATAGTAGGGGAAAAACAAAGGAGGTAACAATGCTCCATAGGAAATGTACTTATTACTTTACTCAAACTGTAACCCCTTTGTACACTATTTTTACAATAAAAAACATATTTTAAAAAATTAAAAACTTTTTTTTTGGAGTCCGGTCGTGCGTGGGGCCTGAACTCTGGGTCTGGGCGCTGTCCCTCAGCTCTTCAGCTCAAGGCTAGCGCTCTACCACTTGAGCCACAGCACCACTTTTGGCTTTTTTCTTTTTGCTTATGTGGTGCTCAGGAATCGAACCCAGGGCCTCAGGCTGCAATGCAAGTGCTCTACCACTGAGCCACCTTCCCAGCTCCAAATTAAAAACTTTTTTAGTGATGTAGCACAGTAGTAGTAGAGTGTTTGTTTCTACCCAGGCACTGAGTTCAACAGTCAGCACCAAAAAAAGGAAGGTTAAAATTCAAAACAAAGACTTGTGGCTCTAAGGACAATAAAAAGTCAACCCCAAAAAGAGAAAGAAAAAAAATCACAACCTGTGAAAATCTTAAGAGATTTGTATCTAAAATATACAAAGAATCTATGCAACTAAACAATTGAGAGTTCATCTGAAAATGGGCAAAGGATCAGAAAAGACATTTCTTCAAAGATATACAAACAGCCAATAACCACATGAAAAGATGCTTATCATTAGCTACCACGGAAATGTATTAACAAAACCACACGCAATACTACTTTATATACACTAGGATGTTATAATAAAACTGACAAGGATGGGGAGAAATTGGTAGCCTGTGTGTTGCTGGTGGGAAGGTGAAATGGTACAACTGCTATGGAAAACAGTATAGCAATTCCTCAAAAGCATAATCATATGATATGGCAATTCCTCTTCTAGGTACGTACCCAGAGAATTCAAAGAGGAGACTTGAATAGTTGATCATAGCAACATTATACACAGTCAAAAGGTAGAAACAACCCAAACATCCATGGACAGACAGATAGGCCAACAATGTAGTAGTATGCACAAACAACAGAATATTATTCTGCTTTTAGAAGGGTATGCTGTTGCATGAACAAAATCTGAGGACAAAACAGGACAGTTACAAATGGACTCAAATACTGTAGGCCTCTATTTATATGAAGTACCTACAGTGATCAAATTCATAGAGAAAGTAGAATAGTGGTGGTTGTCAGTTTTCCCCTAAAACATTAATGTTTTGCCCTAAAAGTTACAGAAATTGAATGCAGTTTGGAAGTGGTTCTAGGTGGACCAAGTGCTTATTGCTTTACATTCTTCTTGGCTTTGGCTGCTTTAAATAAAATATTTATGCAGTTCTACCTGATCTTTATGCATTTTAACTTATTTTACTCTTTGGGAGTTTCAACCCTTCCTTATTCCTACTTCTGTCACATCACTGACTTAAAAGTCCTATAATTACTATAGATTGTCAAATATAGAGCCTTTTTATTGCTTTGTTAGTACTTAATATAACGAACATAGTTTTGAATGATCAGTTTGTTCGTTATCTCATTGTTTTTTTCCCATGAATCCTGTCATTTACTCATTTTGTCAGTCATGGGGCTTGAACTCGGGGCCTGGGCGCTGTAGTACCTGAGCTTTTCCCCTCAAGGCTAACGCTTTGTCACTTTAAGCTACAGCACCACTTTGGTTTTCTGGTGGTTCATTGGAGACAAGAGTCTCTCCCCCGTGTGTGTGTGTGTGTGTGTGTGTGTGTGTGTGTGTGTGTGTGTGTGTGTGTGTGTGTGTGTGGACAGATTTTACTTATTCCTTTTTGTCATA
>NW_012267312.1:8036209-8050619 GCF_000151885.1 Dipodomys ordii | reverse complement strand
TGGGCCTGGGCACTGTCCCTCAGCTCTTCAGCTCAAGTCTAGCACTCTACCACTTGAGCTACAGCGCCACTTCTGGCTTTTTTCTTTTTGCATATGTGGTGCTGAGGAATCGAACCCAGGGCCTCATGCATGCAAGGCAAGCGCTCTACCACTGAGCCACCTTCCCAGCCCCTCAGGATTGTGGCTTGATGCTAGTGAGGGAGGAAAGTCCATGAGACTCTTAACTCCAATACATCACCAAAAAGCCAGAAGTAGAGCTGTAGTTCAAGTGGTAGAGGCCAGCATTGACCAGAAAAACTAAGGGAAAGCACCCAGGCCCAGTGTTCAAACCCCAGTATAGGCATAAAACAGGGCTGGAAGCATGGATAAGCAGTAGAGTGCTTGCCTAGTAAAAATGAAACTCTAAGTTCAAATCTCAGTACTACAAAACAAAAAACAAGAACAATGACAAAAAAGCAGGATAATATCAAAATTACCCAATCTAATTGTTCAATCAAAGACTATACAAATAAACCACCAATTTGGTAGAAATATAAGGATCTTTTCCACTTAATATAAAAATAGAAACAAAACAGACCAGTAAGTATGGAATTGTAGTACCAGTTCTAATTATTCAACTCCAAGTGCCAGGTTTCTATCAACAATTCCAGGCTGGTTCTACCTTAACAAAAATTTTAAAGCTAAATTAACTACCTTTAATGTTGCTAAAATATATGCAGATATTAAACAAAGATTAAAGTCCTTATGTTTATTGCTCTTACGTAACTATAAAACCAGGACAAATTTATGAACAGAATAAAAACAAAATTGCTAATATTCATATGGATAGCATGTAGTTCTTATGCCACTACCATATGCCATGTAATAGACTTAGCTCTCTTAATCCAATTACTACACCATTTTGTACACATGGTGTGCTATGACATAATTTGCCCTTGGCACCAACACATCATTCATGTGTCAAGTCTGCCTCTGTTATTCTCATTATCCTACAATCAAATGGTACAACTGATTGCTATTAAAAACATATAGCTAACATAAATATTGAAAAGGGATGGAAGTTCTCAATTATGAGATAATCATCCAGGTAGTCCAAAATACATGTTTTAATTATATACAAGAGAATGGTAAATGATACAATAGAATTCTACACAGTGATGAATAAGAAATTAGTGACTCACATAAGTAAAAACAGCCAGGTCTAGAAGTATACAGTATTCATATGAAGTTCAGAAGCAAGTATAGAGGTTAGAATATTTGTTTTCTGGCCATAGAGCAAGACAGAGTCATGAAGGAACCTTCTAGAATAATAAAAATTTTAAAAAAATTCAACATAGTAAATATTGACTGATAATCTCCATGTAAATAAAGTTCTTTGTCCTTAATCTAAAAGTATAAAGGGGTCCCAAGGTCATGAAGTTTGAGAATGCTGGATTAAGCAAACTAAAAATCACTAAACAAGATAGGAACTGGTGGCTCACACCTGTAATCCTAGCTACTCAGGAGGCTGAGATCTCAGGATCACTGTGAAGTCAGTACAGGCAGGAAAGTCCATGAAACTGGTCTCCAATTAAATACCAAAAAGCTAGAAGTGGAACTGTGGTGCAAGTGGTAGAGCACTAGCTTTGGGACAGCTAAGGGAAAGCACTCAGGCCCTAGTACTGGTACCCCGCCACAAAAAAAAAAAACCCCATTGAGCTTTTGCTAGTTCTCTTATAGTAATAAAAATGAGCTACCACTATTTTCTCTGAATCATTTATACTACAAAAATCACTGCTACTATTTACTTGTGTAGTTTCATCTTCAATTAAAAAAATAACTCCCCATATTATTTTCCGTATCAGACTACACTTCATTTTAGGAGCAATGATGCTCTTAATGCTTAAACTAGATTTCAGGATGAAAAAAAATTAACCAAGCTCTAAGCTGCTATGTCAATAAAGAAATTATACTCCATACTACCAAGTCTATGGTCCCTAAATTTACATTATAAGTTGTTTATCAACCACAATCAAGTCAGGATTCTAACAAAAATAAAGCCCTCTTCTGATTCCACACATGCTCAGAAATGGGGAGGAAGAAACACTCATGTTGTTGGATTACCCCTCCATATACTTGTCAACCTAACAACTTCTAAACTCATCAAACAATTTTTACCTTTTGTTTTCTTTTCTTCTCTAGACTCCAGTTCTTTCACATATCTCTAGGGTAAAGATAAAAATGTAAGGACTAACGTGAAAATGGTAACTTAAGAATGCGGATGGGATTAAGATGGAAAGTGGGATACTGATGCAATTTACTCGTAATCTGACTTGCTCAACTGAAACCCATTTGTATAAGTAAAGACAGTAATAAAAATAATTATAAAAATTTAAGGACTTAAAGACAAAAGAGCAAACCTTAAATTATCTCATTTTACAGACTAAAAGTTTTTGGGGTTTTTTTGGTCCAGTCGTGGGGCCTGAACTCTGGGCCTGGGCGCTGTCCCTCGGCTCTTCAGCTCAAGGCTAGCACTCTACCACTTGAGCTGAGCACCACTTCCGGCTTCTTTTTCCTGCTTATGTGGTGCTGAGGAGTCGAAACCAGGGCCTTATACATGCAAGGCAAGCACTCTACCACTGAGCCAACTTCTGAGCCCCCAGACTAAAAGTTTTGAGGACCCAAGACACCAATTCCAATACCTTTCCACTGATTACCCCATTTGCACTTAAAATATGAACATTGTGTGTGTGTGTGGTTTTTTTTGTCAGTCGTGGGACTCTGGACCTGGGCGCTGTCCCTGAGCTCTTCAGCTCAAGGCTAGCGCTCTACCACTTGAACCACAGTGCCATTTCTGAACATTGTTTAAAATCAACAATAAAGCCTTCAAGTTGGGCACTTGTGGCTCACATTTGTAACCCTAGCTACTCAGAACTCTGAGATCTGAGGACTGTGGTTCAAAGCCAGCTCAAGTCCGTGAGACTCTTTATCTCCAATCAACCGTTAGAAAACCAGAAGTGGTACAGTAGCTCAAAGTCGTAGAGCTGAAGACTTGAGCAAAAGAATCAGCACCCAGGCCCTGAGTTCAAGCCCCATGATGGACAAAAACAAAAATAAAAACCAAAATAACCCTTTCAAAATAGGAAGAAAGGAAATGATTACAACTATTTTTTTATTGTTGTTGCTGGTCCTGGGGCTTGAACTCAGGGCCTGGGTGCTTGTCTCTGAGCTTCTTTTGCTCAAGACTAGCACTCTACCACTTGAGCCACAGTGCCACTTCCAGCCTTTCCTGAGTAGTTTATTGGAGATCAAGAGTCTCACGAACTTTTCTGTTTAGACTGGCTTCAAACCTCGATCCTCAGATCTAGGCCTTCTGAGTAGCTAGGATTATAGGCATGAGCCACCAGTGCCTGGCTATTACAACTATTATTAAGTAAAGGAAGGAAAGAAGGAAAGGAGGGAGAAAGGGAGGGAGGGAGGGACTTCCATCAGCTAATGAACAGTAAGTTTGAACTTTAAGGAAAGGAGATTTAGGGCTGCTAACATATGTATATGAAAATTGAGATTTCACATACATCACAGGCCACGATTATGGGTAAAAGGTACAGAACAGGAAACAGAGCTCATTGAAGTTCTCATACAGGACTCTCACTCGTTATACTAAACTATAAGACACAAAGTCATCACATTTCACAAGACTCTCACTCGTTATACTAAACTATAAGACACAATGTCATCACATTTCCCAACCCACAGCACAGTAACTAAGAAAGAAACAGAGACAGGTACCAGTGCCTCATGCCTATAATCCTAGTCAGGATCCTAACTACTGAGATCTGAGGGTTGCAGTTAGAAGCCAGCCCAGGCAGAAAGTCTGTGAGACTCTTATCTCCAATTAACTACCAGAATACCAAAGTGGTGCTGTGGCTCAAAGTGGCAGAGTGCTAGCCTTGACCAAAAAAAGCTCAGGGACAGCGTCTAGGCCCTGAGTTCAAGCTGCATGACCACTACCACCACCAACAACAAAAGAGACTGAAAAAATGACTAACAACAATGAAAACCAGAAAAAGACAGCTAAAAAGAATCTAAAGCCTTTTAGTATACATGTAAACCATCCTGTAAAACTCAAGAGCCATTGAAGATGAAAAGCAACAGATACCTAAAATGAAACAGGCTACAGAGCAATTAAATCACGTTCATGATATGACTGGAATAGGAATCCTCTAAAAAGGATATTGAGAAAACAAAACGACCCATGGGAAAACATGCAGGGCTTATGGAGAACTGAGAGTTAAGTGGAAAATAGGGGGGATGAAAAAAGGTGAGAAATCAAGTTGGAAAGTCAACTTTGTTTTGAGAGTTTTGAATATTAAAATCAACTTTGTGGGGCTTAGAGATAGAGTACTTGCCTAGCATGCATGAGGCTTTGGTTTGAGCTCTCAATACCACATAAACAAAAAAAAAAAAATAAAAGTAAAAAACTAAGCTCAACTTTGTGCTTTGAGTATTCATAAAAGCAGCATTAAAAAATAGGGAATCATAAAAATGTCTCTTAGCTGAGCATGGTAGCATGTACTAGTAATTTATAGGTACTTGGGAAGCTGAGGAAGGAGGATTCCTTAAAGCTAGAGGTTAAGGACCAGTCTGGATAAATATATGAAGATCTTGTCTAAAAAAGGGTGGGAGAGGCTCTCAGGACAAACAAATCTAACCAAATGGCACATGATTAAATCATGAGGCAGAGGGCCCATGAAAATATATTAACTTAAACTTACCACATACACACACGAGAAACTTTGAATTAACCCAATAATTATCAGAAAGTCAGAGAAAAATATTCACTTTAAAATGCCCATTACAATATAAAGGCAAAAAGTAATTTGAAAAAAGGCTCCAGAAAACACTAATGATAAACTAATTTATTTGTCAAGTTTTAAAATAAAATGGAGAAAGTATATATATAATTCCCCACCTACCACCTAATAAAGATGAAAACAAATAATAGGATGTAAATAGACTTACCAGCTAAGGTGGAGCAGGTGTTTTGTTTTCTTTCCCCTTATAAACCTCAACTTTTTCCTTTTTTTCTTGGTACTAGGGTTTGAACTCAAGGTGCTCTACCACTTGAGCCACACCTCCAAGCCTCTTTATTCTGGTTTTGAGATAAGAGTCCTGATTTCTGTCCAAGTGAGCCAGGACCTCAATGCTATTGAAGATTCCTACCATAGTAGGGATGCCCAGCTTTCTGTTGAGATGGAGTCTTATGAACTATTTTTTGGTACTAGGGTTTGAACTCAAGGTGCTCTACCACTTGAGCCACACTTCCAGGCCTTGAACTCTGGGTCTGGGGGTTGTCCCTGAGCCTTCAGCTCAAGGGGAGCGCTCTACCACTTGAGCCACAGTGCCACTTCCGGTTTTCTGGTGGTTTATTGGAGACTTTTCTGCCCAGGCTGGCTTTGATCCTCGATACTCATATCTCAGCCTCCTGAGTAGCTAGGATTACAGGTATAAGCCACTGACGCCCAGCTTCCCATGTAGCTCAAATGGCAGGCTCAAGTCCTGGGGCCTGAACTCAAAACTTGTGTGCCCTGCCTAGCTTTAGAACTGTGATCCTCAGATCTCAGCTTCCTGGGTAGTTAGAATTACAGGCCTGAACCACTAGCACCCAGCCCCAATCTTTTTTTCTTCTCTTTGTGCGTGTGCCAGTCCTAAGGCTTGAACTCAGGGCATGGGCACTGTCCCTGAGCACTTTTTGCTCAAGGCTAGTGCTCTACCACTTGAGCCACAGCTCTACTTCTGGCTTTCTGGTGGTTAATTGAAGATAACAGTCACACAGAGACCTCCCTGCCTGTGCTGGCTTTAAATTGTGATCCTTAGATCGCAGCCTCCTAAGCAGCTAGGGTTACAGGCATGAGCCACCAGTGTTGGGCGCCAATCTTTTAAAAAACAGAATATACTAGTTTCGTGGCCAGATAAAATTTTTCAAAAGCTTTCCATTAAACATTAAAGTATAGCTTAGCTATTTGAACACAAGCTTAAATATTTAAATACAAATAAATTTGAAAATTTATACACAACATCCTTCAAGACAATAAATTAATGAAATATTATTGAATTTAATAATGCCCTTCTCCAATTTTGCTTATTTTGCTGGCTTGCTTTCAAAATGGAATTCTTAGTTGGGTGCTGATGGCTCACACCTGGTTCAAAACCGGCCCAGACAGAAAAGTTCATAAAACTCTTAACTCCAATAAGCTATTCAGAAAAAGCTAGAAGTGGTGCTGTGGTTCAAGTGGTACAGTGCTAACATTGAGCACAGAGAGACTTAGGGACGGCACCAAGTTCAAGCCTTAGGACTGGCAAAAAAAAAATCTTTAATTCTTTCACAGGTTCTAACCTCTGAAGTATTTGTATAAACATTTTTTTTTTGTTAGGCGTGGGGCCTGAACTCTGGGCCTGGGCGCTGTCCCTGAGTTCTTCAGCTTAAAGCTTGAGCCATACTGCCACTTCTGGCTTTTTCTGCTTATGTGGTGCTGAGGAATCAAACCTAGGGCCTCATGCATGCAAAGGCAAGCGCTCTACCACTGAGCCACCTTCCCAGCCCTGGAAACCGATTTTTATTTTTTTGGGGGTCCAGTCGTGGAGCTTGAACTCTGGGCCTGGGCACTGTCCCTCAGCTCTTCAGCTCAAGTCTAGCGCTCTACCACTTGAGCCATAGCACCACTCCAGTTTTTTTTCTGCTAATGTGGTGCTGAGGAATCAAACCCAGGGCCTCATGCATGCAAGGTAAGCGCTCTACCACTGAGCCACCTTCCCAGCCCATGGAAACCGATTTTTAAATTCACTTTAACTAGTACAATTCTATTTTTCTTACTTTGTATTCCTGTTACTAGGTTCAATACCTAATACATAGTACAATACCCAGATTGTACTATAATGTAGACACTTAATGTAACTGTTAGACTTAAAAGTACAAAAGATTCAAGACGGGGGGGGGGGCGGGGGGGGGGTTGGGAGGGGGAACCGGGGAGGCTACAATGCTTGATAAGAAATGTACTCATTATCTTGCCCATTTAATTGTAACCCCTCTGTACAGTATTTTCACAATAAAAAAAGATTCAAGACAGTTACATAGTAATAAAACCAAGAAAAGTATGACATTTTTTAAAAGGTAGAATTAATCTTTAAATTAGTAATTCTCTAGGGGTACTCTATCTGGAAACGTATTAGAAATACATACATACTGCACACTTACTGAATCAAAATCTGGAGGTAGATACAGCAATCTACTTTAACAACCCTTCTAGGTTTGAGAATCACTGCTCTAAACCTAAAGTTAACAAACTATAGCTATAGAACAAATCCAGTCTCCTGTTTTTGTTCAGTTCACCAGATACCTAAGACAGTATTTCACAAAGGATTATTCACAATTTGGTGATAGGGAATATTAAGTTAAAACCCCATTTAAGCAAAATACTGGCTTATTACTCCCCCCAAAACAAATTGTTTCTCACTAGACCTGAATTACACTTAATTGTACTCCATTATCACTAGTATTTTTAATCATCATACAAATTTATCCAAAGTCCTTCTTAGCCCACAAAGTCCAAAATATTTATTATGTGGTCTGTGCTCTGAATTCTAGGTGCTATCAAAAAGAACAATCAAATCTTTCTTCACTATCTTGATCCGAGACAAAATATTCTACTAGGTAGACCATGGGTCTAATGCCATTTGGCAACTTTCACTCTCTTTAGTATCAACTAGTAACAAGTAGACTGGGAGCAGTTGTTCACACCTGTGAACACAGCTACCAGGAAGGCAGAGATCCGGAGGATCAAGGTTTGAAGCCAGCCAGGCCAAAAATGACACCCTATCTGAAGAGTGTGGTTACAGTGGTTGAGCAGCTACCTATAGTGTATAAGGACAGTCCAGTCAAACTCCAGTATCATTACATCAAAAAAAATTGAGTAACTCTCAATAGCCACAAGTCAAATAGTTAGGAAATAGGCCTAAAGGACAGGAATGGGTCTTTCCCTACTCCCTTTTTCTTCTATTTTTTCCTTCCCAATTCATACTATACTACCCAAAAACGTAATTCCTAACACATGTCTAATGTGTTCAAATCTCATGTGATTGTCAGTTACAAAAAGGATACACTGTAAAGTATCAAAATGATGATGCATCATCAAATCTGTACAAGCAGTTTGAAGTTAAATTACAGCTCCAGCTTTTGCCATTCAGGCAATCAATTAAGTTGTAGTAAACAGTATTATTTTAGGTGCTCTGTAATACCCAAAGGTAAAAAACAGAATCCTTAACCATTACCAGAGAAGAGAATTTAGTATTAGTAACCACAATGTGATTTCTTAGGTATGAAAATAGGTTCACAAAGAAGGTAGTGTATGCATGCTACCTTAATCATGTTTCCTCATCTTTTGAGCCATTTTCCTCAGCTGAAAAATGAGAAGTTTGACTAGAACTAAGATCCATTCCAGGATTTATCATAAAAGGATTATCAGGTCAACTGACAAAACAGTGAAGAGAATTAGCAAAAATGCAAAAAAAAATCATTCTAAGTATACAAAAAAACCTTATCAATTCAGCAGTTATCACATATCTATGTGCTGGGTCTTTTTATATGTTAAGATCAAAGACTTAGGATGATCAGTTTGAGTAGATGGAAGCCACCAACTTAGAAGATTTTACAGAACAAAAAAAGGTTTTTGAGACCAGATCTCACTATGTTATCCAGGTTCTGTTGTTCTCCTAGGCTTCAGTAATACTAGTATCTCAGTCACCCAATCCAGCATGTATCACTGCACAGGGTTTTGGAGGACAAAAGTAATCAAAGCATCTGAACAAAATGAGTAAAACAAAAACAGAAAATAGGGTAGCAATAACAGAGCATCAACACAAAAAAGAATGACAGGATAAAAAGATGTACCAGAGTATGTCATTTCTGGCCAAAAATTAAAAGTACAGTATATAAATTCAGCTATTCCTAAAGCCAATATGCCAAGAATTCTAAAAGAATCCATTCTTAGTATACTTGACATTTGAATTCACTGGAGACAAGTTCAGAATAAAATTCTACTTCAAACATTAGTTTTAGAGTTGGAACCCTAATTATGAGAAAGTGCTCAGGAGTAAAAAACATGAGATATATGCATGCAAAGTGAGTGTAATCTGTGTCTTTCATACCTAATTAAACTAGTGCCTGAACTTTCCATTATGTTTGAATCTGATTTTTGACAACATGAATGACAGAAATAAACTCAAGCAAGAGTGGTAGTGGTAGAACAAAAAATACAAAAGTTATCAGATCTCCCCACCCTCTCCAATGAATTACAAAAAAACCCTCTAGCTACACCTCAGACTCACCTGTTTGAATGCCCAGTTCCTTTGCCAAACTTACTCTACTATAATCTAGAGTAAAATCTAGGTGAATATATTTTGAAAACAAACTCTATAATGTTTCTGATGTACAACTGATGCAGAAACTGTTAGGAAGTAACTGAGAATAAAATTAGAAACCCAGCTGGGCACAGGTGGCACATACCTGTAGTCCTAGTGTTTAGGAAAGAGGCTGACTGATATGGGAGAATCACGAGCCCAACAGTTCAAGGCCATACTAAGCTAACACCTAGTCTCAAAACTAAGAGGAAACTGGGCACTAGTGATTCATATCTACTAGCTACTCAAAGCCAGTACCAGCAGGAAAGGTGTGAGACTCTCACCTCCAATTAGCTACCAAAAAAATCTGTCGTATTTTGATAAAGACGGCATTGTCTGCTTAAAAAAAAAAAAAGGAAATAGAGCCATGGCTCAAAGAGGTAGAGCACTAAATCGTAGTCTTGAGCAAAAAGGTTCAGGGACAGTGCCCAGGCCCTGAGTTCAAGCTCTAGAATGGTGCAATAAACAAAATAAATGGAACCTTATCCTTTCTCCCTCCCCCCTCACTCACACATATACACACACATAGTAGGTGGTTAAGGGCTATGGATCTTAATATGTTTCAAGAATAAATTTTAGGTAAGTTAAAGTGGTTATCACTTTGTATTCAACAAAAAAAATCTGAACCCCAATAAAGTGTTAGAAAATATAAGAAAATCTTCTTTTATATTAAAAATGCTCCTAGAATCATGTGGGGAAATGTTTGTTTGGGGACACAGCTCAGTGACAGAGCCCTCTGGCATACACATGCCCTAGATCCAGCACAGAAAAAGAAGAGTTCGTAAGATTTCACTAGTAGACTTCCTCTCTCCCCCCTACACAATTTTGCAGAATGGATCAAAGGGATTAAGAGACACAAACAACAAATAAGTGATACTACTCATTGTCAACCAATGTTAGAAAAAATGTATGTTACAAAATGCAAATGTTAACATCCTATAAGCCCAGCTAAGGAGGCCGTAGGTAGAAGGATCATTATAGGAAACTGGCCTGTGTAAAAAGCCCCAGGGAAAGGGCCACAGACCTAATCTGAAAAATAACTAAAGCAAAAAGAAAGGTTGGAGGTATGTGTGAACTGGTAGAGCCAAGGCCTTTAGTTCAAACCCTAATTCCTGATACTGTCTGTTTCTCTCTCATGCTTGGCAAAGTACTATTTGCTACAGAATTTTAATATCTCCATTGACCAATCAAGGTATTTCTCAAATTGTAGTTGTTGTTTTTTTTTTTTACTAGTAATCAGTACTCCCACAAAAGTTGAAATACCACTCAGACATCAGCCTTTTTAGGTACAATGGAAACAATACTACCTACATAACACAATAAATGGAAATGTTTACCAGTGCTGACATATAATTAATATTTAGTCAATGATAATTGTGATAATGGAAAGCAGTTGGAAAAATTCATTTTCTTACTCATCCACTTGAAAGTTCTATAATAACATGTTAAAAAAAATAGCTCAGTGGTTTCAACTCTTGACTGCATGCCTGAATCATACAGAATGCATTTAAAATATTACTTGTGTCAGACCAAATTGATTAGCCTATGTGGTTGGGATCCAGAGATAAGGATTAAACAAACAAACATTTCTCCAAATGATTCTAATTCATAGAGTTGAAGACCAACACAATAATTCTTTCCCCAAATACTGTTAAGACTCTATATTACTATAATACAGAGCTTTCGAAGATACAGCTCCTAAAATACTCAAAAGGAAATTAGAATCTTGTTTCTCAGTTTTTGGAACGAAAAACATTTCAAAATTCAGAAAACTTATCAGCAGTAAAGTACATAAAATGCAGGCTATCATGAAAGTATATTTTCAGAACAAAAATTTAAAAAATCAAGCATATCAATAAACCACATCTATCCAGTTGACTGCCCCAAACACAAAGGACTAAACCTTTAACACACACTCCTTTATATTTCAAATAACTTTCTTTAATGCTTTAAATATTCATTTTCAAAGTTTAAAATCCCCAAAGCATAAAACTATTAGAAAATATCTCTTGAAATAAAAAAATGCTGAAAGACCACCTGCATGTGTCCAACCAATGAAGAAACAGGTAACTGGCAAACTCTTGACAGACACCCATTTTTAAAACTACAAAACTACAAAATCATGTCAAAGAAGAACAATCTCCAAGGAGACACTAAATATATCTTCTCCAGATATCAGAAAATGTCTTTCAAGATCCTGAGACAAAAGGTAAAAGTAAATCCTACTTGAGCATTCCACTGATATTAACAAAACCGTGAAATACCAACAAGAGATTCCAGTAAGTGGGAAAAGGTAAGATCTGCCCTTCAAAGTTACTTTCTGAAAGAATTCAAGATTCCCACATATACTGTTCTGCTTAATCTCTCCACAAATTCTCTTAATTACCAAGGTCAGAAAACAAAGGCAGAAAACAGCATCAGATAACTAGAAATACAAAAAGTTAAATATTCCTGTAAAAAATGAATAAATTTGCATTATCAAAAGTTGTATTTTTTAATAGAAGAAATCGAAATATACTGGAAAAAACCCATCAAAAACATTTTGAGCTCACCCTTGGAACACCAATTCCAAATACTTCATGAAGGCTTTCGTTCTACCCAAATACTGGAACAATAAAGTTCAAAGGGTTAAAGTTATAAGTATGACAAAGCACACAAATTTAAAATTTGAGAAAACAAATGGTAACATCTTTGTATAATTAATACTTAAATCTTCCAAGATAGAAGTTATTTGCTTTAACCCAAAATGGCAGCCTAGTGAATCAGAAGACAAGTGAGATCTAAAGGAGAGCCTGTAGTCTCTATTTTTAAGTTCAAGTATACGGATGAGTTAAGAAAGCCAAGCTAGTCATAGTTAACCAGTCCTTAAGGATAGACAACAAGCCTCAAGAGGGGATTAAGTACCTGCGTAAAGTTTCCTAATCCAATGCACCCCAAATTATTCTTTCTCAAAAGTGAAATTATACAAATGATATTTTAGGACACTTGTAGGTTTCCAGGTAAAAAGAAAGCTACAAATACCTCCCGCTTCCAAAAACAAAGCGTGAATATTTAACCTAAATCGACAACTTGGTCACAGTTAAATTCAAAGGCAATCTGAAGCAATTATATACACCTGTAAAGTGCACCGTGAAAATTTAATTAATGCTATAACCATCGAACTTCCAAAAACTAAAATGTTTAATTAAGTAGGATTTCCTAAAACAAGCAAAAACAACCAAACCAAACAAAAAACCCACCTTCAAATTCCTGTATAAATTCTCGTCCTTGCAGAAATTCATACAAATACCAAAAAACAAAAACAAAACAATGAAACAAAACCTCGTTATACACCTGCTCCTTAACTCTCGAAATATTTCCCAATGAATGAAAAAAATAAAACCGCGAATCAGACGTAAAGCCTCAAATGCCTAGAATCCGAAGGTTTTTCTCACTCACGAATTTGCCTTGTCCATGCTAATGGTTTTTGCAGACAGTTGAAATATTTTTTCGCGGCTCGGTGGCCTCGGGCAGATTGGGGGGGGGGGAGCCGAGGGCGGTGGAGACAGCCGATAAGCGGCCCTGAGTCCGCGACGAAACTGCGGGTTACCGTGGGAGGCTGGGGGGGGGGAGAGGGAGGCGGACAAGTCGTCAGGCCTAATGGCCAGGCGTAGCCGAGGCCTAGCTCTACTGCTTCAAATCACTCCACCTCAGTAATGGCGTTTGGTGTCAAGTGGAAGGATTTTGGGGGGGGGGGGGGCGGGGGGGCGTTGAGTGCCGCCGGGCCACAAGACTCCAGGGTGCGGGCCTCAGAGCTGGCTAGGCCTGCGGTGCGGATGGGGGGCGCTGCTCGCTGCTTCGGGAGACTCCATCCTCCCTTCTCAGCCCCAGACAGGACGGGGAGGGGGAGGGGAGGGGAGAGGAGGGGGAGGGGGAGGGGGGAGGGACAGAGCCGTCAGCCATTTTCCCTTACAGTCCAAAACACACAGACACGCTCCCGGGACACCGGCTTGCCATGGAATCGGGGGAGGGGAGGCCCGCGCGCAAACGCCTTGCCAGGGCTGCGGGAGGGGAGCGGGGACCCCCCTCTCCGCCCGCATCCACCGAGAAAGGAACCATAGACACACGCACCCGCGCGCGCGCACACACACACACACACACGCACACCCCCTCGTCCTCCTTCTCTCACCCACATCCAGCTGGTGGCCCCGGAAAGGCGCGTCGCCCCGGCGGGGCTTGGCTACTCACCGCACAACACGGGCGTCTTCTCAGAACCAGGACACGCGGAGGCGGGAGGCAGCAAAAGTCGGTCTCAAGAACAAGGCCTTAACCGGGGCGCATCCCAAACCTGGGGGAGACGGGCGACAAAAGTGTGTCGAGAGGCTGCCGGAGGGGGAGGGGGGGTGTCGGCTCCGGGCTTGAAAAATGAAAAGAAAAAAAAAAAAAGGCTGCACAGGGACAGCAGAAATCCGCTCCTCACCCTGCCCACCCTGAAGCGGCCCTGGCCGCAGCCGCCACCTCCTCCCCGCGGCCGGCGGCGGCCCTCTTCCCCCTTCTCTCCTCAGGCTGGGGCTCTCGCGGAGCCCAGTCAGGCTCCGGGCGGTGCGTTTCTCCTGCGTCACCTCCTCCTGCTCCTCCTCCTCCTCCTCCTACAGCGGCAGTTTCACCTTCCCCTAGTCGCCGCCTGTCCCCGCTCCCGGCCTGGTCGTTTTTGCCGCGGCTCACACCCGACACTGACTAGATTGACCGAGCGATAGAGCAGCCGCCTCCTCCCGTGAGAGAAAGAGAGAGAGAGAGAGAGAGGCGGCGGCAGCGGGCTCCCGCGAGGCCCGTGAGCTGCGCTAGACGGGAGGGGCTCGACACGGGGAGAAGGCCCAGGACTGGGCCAGCTGAGGAGAAGGGTGCAGCTCCGGGGGGCGGCGGAGACTACCTTCCGCAGCCCCGGAGACCAGTCCTCGTCAATATGGCGGATCCAGCAAGGCCAAAAAAAAAAAAA
>NW_012267312.1:8016045-8036019 GCF_000151885.1 Dipodomys ordii | reverse complement strand
CCCCCTCCCGCCCCGCCCCTCCCACCCGGGCCCGTGGAGCCTAGAACGGCGCTGCCGACCTAAAGACGCCTGGAACGCCCAGTTGGGTGGGGGAGGGGCAGACAATGCGGTAAAGATTGTTCACGAGATATCGTTTCTTCCAGCTCCTTCAGGAAGGGTCACTTGATGGCTAGAATCTGTCTTCCTTACCCCTAAGCTGGGGAGCGGGGTGAGGGCAAAGGTGGCACGAAGAATAACCGACGTCGGGGGGAAAGAGAGGCCAGAGACGTGGTGTGAAACGGTGGTGAAGCGGCTGGGCTGTGTGGATTGACTGGGTGTGTACAGGCTAGGACATAGTTAACCGCCTGAGCCGCAGCCGCGTCGCTAAGTTTGACTTGGGCCGCTTGTTTTTGTTCCATTGTGAACTGTGGCCCCGCCGACAAATGCCCGGATGATGACGTCACCGATCTCCCCCTTTTCCGGGATTGAGAGGCGGGAGGGAGGACGAGGGGGTTGGCGGAAAGAACAGATCCATCCACCAAGCGCTCTAGGCGGTCGCGCCGCGACGCCTGAGGGGTCCCGATCGCGCAGCTGACTCGTGCCACGTGACAAGAACGAACCCGGGCTTGCGGGCGGCAGTGGCGCGAGGTCCCACGGGCTTGGCCACCTGCTCCTCCCCGATAGGGGGAAGGTGTGGCCATATCTCCTGCGGCGGGAGGAGGGGGGCCGTTGGGAAGTGAAGGACCTTTTTCCCATCCTCCGAGGGAGGTGCTCTTCAGTACTCATTCACAGGATCCTGCAGCAGCCGCAGCTGAAAGCACTGTGGCTCCCTGAAAGGTTCGCTTAACTGTAACCGACCACTTTTTGACCGTAGACCAGGAAATGCGAAAGCTAGACAGGGCTGTGGACCGCACAGCGACTAGGTAGTACTAAAAGGTGGTAGGATTGCCAAATCATCTGCACCATTCAGCGTGAGAACCCGGAAGTGACTGACAGACCCATCCGCTGCCAGGGACTTTTTTTTTAACATATCTATAATCTAAGGTGCAAGGCTACAGAGGAAATTTTTATTAGACTAAAATAAAAAGAGAACTTGAAACAGTTCTATAGTCTACGTAGAATGTCCAAATGAAGAGGAAATAAGTGCAGTTTTTTTTAATTTGCCAATTGCTTGTTGAATTAGAAATACCTGCAGGCAACCAAATTAGACCCCAAATCATAGTAAGACCCTATAAAGCAAGATCTATTATTATTTTGTATAGGATAGTATTGAGTTTAGTTATGCTACTACCTAATAAAGGAGTGTTAAAATGGAATCTAAACTAGTATGGATGGCAGTGAAAGAACATTACTGGTGTCTTAAGTTTTTAAACCATTTCTTTTTATGGCACTATACTATATACAAAATAAACAGTATGTCCAAAATACATTATTTAAGTGGTTGGAGGCATGGCTCGGGTGGTATAGTACCAACCAATGGGGCAAAGCATCAAATACAGAATTCAAGTCCCAGTCTCACGTGTGCACGTGCTGGTCCTAGGGCTTGAATTCAGGGCCTGGGCACTATCCTGAACTTTTTTGCTTAAGGTTAGTGTGGCTCACTTGAGCCACACTACCACTTCCAGATTTCGGGTGGTTAATTGGAGATGAGTCTCGAATACTTTCCTACCTGAGCTGGCTTTGACCAAGTTCCTCAGATCTCAGCCTTCTGAGTGGTTAGGATTACAGGTGTGAGCCACCAAAGCCTGGTTTACACAGGCCTTTTAACCCTATCAAACTGCATCTTTAACAATTATGCCCATTCTAACTACTTCGATTCAGCATTGTACTAACCAGGGCAAGAAAAAGAAAAGTCATCCAGACAAAAAAGGAATTATTAGCTGGGTGCCGGTGGCTCACGACTGTAATCCTAGCTACTCAGGAGGCTGAAATTGAGGATCACAGTTCAAAGCTAGCCTGGGCAGGAAAGTCTGTGAGATTCTCTTATCTCCAATAAACCACCAGTAAATCAGAAGTGGCGCTGTGGCTCAAGTGGTAGAACACTTGCCTTGAGCTCAAAAGCTGAGGGATAATGCACAGGCCCAGAGTTCAAGCCCCAGGACCAACAAAAAAAAAATCAAAAGCTAATAAATGAGTTTTGCAAGATATAAGACCAATATTTTAAAATAAATTTTATTTCATTCATTGGTAATAATATAAAAGTGAGACTACAAAAATTCCATTTACAAATGACATAAAAAGAATACTTAGAATTAAACTTAACAAAAAATAACTACTGAAATACACTGAAAACTATTAAGCATTAAAATAAAGACCAAAATAAATGGAAAAACATCCCATGCTCAAGGATAAAAACACTTGATATTGCTGATCTTGTTGACCTTGTGTACCTGTTAGCAGGAGGATAAAGTTTGACGCTAGCCAGAGGCAGCATAGACTACTAGTAAGAGTAAATGCAATTCCTACTAGCATCAACATGCTTTTTTTCTTTTGCAGAAATTAACAAAATAAAAGAAAACCCCTTCTCACAATAGCCAATACTATCTTGAAAACTGAGAACAAAGTTAAAGGGTCCTACTTCCTAATTTCAAAATTTATTATAAAGCCACACTACTCAAAATAGTTTGGTAGTCACATAAAGCGAGTACCAAATGGAGTACAATAGAGTACTCCAATAGCATACTATAGAGAGCCCAGAAATAACCCTTTATGGTCAATTGATTTTCAGCAAGAATCCCAATGGTTTCCTGGTATCAATGATACTGAGAAAACTGGAGTTTACATATATATATGTATGTATATATTAATACAAAGATTCTATCATACTATACATATAAATATGAATAATTTCTATATGTCAAATACAAATATATTTTTAAAATATTACCAACAGAGTGCTAGCCTTGAGCAAAAAGCTCAGGGATAGAGGGCCCAGACCCTGAGTTCAAGCCCCAGAACCAGCACACACACACACACACACACACACACACACACACTACTACCAAAGAGTGAAGTAAAAAGGCAACCTATAGGATGTAAAAAATATATGAAAATCAAGTCTCTGGCAGGGGATTAATTTCCAGAATATATAAATAACTACAACTCAACACAGCAAAGCAAAAAAAAATCAACTAAAACTAGGTCAAGGAAGCTGGGTATGTGTGATGGTGAACTCATATAATCAAATAAACAAACAAAATATACCATACATGTAATGGAATGTTCAGCCTTGAAAGAAACTCTGATGTGAATTTAACGTGTATAAAGTTTAGAAATATTAGGTAAAAGAAGCCAGACACAATAGTCTACATATGATTCCACTTCCATGTGGTGCCTAGAGTAGTCAAATTCATGAAGACAGAAAGTAAAATAGAGGCTACTACTGGAGACTGGGGAGAGGGGAATGAGGAGGTATGGCTTAAGGAGTTTGGGATCATAAAAAATGTGGAAATGGAAAATGACAAGTTATGTAATGCTATAAATGTACTTAATGTCACTAAATGGCCCACACTTAAAAATGGTTACATTTGCGGGCTGGGAAGGTGGCTCAGTGGTAGAGCACTTGCCTTGCATGCCTGAGGCCCTGGGTTCGATTCCTCAGCACCACATAAGCAAAAAAAGAAAAAAGCTGGAAGTGGCGCTGTGGCTCAAGTGGTAGAGCACTAGCCTTGAGCTGAAGAGCTGAGGGACAGCACCCAGGCCCAGAGTTCAGGTCCCACAACCAGACCCAAAAAAACAAATAAAAATAGTTACATTTGCCAGGCACCAGTGGCTCATGCCTGTAATCCTAGCTATTCAGGAGGCTGAGATCTGAGGATCGCGGTTCAAAGCTAGCCCAGGCAGGAAAGACCATGAGACTCTTATCTCCAATAAACCACCAGAAATCCCCCTTGTATAACTAATACATGTTAATAAATAAAAATAGTTATGTTGGTACATTTTATGAATGTTTTACTATCAAAAAAAGGGCTGGAATGTAGCTCAATAGTAGAAAGTGTGCTTAGCATGTGTGAGGCTCTGGATTCAATTCTCAGTACTCCTCCAATGAATTCAAATACTGGTAATTTCCGGTGACTGAATCTATAAGTTACACTTTAACCAGCACTTCTGTTGGAGCTACCAAAACTATGAGTCTAGCTCTTCAGAGTGGGCATGGCTCACAGGACAGCCTCCTCCTTCCACCTAGTAAATGGGATAGGAAAGAAACAGTTCTATGTTCGAATAAGTTCAATGCCACTGTGCAAATCCAATTAAAATTCATACAGCACAGGCATTTTTTTCTTTTTTTCTTTTTTTTGGAGGGGTCCAGTCATGGGGCCTGAACTCTGGGCCTGGGCACTGTCCCTCAGCTCTTCAGCTCAAGGCTAGCACTCCACCACTTGAGCCACAACGCCACTTCCGGCTTTTTTCTTTTTACTTATGTGGTGCTGAGGAATCGAACCCAGGACCTCAGGCATGCAAGGCAAGCGTTCTACCACTGAACCACCTTCCCAGCCCCAGGCATTTTTTTCTTATTTCCTTTGTTTTGGTTTCTCTTCTGTAACCTCTGTCCTTTAGCTTTAAGACTATAATTTTTTACTTCCTGGTTCTACGTCATTAGCAAAGAACCTTTCTGTGTGTTTATGCTGGTCCTGGGGCTTGAACTCAGGGCCAGGGCACTATCCCTGAGCAATTTGGCTCAAGACTGTTTCCCTGCCAATTAAGCCACAGCTCCATTTCCAGCTTTTTATGGCTAATTGGAGCTGAGTCAAGTCTCACTGAGTTCTGCTTGGGTTGGCTTTGAACCATGATGTTCAGATCTCAGCTTCTTGAGTAGCTAGTGTTACAGGAGTGAGCAAGTGGTGCCTGGCCTTAAAATGCTTTATTCTATTACATTCCTCACAAAGTCTCTCCACTACAATCTCTTCCATCTCACCACTGTATCAGAAAGTTTTGATAAGTATGGGCCTTGTTTACTAAGACACATTTTAAAGAACACACAGAATTTCCTGGGTAAGTTGATATTATTTAATACTTTTAGGAGTACAGATTTCAAAGAAATTCTATAGAAAATGAGTTAAATGTTTTATGTATACCTTCTGGACAAATGGCCAAACAAATACAAAAGAGGCAAGAGTCTTGATAATATGTCTCTTAGAGAAGACTTGGAGATTGAATAGAATGAAGAGAATCCACTATGACTTAGAAGTTTTAATATATAAGTACAGAACTAGGAATCTAAGTGGTTGGTTCCATTTTATCTCCCTTCATGACTACAGGCAGGGCAGAAAAACTAGCTAAGGAGAATGAGGGACAATAAAAAGATGGCAGTTAGGCTGGGACTGTGGCTTAGTGGTAGAGTGCTTGCCTAGCATGTATGAAGCCCTGGGTTTGATTCCTCATTACCACATAAACAGAAAAAGGCAGAAGTAGCTCTGTGGCTGAAGTGGTAGCCTTGAACAAAAAGAAGCTCAGGGACAGCACCCAGGCCCTGAGTTCAAGCCCCATGACTGACAAAAAAATAATTAATTAATTAAATATGGCAATTTATAACATGCTATTGCTCATGATATTCAACTGAATTTTAGATACCAGTGCTTACATACATGGTTAGAAATCATCTGTCCATCTTGCTCCATAATTGCTCTGTGGGAACCTATCTGAAACTGATTTAGTCCCAGCTAAGGACTTGAAGACAGTCCTTGAAGGACACAGGAATAACCCTAACCTTGACTCATTGCTGTGTTCTGGGGGGAGGCATATAGGGCTCTAAAGCAAAACTTCCCTATACCTAATTACTTCAGGGAGACTAACAAGTCCATATTTGTTCCTGTCCCAGATGGTTTCAAACCATGATCCTCAGATCTCAGCCTCCTGAATAGCTAGCATTACAGGCGTGAACCACCAGCATCTGGCATAGACCAATTAGTCTTTTTGTCAGTCGTGGGGGCTGAACTCTGGGCCTGGGCACTGTCCCCCAGCTCTTCAGCTCAAGACGAGTGCTCTACCACTTGAGCCACAGCACCACTTTTGGCTTTTTATGCTTATGTGGTGCTGAGGAATGGAACCCAGGGCCTAATGCATGCAAGGCAAGCACTCTACCACTGAGCCACCTTTCCAGCCCAATTAGTCTTAGGCTCATTCACCATCCAATACTATTGCCATTGCAAAGAGAACATCAAGGATAAGCTAGTTAATGAGTATTATCAAATCAGTTAGTAACTACATGTCTTAAGAGTACACAGCTTGGGCTGGGAAGGTGGCTCAGTGGTACAGCGCTTGCCTTGCATGCATGAGGCTCTGGGTTCGATTCCTCAGCACCACATAAGCAAAAAGAAAAAAAGCCGGAAGTGGCACTGTGGCTCAAGTGGTAGAGCGCTAGCCTTGAGCTGAAGAGCTGAGGGACAGTGCCCAGGCCCAGAGTTCAGGCCCCACGACCGGACCCAAAAAAAAAAAAGAGTACACAGCTCATATATGAAAGAAACCTGATAGTTGCCTCAAATTTCATAATAATCTTAGCCATGTGCTTGAGACAAGTGGTAAAGCTGAACAAAATTCTCTAATAAGAAAAAAAAGAAGGGCTGGGAAGGTGGCTCAGTGGTAGAGTGCTTGCCTTGCATGCATGAGGCCCTGGGTTCAATTCCTCAGCACCACATAAGCAGAAACAAAAACAGAAAAGAAAAAGAAAAAAGGAAGTTTGATCAACTATAATGGTATAGTGATTCCTTTTTTTCATTGCAAATATTCCCTTTTGTATCTAACTTTGCATTTGTAATTTTGAAATGTTTTTCCTCCAGAAGGTTCCCTAGTACGTATGTGTCAGATGTCATAAGTCTCAGATTTGTCCCTGTTCAAAGGGAAAAGGTAATGATAATAAAAGGCATATTGTAATAATCATAAATAATATGCTAATCTATGATGATGTTCCTAGAGTCATTAAAAAATGCTTCTTAGCTGGGCACCAGTGGCTCACTGCTGTAATCCTAGTTAGAGCACGGTTCAAAGCCTACCCGGGCAGGAAAGTCCATGAGACTCTATCTCCAATAAACCACCAGAGAACCAAAAGTGGCGCTGTGGCTCAAGTGGTAGAGTGCTAGTCTTGAGCTGAAGAGCTGAGGGACAGCACCCAGGCCCAGAGTTCAAGGCCCCATGACCGACAAAAAAAAAAAAGATTGCTTCTTAGCCAGGAGTCAGTGACTCAGGCTTGTAATCTGAGCTACTCAGGAGGCTGAGATCTTAGGATCAAGGTTAAAGCCAGCCCAGGCAGTAAGTCTTGAAAATCTTCAATTAACCATCAATAACCCAGAAGTGATATATGGCTCAAGTAGTAGAGTACTAGCCTGGAGCCATAAAAGCTAAGGACCAGCACCTAGACCCTGAGTTCAAGCCCCAGTACCAGCACACACAAAAATTACTTCTCAGCCTTTTGGTTAAGATCAAGTTATAGCTGGGCACTGGTGACTCATGCCCATAATCCTAGCTACTCAGGAGGCTGAGATCTAAGATGGTGGTTTGAAGCTGGCCTGGCAGAAAAGTCCTCAAGAGCCTCTTATCTCCAATTAACCACTCAAAATCTGGAAGTGGTGCTGAGGGTCCAGTGGTAGAGCACTAGCCTTGAGCACAAAGAGCCTCAAGGTCAGTGCCTAGAGCCTGAGTTCAAGCTGCACAACCACCACCACAACAATAACAAAACAAAACAATAAAAAGATCAACTATAGCATACTGTCATTGAAGAAAATCTGATACAACAAAATAATATACATGGGGTAAGGTGAAATATTATTTTTCTTTTGTGCTGGCATTGGGATTTGAACTCAGGGCTTCATGCATCCTCAAGGCTGACATTCTACCATTTGAGCCACACTTCCACTTCTGGCTTTTAGTTGGTTAATTGCAGATAAGAGTCTCTTGGATTCATCTGCTTGGGCTGGCTCTATATTGTGATTCTCAAAAGTTAGCTTCCAGAGTAGCTAGGATTCAAGGTAAGATCCACTAATGCTTGGCCAAGGTAACATCACTTTTTTTTGGTCAGTTGTAGGGTTTGAACTCTGGGCCTGGGTGCTGTCCCTGAGCTCTTCAGCTCAAGGGGAACACTCTACCACTTGAGCCACAGCACCACTTCTGGTTTTCTGGTGGTTAATTGGAGGTAAGAGTCTCACAGAATTTTCTCCCCAGACTAGCTTTGAACTATGATCCTCAGACCTCAGCCTCCTGAGTAGCTAGAATTACACATGTGAGCCACCAGTGCTTGGCACATCTTTTTTATCTTGATTTTTCTGAAGAACTTTGAGAAGCTGATGAGGTGACTGATGAGACCCAGAGCCAGGGCATCAGACAGATTAGCTCTACAGGAAACACAAAGAAGAATGTCAAGGCAGGAGCAGAATGGCAGAAACAGAAGGGCAGAAGGAGCTAGCTGGGAGACTTGAGACGGAAACTTCCGTAGATGACAGGTCACAGAGAAGCCTAGGCAATGGACAGCTATTTAACTACAAAGTACTTTTTCATTTATTTTTATAGTACTGGGGTTGAACTCAGGGCCTTGTGCTTACTAGGCAGACACTCTACCATGTGAATAACACCCCTAGCCCTTTTGACTTTTCAATTAGTGTCTCATGTTTATGGCTCAGGATCACCTGGACTGAAAGCCTCTTATCCCACATAGCTGGGATGGCAAGCAGGTGGCACATGCCCAGCCATTGGTTAAGATAAGGCCTCACTAAACTAACTTTTTGCCGTGGATGATCTTGAACTATGATCCTCTATAGTAGCTTGGATTAAAGGCATGAGTCGCTGCACCTGGCTTAAGAGTTTGGTACTAACAGGTATCCTGATCATCTGTGGGCATTAAACATTCAAGACCTGTACAGGTTGGCTGAACTGCAGAAGTTGATTCTAAGTCATTCTGCCTCTGGCATCTATACCCCTGGCAACAGGGATCATTGAAGATTTTTACCAAAGCAGCTATTAGTCATTATTAAAGGCATTCTGTCAATCCTTTTACTCTAGAAGTTTTGGATCTTCTGGCTTTTATTTAAAGTTTGAAAGATTCAATTTTCTATATTTTATAAACCATCACCGTGCAAAATAATCTGATCCTTTCATTTTTAGTCAGAAGCATAGTCTTGCTTCTTTTGTCTAGGTCTGAAAAGTACCTATTTTCTCAGTGGAAGCTATTATCTCTTTCTAGCACAAATTATGCCTCACTTCTGACCCTAGTTCTCATAAATTGCTTGCTTCTTAACAGTGGTATAGCTAATTTCTGACTTGTGTTGTCCGGAAGATTCTGAAATTTCCAGGTGTTACCTAGCTAAAAATATAAGCCTTGTGATTTCATTGTGGGCAGTGAAAACAATCTGATTTTCTCAATTATTTTTTTCCACAATCAAAACCATACTGCAGTTACCAGGACCAACCACTTAGTAATTTAAGTCAGGCATCAAGTCAAAGTCTTGCTACATTTTCTCTGTATCGTTGCAGACTAGAATCAGTCGTTGCTTTCTGCCTGATACCACACATTCCTATTTCTTCATGGCCAAGCTAGAAATTGTGTGTTTGTGTGTGTGTGTGTGTTTTAAATTTTGGTTTGTTTTGTTTTGGGGCTGATACTGGGGCTTCAACTCAGGCCTTGTGCTCCTGCGTGGCATTGTTTGCTCAAGGCTGATGCTTTAATCATTCAAACCACACCTCCACTTCCCAGGCTGGAAATTTTATTTTAAAAATGCAAATTTTCAACACTCTTCCTTTTGCCAGAGTTCTCTTCAACGTCTACTCGAATCTGGAAATACGATTATGAGTCCTAAAAGAAAAGCAAATACATTTAAGTTCACAAACAAATATGCTTATTTGCTACCAATTTATATAGTAGAACAGTATTAATCTGGATCTCCCTAAAATAGATTATGGTACTCGAAGTAGCAAGTGTCTTGAATCTCATGCTGCACTATCACTGCAGGAAAGGGAGAAAAATCCACAGTATCAACCACATTATGAGAATTATTTATAATCAACTTCTTAATACAGTTGTTTTGAATATTTTAGAAAAATGTAAATATTAAACTCTCAGTTGGTCATGATGGAACAGGCTTGTAATCTCAGCAGGATGGAGACTGAGACAGGAGGATCGCAAGTTTGGGCCAGCTTGTGCTGCACAGCAAATTCCAGGTTACTCTGTGCTACATAGTGAGACTCAATGTGATAAACAAATAAGACGATAAGCAAGTGAAATAAAATAAAATAGAACAAACTGCTCAGTCATTCTTATTAATTTCTCCAGCCCAGTGCTGGTGGCTCATGCCTGTAATTCTAGTTACTCAGGAGGCTGAGATAGGAGGATCACGGTTTGAGGCCAGCCTGGGCAGACAAATCCATGAGATTCTTATTTCCAATTAACAAGCAAAAAGCTGGAACTAAAGGTATGCTCAAAAGCCAAATGAAAGCAAGAGGCCTAAAATTCAAGCTCCAATCCTGGCACACACAAGAAAAATTTCTCTAAAGTCCTTGGAACCAGCATATCAATGATGTGAGGGATCTATTCCACATAGAATGTTCTAGAATCATGAGAAGAAGCACTAAGGGTCCAAGTTTAAAGTGATAACTCCCAAGTTGGTCCCCTGCAGGCCACTAAAGTTAGACATCCACTTGTTTCAGGATCTCTTTCTCTGTCTCTGTGTGTGTGTGTATGTTTTCTCTAAAGACATTATGCACTTCAAACTTTTTGCTAACTCAAAAAGGCTTTCTTGGTGCTGGTAAGATTTTGGTATATTTATTTATTTTCTGTATTCTAAACATGTTTTATTGCTAAAAAAAACGATCTTTTTGGGCTGGGAAGGTGGCTCGGTGGTAGAGCGCTTGCCTTGCATGCCTGAGGCCCTGGGTTCGATTCCTCAGCACCACATAAGTAAAAAGAAAAAAGCCGGAAGTGGCACTGTGGCTCAAGTGGTAGGGCGCTAGCCTTGAGCTAAAGAGCTGAGGGACAGTGCCCAGGCCCAGAGTTCAGGCCCCATGACCGGACCAACAAAACAAAACAAACAAACAAAAACAACAACCTTTTCTTGGGTCTTAGGCATATATCCTTTCAATTTATCCTTTCTTTGCCAGTCCTGGGGCTTGAATTCAGGGCCTGGGCACTATCCCTAAGCTTCTTTTTGCTCAAGGCTAGCACTCTACCACTTGAGCCACAGTACCTCCTCTGGCTCTTTCTGTTTATGTCATGCTGAGGAATCGAACCCAGGGCTTCATGCATGCTAAGCAAGTGCACTCTACCACTAAGCTGCATTCCCATCCTTTCAATTTATTCTTTTGAGAAAAATGCAAATGGTGAATCATCAACTGTCTAGTGCCAAGTCTCTTCTTTCATCTTTATATGTTTGGGTACATTGCAGGACCTCTTGCTTCTTTGAGGGGTTGAGCTGGGTGGTTGAGCCAGGCATCTCAGCTCTGCTCTACAGTTTGCCAGCTCTACAGGCTGCTGTTTGTGGCTGCCTGTTCATTCAACTTGCTTAAGCATACAGTCAGCCTTCTCTGCTTGGTCAAGTCCTTCAGCAAACATAGGATTGCATATTGCAATGGTGATATATGACAGCTTTTAAACGTGTGCTATAAATGGCTGAGAAACAGGTGGCGTAACTAGCAGAAGCAGCCTGGCTCAAGTAGCATTCTGTTAAAAGTCTTTCCACTTTAGTTTATGTAATCTGGACACTAGAGACTTAAACCAAACAAAACTTGTCTAGGTGTCACACACAAAACATTACTGTAAATGTAATATGATGCCATTATAAAATGTCTAACAAGTAGAAGAGACATATTCCTTATTTCTACCATCAAAACCAGTGACCACTGTCATTTTTGTATATTTGCTCCCAGATTTATTTGTAAGGGCAATTTTTTTGGGGGGGAAACCTAATTATAGAAAGAATATATAAAATTAAAGAAGTTCGGAAAATTGAAGGAAAAAAATCTTATATAGTCTGGTGCTGGTGGCTCATGCCTGTAATCCTAGCTAGTCATGAGGCTGAGATCTGAGGATTGTGTTTCAAAACCAGCCCAGACAGGAAAGTCCCAGAGACTTTTTTTTTTTGTCAGTCGTGGGACTTGAACTCTGGGCCTGGGTGCTGTCCCTCTGCTCTTCAGCTCAAGGTGAGCGCTCTACCACTTGAGCTACAGCGCCACTTCCAGTTTTCTGGTGGTTTATTGGAGATAGGAGTCACGGTCTCTCCTGCCCGGGCTGGCTTTGAACCGAGATCCTCAGATCTCAGCCTCCTGAGTAGCTAGGATTACAGGCGTGAGCCACCAGCGCCCGGCATCCCTGAGACTCTTATCTCCAACTAACCACCAGAAAACTAAAACAGGAGCTGTAGCTCAAAGTGGTAGAGCACTAGCCTTGAAATTGTAACCCCTCTGTACAGTAAGTTCACAAATAAAATTAAAAAAAAATTGCTCCAGGACAGAGCCCATGCCCTGAGTTCAAGCCCATGACCTACCAAAAAAAAATCTTTAATGCTAAAATGTGATTACAATAATATTGGTTATTAATCTTTCAAAACTTCATATTAAAATTTATTCTGAAGAACGATAGGTGTGTATGCATATCTGTTTTACAAAGAAATGTTCATTCCCTTTATAGTGAACATTCAGCAAATGTTAGCATGCTCTTTCTTGTCTGTACCTCTAATTTTTTTTGCTTCAATTATCCTGCTGATCATTCCACATCAGAAACATTTACAACTGAGGTTTTTGCTCAGCTGGATGGGTGGATGCTGCATAATTGGACAACCAATCCTTTACCAATGTATATTTGGGATGTTTTTAACCTTTTGGAATGATAAGATTATGTTGACTTCCGGTTTCTGATCATAGATGTAAGAAGCTTGGAATTCATTATTTCTGACCTGACACTACCACCACCACCAACAACAAAAAGCAGAACAAACTACAAAATCAACAACTACTTAGATCCTTCAGAAAACTGAAGTCTGAGGGCTAACTGCTGTCCTCCTCCCCTAAATTAGAGTCACAGATACACACACACACACACACACACACACACACACACACACACACACACAAACACCCCATAGCTTACAGGAGCAGAAGTCTTGGAAGAGAGCCTGCAGCTGCAGCCAAAACCAGGGTAGGAAAATTTCAGCTGTAATTGATGGATTTCTGGGGGCTGGAGTGGACAAGCTTGAGAGTTAAAAATCTCCAGGTGGAGACCAGATTTTTTCCAGGAACCTCCCAGTTTCTTAGAGTATGTATGTGTATGTATGGGTGCGTGCGTGCATGCCTGCATGTGTGTGTGTGTGTGTGTATGTGTGTGTGTGTGTGTAGATATGCCTAGAGTGTTCTATCCTTTTTAACAAAATGTGCTAGCATAAGGTTGAGAGAAATTGGGGGAAATGATGGAGGGGGTGACCTTGAGGATGTATTATAGTCATAAACTGACACGTTGAATTGAAAGCCCTTTGTACAACTACTTAAAGATAATACAAAATTATAAAAATGAAACAAAATGCTCCAGCAAGGAAAACAATTTTACCATAGCCTTTCACATTGGGGAAAAGGATACCCAACTCCAGTCCCCTCTAGTTTTCAGTCTTACCTAAAGTGGGAGTAGGAATGGGGAAAATGTAGTAAGTTCACAGGCCAGGTGGTTAGCTACATAGGCTCACTAAAACACTAAGACCTATAGAATCCTCCCACACACACTATTTCCATATTCTAAAGATACATTTGCCCCATTTCCTTTTACACAGGACATAATTACCTTTCAACAACAACAAAGGCATATTAGTTATCACAAATGAGGGAAACCATGCAACTTACGTTTCTTTAGGCCTGGCTTACCTTGCTTAATATAATTTTTCCAAGTCTTTCTATTTCCTTAAAAATGGTACAGTAGGGGGGGCGGGGTGAGAATGGGAAGGGATGGGAACGGGAAACAAAGGAGGAGGCTACAATGCTTGATAAGAAATGTACTCATTATCTTGCCCATGTAATTGTAACCCCTCTGTACAGTGTTTTCAGAATAAAAAAATTGAACTACAATGGAAAAAATGGTACAGTATTATTTTCTTTAATGGAAGCATTGAATTCCACACACACACACACACACACACACACACACACAATGTATATATACTACATTTTCTTGATCCATTTGTCCACTGAGGGACATCTGGGTTGATTCCATATCTTTTTTTGGGGGGGGGTCCGGTCGTGGGGCCTGAACTCTGGGCCTGGGCGCTGTCCCTCAGCTCTTCAGCTCAAGCCTAGCGCTCTACCACTTGAGCCACAGCGCCACTTCTGGCTTTTTTTTCTTTTTGCTTATGTGGTGCTGAGGAATTGAACCCAGGGCCTCAGGCATGCAAGGCAAGCGCTCTACCACTGAGCCACCTTCCCAGCCCGGATTCCATATCTTGGCTGTGGTAAACAGTGTTGCAATGAACATGATTGTGTTGGTAGCTTTATTTTTTTAATTTTATTTTATTTTATTTCTGAACATACTGTACAGAGGGGTTACAATTGCATGGGCAAGATAATGGGTACATTTCTTATCAAGCATTGCATCCTCCTCCTTTGTTTAACCTTCACATCCCTTTGTGTTGGTAGCTTTAGTGTGGCCTTGTTTGTAGTCTATTGGATAAATGTCCAAGAGTGGAAATGGAAGGTAATATGGAAACTATATTTAGAATACTACTTTCCAGAGAGGTTGAACAAGCTTACATTCCCACTAACAGTGTAATAGAGTTTCCTTTTGGCTACATCCCTGCCAGCATTTGTTGTTGTTAGTTTTCTTTCTCTCTTTCCTTTCTTCCTTCCTCCCTCCCTTTCTTCCTTCCTCCCCTTTTCCCTTCCTTCCTTCCTTCCTTCCTTCCCTTCCTTCCTTCCCTTCCTTCCTTCCTTCCTTCCTTCCTTCCCTTCCTCCCTTCCTCCCTTCCTCCCTTCCTCCCTCCTTCCTTTCTTTCTTTCTTTCTTTCTTTCTTTCTTTCTTTCTTTCTTTCTTTCTTTCTTTCTTTCTTTCTTTCTTTCTTTCTTTCTTTCTTCCTTTCTTTTGTCAGTCTTGAGGCTTGAACTCAGGACCTGGGCACTGTCCCTGAGCTTCTTTTTCTCAAGGCTACTGCTCTACCACTTGAGCCACAGCACCACTTCCAGATTTTTCTGAGTAGTTTATTGAAGCTAAGAGTCTCCTTGGATTTTCTTGCCTGGCCTGGTTTTGGGCCTCAGATCTCATCCTCCTGAGTTGCTAGGATTATAGGCATGAACCACTGGCACACATCTTAGTTTTCTTGATAATGACCATTCTAACTGGGGGTGAGATGGAATCTCAATGTTATTTTGATTTGCATTTCTTTTATGGCCAGAGATGTTGAACATTTTTTCATGTCTATTGTCCAATCTACAAGTAAACACACTGGATGGTAAAAGAAAAATATACACTGGTATAAATTATAAATTATATAGGTCTCTAGTCATGCATACAGAGTGAGACCAAAGGAGGATATTCTTAGAATCTCATAGGTGCAATAGCTATGTGCATCTGATTGCATAGAATAACAAAATAAAATAAAATAATATTTATTGAAATGAACTCCAGGAAGTGGAAACAAGAGGGTTATTTTTGTTTGCTGCTGTTTTTGTTTTTGCTTCCTTTTGCCTTGTTTGTTTATTTGCCTTTGGTAGGGTAAGGGGGCACAAAAATGGAGGGACAAAGGGTGAACTAATGCAGCAGTGATACTCACTAGACCCTATGTTGAAAATAACCTATAGACTTATGGGTGGCGATGAGAGGGCAAAAATGGAAGGGCATGAGGAAAGGGTGACATTGTTCAAAAAGAAATGTACCCTTTATCTGATTTAAGTAACAGTAACTCCTGTGTACATCATCTTCACAATAACAATAAATAAATTTTTAAAAAGACATAACAAAATATTTAAAAGCACAGTTTGAAGAGCTAAGAACCAAGCATCAGAACCAGACTCAGATACCACAGAGATGTTGGAATTACAACTATGATTAATATGCTAAGGGATCTAGTTAAAAAACAGGAGATGATATACAAGAACAAATGAGTAATATAAACAAAAATTTGGAAACTAAGAATTGAGAATTGATGCTAGAGAACTGGGGATGTGGATGAAGAGATAAAGGACCCGAAAGCTTGAGACCTTGAGTTCAAATCCCAATACTACCAAAAAAAGAAAAAGAAAAAAATGCTAGAAACAAAAAACAGTATATCTGGTGTGGAGATATAAATTAGTGGTAGAGCAAGGGCTCCAAAGACAATGATTCAACAGAAATGAAGAATGCTTTTGTTGTACCTATCAATAGGCCAGCAATGGCTAAGGGAAAGTAATCAGTGAGTCTGAAGATACGTCAGCAGTAACTTTCAAAACTTTAAAGCAAGCTGGATGCTGGTGGCTTATTCCTGTAATCCCAGCTACTCAGGAGGCTGAGATCTGAAGTGTTGCAGTTCAAAGCCAGCCCAGCAGGAAAGTCCACAAGACTTTTACCTCCAATTAACTGCTATGCTAAAAAGAAACAGCCATAAAGGGAGCTGTGGATCAAGTGGTAGAGGGCTAGACTTGAGCTTAAAAGAAAGTTCAGGGATAGTGCCCAGGTCTGAGTTCAACACCAGAACTGGCAAGCACCAGGACTGGTGCGAGCATGCACACACTTGCGCGTGTGCTCTCACACCCACCCACACCCACACTTAATGCTGTATATCACTGAGAATTCACACCTGTAATTCTGACTATTCAGGAGGCTGTGATCCAGAAGAGTATCAAAGTCAGCCTGAGCAGAAAATTCTGAGATTCTATCTCCAAAATAACCAGGATAAAACAGGGCTGAAGTGCAGCTGAAGTAGTAGAGGAACAGTTAAGCAAGCAAGCTGAGCAAGTACCAGGCCCCAAGTTTGAACTCCACATTAATGCAAAGAGAAGAAAAAAAAGAATAGAACCACAAGCATATCCAAGCATTGTGGGATGATTACAAAAACTCCAACTTTCACGTATTGGAAATGCCATTTAAAAAATGAAGAAATGAACAGAAGAAATATATGATGTAATAATGGCTGAGAATTCCCAGTATTAATGACAAACATCAAAGTACAGATCCAAGAAGCTTAGAGAACACTAAATGGGATTAAAAACAAAATAAAAATCTGTATCAACACATATACAAATCTTGAAAGGAGCCTCAGGGAAAACATCTTACCTATAAAGGAGTAAGATTAAGGCTTATATAAGACTTTTTTTCACAACTCATGCAAATAGAGTGAAATATTAAAAGTGTTGAAAGAAATACCTCACTAACCTAACATTTTGTATTCAGAAAAATTTATCCTTCAGATGTAAAGGGGAAGTGAAGATTTTTTTCTTAGACAAATAAGCATGAAAAGAATTTGTTGCTGGCAGAATTGCCTTGAAAGAAATGGTTTAAAAAGTGCTTCTATGACTTCAAACTCTACTATAGAGACATAATAACAAAGAGAGCTTGGTACAAAAACAGACCCAAAGACCAATGGAACAGAATAGAAGATCCAGAAATAAAACCACACGCTTACAGTCAGCTGATATTTGACAAAGGAGCCAAAGACATACAGTGGAAGAAGCATAGCCTCTTCAACTACTGGTGCTGGGAAAACTGGGCGGCTACATGCAGAAAACTAAAAGTGGACCCCAACCTATCACCATGCACCAACATCAACTCAAAATGGATTAAAGACCTCAGCATCAAACCTGAAACTTTGAAATTACTGCAGGACAGAGTAGGAGAGACACTTGAACTTATAGGCACAGGCAGGAACTTCCTGAACAGAGTTCCAGGGTCACAACAAATTGGAGACTCGACAAATGGGACTACCTTAAAATAAAAAGTTTCTGCACAGCTAAAGACATAGCAACCAAACTAGAAAGACAGCCAACTAACTGGGAAAAAATATTTACCAGCAATATATCAGACAAGGGGGTAATATCTAGTATATACAGGGAATGCAAGAAACTAATCCCTCCCAAACCTAACAAACCAATTACTAAATGGGCAAGGCAACTAAAGAGAGACTTCTGAGAAGAGATAAAAATGGCAAAGAAACACATGAGGAAATGTTCACCATCCCTGGTTATAAAGGAAATGCAAATAAAAACAACCCTGAGATACCACCTTACCCCAGTCAGAATGGCCCGCAACCTAAATTCATCCAACGACAAATGCTGGAGGGGATGTGGAGAAAGAGGAACCCTATTACACTGCTGGTGGGAATGTACACTTATACAACCACTTTGGAAAGCAGTCTGGAGGGTCCTCAGAAAGCTAAATATAGACCTCCCTTGTGACCAGCCATACCACTCCTAAGCATCTACCCTGAGCAACAGGAACCAGGAAACAAGGACATATGCAGCTCCATGTTCATTGCAGCACTGTTTACAATAGCCAGGATATGGAAACAACCCAGGTGCCCCACTACAGATGAATGGATCCAAAAATTGTGGTACGTATGTACAATGGAATATTATGCAGCCATTAGAAAGGACAAAATAATGGCATTTGCAGGGAAATGGATGGAACTGGAAAAATCATGTTGAGTGAGGTAAGCCAAGAGCAAAGAGACAAAGGGCACATGGTCTCCCTGATAAGTGGATGTTAAACCCAAAACGTAAGGAGATATGACAAAGTAAACAAGACTCGAGAAACAAAGGACCTCAACTCATCTGGTCAAATCATTACTAAATGACCCCATGCTGCTGACCACATATATGGTATATATGTTTACAACTGAGGGAAACTAGGAGGAGGACACAGAAACAGAGGGAAACAGGGGAAAACATACAACAGCGGGACCCATCAGCTGAACTGGTCATTGATCAAAATGAACTAAGCAACTCAATGGCAGCAATGGGAGGGAGGGAATGAGTGGGAAAGAGGGAACAGCTGACACTAAGCAAAGGAAAGAAATGTACATATCACCCGATGTGGAAGAAATAACTGTATTGTCAAAGCTCATAGAACTCATAAACTTTATAGACTACGATAAAGACAATTTGCCCCGTGAATGTTAGAATATCTTTGTGACTTTAACTAAGTATCACTATTTCACAATACTGTGAAATTTATGCAATCACTTAATCACAATAAAAAATGGCTATAAAAAGTGCTTCTGAAAGAAGGAAAATCAAGCTAGATGGAGTGTCACACACCTCTAATTCCAGCTCCTCAGGAGGCAGAAAGGCATCTTGAGTTTGAGGCAAAGTTAGCAAGACTCTGTCTTCAAGACAAATTGCAAGTAGTTACAGTAGCTCAAGTCTGTAATCTTAGCTACTTGAGAGGGGGAGATTCAGAGATAGTGATGCATAAAAGTTTTTGAGATTTCTTCTCAACCAGTTGCTGGACATGGTGTCACTGGCCTGTCATCCCAGCAACAAAGAGAAGCACAAATAGGAAGATTGTCGCACAGGTTGACCTGAGCATAAAGCGAGATTCTATTTTAAAAATAACCAATGCAAACAAATGCAGCAGTGCTACTCACTAGACACTATATTGAAAATGAACTATACAACTTGTGGGTGAGGGGATGAGAGGAAAAAGCTTGGCAAGAGCCAAGGAAGGGACGACATCATCCAAAAAGAAATGTCCTCAATTAATTACCTGACATGTAACTGAAACCCCTTTATGTATCATCTTCATAATAATACAAACAAATACAAATAAATAAACAATAACCAATCCAAAAAGGGGCTGGCATAAGTGGTAGAGCACCTGTTTAGCAAGTTCAAGACCCTGACTGCAAAACCCATTACCATAAAAAAATAGGATTTCCATTTTGTTTTCTATTGGCAAATACAGAAATAGAAATTCTCTTGGGATGTTATAATTTTTTCTTTAATTCTTTTTACCATTTCAGGTTTTTGTTTGTTTGTTTTTTTCTTGGGTCCGGTCGTGGGGCCTGAACTCTGGGCCTGGGTGCTGTCCCTCAGCTCTTCAGCTCAAGGCTAGCGCTCTACCACTTGAGCCACAGT
>NW_012267312.1:8004445-8012605 GCF_000151885.1 Dipodomys ordii | reverse complement strand
CACACACACACACACACACACACACACACACACACAAAGACACTTTTGAACTGAAGAAAAATCATCTAAGCCTGTTGTCTGAGATGGCATCAAGATAGCCAGGACTAATTTTAGAGAAAACCATAACAGCAGGAAAGCAGGTACATACACAAAGCAGACTTTACAACTATATCTAAAAAAGAACTTGGGGTATGGTTACAGCACATTGAATAGTCTAGAAGCAAACAGATCTGAGGCTTTCTATGGTTTTGTGAGGGACTTAAATTACCAAAGAAACCAATAGTCTGGTCAGAAAGCTGTGAGATTTAAAACAACTCCTGGGCAGGAAGTGAATTGGGAAAGTTGATATAGTCTCTATCCCCATCATTATCTCTCTGACTTCATTTCCTCCTTTCTCTCTTACTGCCTCCACTCCAAGTAGCCTCCTTACCACTTTTTTTCACATGAGAAACACACTAACATTTCAAATCCTTTGCCTTGGCTGTTTCCTCTGCTTGAAAAATCCCCCCCCCCCACACCCCCACTCCCCGGCAAACATCCATGTGCAAAATATACCATGAATCTCAGTGCCAGGAATAATGGAAAGAGCCTGTCTAGCTTTTCCCTGCAGCTGCTACTCTCCTGGGAAACCAGGTCCACTGTTGGTGGCCTAAAAGAAAAGCTAGGAATAACCTAATTATCCTGCCACCTGGTTCATGCAAGGACCTCTGATCCCCACAAAGTGCATCTAATCATTTCCAGGAGTTACTAAGGGTTGTCAAGAAGGAACTGAGGAACAAGTCCACTCAGTCTGTGTGAAACTTTTCTCTCAGATACCACAGATACTGCTGTTATTCAGATGGAGGTACCAGTGCTTCTGCCCTGGTACCCCCTGAGCTCATATACTGCTGAAGGTGCTTGGTGATCTGTGGTGTAAGAGGGTGAACAATTCTCTCCTGCTGCTGCTAAAGAAGCCCAAAGTAGTGGGTATAGTGGCTCATGCCTGTGATCCCAGCACTCAGAAGGTGGAGACATTTGGATCTCAAGTTCAAGGCCAGCCTGAGCTACCCAGTAAAACCCATCTTCAAGGGGGAAAAAAAAGGAATCTATAGCAGTTGTCAGATGGGAAATGCAGGCAAATGCAGCCTTAGGACATCTTGTAGCAAGAAGGGCCTTGACACCTTTCCACTACACTGGAACTGGAATTGCACTTCAAGCTGTTTCAGAAAACACATTTGAACAGCTAATAAGATGTTTGAAATATGCATTTTATGACTCAGCATTTTTACTATGTTATATCTGCCCTAAAGAAATATTCTGAAACCAGTACAATGAGACAGCAACATAGACATTAATCATAGAGCTTTTCTAATAGTGAATATATGCAACAGTGAAATAAAACATGGTAAACACATACTGGGAAATACTATACAACAGCTTAAAAGAATGAACTACATGTTACCATAAGGAATGACTTCTAAGACAAATTACAGAGTAAACAAAGCAAATTGCAAAAACATAGGTATGCTATGGAATAAATTCCCTACATATTATACCATATATATGAATATATATACTTCTTTAAAAGCTTATATAAGCTGGGCACAAGAAGGTCATCCTGTAATCCTACCTATCAGGAGGCTGAGTTTTGAGGCTCAATTCAAAGCCAGCCCAGGCAGGAAAGTCCATGAGAATCTTATCTCTAATTAACTGGCAAAAAGCTGGAAGTGAAACCATGGCTCAAGTGGTAGCATGAGTTGCCTGCTACAGGGCTACAATTCTAATGGGCTGTATTCAAATTTTCCCAATTGTCTAAAAAATGGCTTCCTACAATTGGTTTATTTGAATCAAGACCCAAACAATGTCCATATATTGTTTTGATTAATCTCTCTCCCTGTCTTTCTTTCTCTCTTTCTTTCTCTTCCTCTGTGTGTGTGTGTGTCTCTCTCTCTCTCTCTCTCTCTCTCTCTCTCTCTGTCGGTTGTGGGGCTTGAATTTAGGGCTGGGTACTGCCCTGGGCTCCTTTTGCTCAAGGCTAGTGCCCTGCCACTTTGATCTACAGCTCTACTTCCAGTTTTCTGGTAGTTAATTGGAGATAAGAATCTCATGGACTTTCTTGCCTAGGCTGGCTTTGAACCAGGACCTCAGACCTCAGCCTCCTGAGTAGCTAGGATTACAGGTGTGAGCCACCACCACACAGCTAATTTATATTTCTTAAATCTATTTCAATCTATAACCCTTCTATGGTTTGGATTAATTCTCCCCCCAAAAAACTGTATTGGAAACATGATCATCAATATAGCAATGTTAGGAGGTGGGGGGTCTCATTCAAGGTGATTAGGCTATAAGGGTTTGCCATTTTAGTAATCATTGCTTAATTCAATTATCATGAGACTGGGTTCATTGTCTCCAAAATTCCTGATAAAAAGATGCCTTTTGCTCTCTGGTCCTTTTGTTATGGGATGACAGAACTTTAAATAAAGATCCTTGATCTTGGACATCACAGCCTCCAGAACAGGAAGAAAAACCATGTCTAGTTATTGTAAGTTACAATCCACCCTGGTATTAAATGTAACAACATAAAACAGATTAAGATACTTTCCCTCCCCTTCTTCTCTTGGTCAGTGTCTTTTGTTCCTGGAAGAAAGCATTGTTTGTCCTGCAGAATGTTTCTTATTCTAAATCTATCTGTTGTATCTTATTAGTATCCTTTAACAGGTTCCTCTGTTCCCTTCATTTCCTGAAAACTGTTACATTGGAGGCTAGATTAGATTACTTCACTTTTTGGTGAGGCTGTTTCATAAGGTACTGTGTATTTACTTATTGGAAAGCACAAGTACCCCTCTTTGGAATGTACAAGGGGTTATTTTTTAAAAGTTTAAATATGGTAGATTCAAGAGGATCTCAAATAGTGTAATTCCTTAGAAAGCCAAAATCAAAGTTAAGCAAAATCAAACCCCAGGAAATGGGTACTCAAAAGGGGTGAGGTAGAGTTAAAGAGGAAAGGGATAGATAAATGAAGAGGAGAAAAGGGGGATAATGCAAACAAGAAGCCATTGTATTTCATACAAAATTAAGAAGATTGAGGGAAGGGATGGGTAGAGGAGGGATGATGAGCATGCTGAAAGAGGTGACATTGGTCATGATATATTGTATTCATAAACTTTTGTTAAATGGCAACTCCTTTGTGCAACCACTTCAAGATAATGATTTTCAAAAATGAGGCTTAGAAGTAGAGTGCTTGCATGTAGAAAGCCCTGGGTTCGATTCCTCAGTACCACATAAACAGAAAAGGCTGGAAGTGGTGCCGTGGCTCAAGTGGTAGAGTGCGAGCCTTGAGCAAAAGAAGCTCAGGGACTGCCCAGGCCCTGAGTACAAGCCCAAGGACTGGCAAAAACAAAAAACCAAAACAAAACTTGAGTTTAAGAGCTGGAGGTATAGCTTGGAGTTAGCTCTCTTGCCCAGCATATGTGAATCTGTGTAGGTTCCATCCCCAGAACTTCAATAAATAGATAAATGAATGAAGTATAAATTTGAAATTGAGGTTAAACAAGGTATTGTTTATGACAAAAGTCACAAATACTAAGCAAACAGCTTGATGAATATGTACATATTATACAGTTATGTAACTATCTACCACTTAGATCAAGATATAAAGCTTTTCCATAACTTACACTATTCCTTCATGAAATGGTGTTTTTCTGATTCTGTTATTCTGAGTTTGAATTATTATTATTATTAATTTTTTTTTGGTCTTGGAGCTTGAACTTTGGGCCTGGGTGCTGTCCCCAAGCCCTTTCACTCAAGGCTAGTGCTCTACCACTTTGAGCCACAATGCCACTTCCAGTTTTCTGGTAGTTAATTGGAGAGAAGAATCTCATTAATTTTTCTGCCTGGGCTGGCTTTGAATCTTGATCTTCAGATCTCAGCCTCCTGAGTATCTAGGATTACAGGCATGAGCCACTGGCGCCTAGCTGAGTTTGAATTACTTTTTTTATAATGAAGAATGTTGTCTGGCAACTCTGGAGGATCTGAAATACAGTTTTCCCAGGAAAGGCACGAGAAACTCTTTTATTTGCCAATTTTACAATTAGCAAAGGTTGACATCCTAGCAGCTGTGACCAATGAGTTTTATTCTTTTATTTTTTAGTAGCATTTGAATTCATGTAGTTTCAAAAGATATTGATGAATATATACATATGTATCTATCTATCTGCCACTTTCCAGTCATTCTACTTTTTGAAGTTCAATTTGTCCTACTATCGGACAGTAAGCGGCCCTTAGAAAGTTCATTCTGTGCGCAGGAGGTATGATGTCTGTGAGCTCTCAGTTCAAACAACAGTACCAGCAAAAAAACTGTCTCCTAAGTCCTTGGTTTATTTTTGACCATCCTGGAGTTTGAATTCAGGGCTTATTATACTTACCAAGCAGATGCTCTGTCCCTTGAAGGACACTTCAAGCCCCTTAGAGTCCTTAGTTTCCTCTCTTAAATGCTCACAAGCTAGGCTACTCTATGTTCATCTAATGTATATCCAGCCTTGGAACTGGAATTCGTCATGTTTCTAAGAAGTTCTTCATGTTTGCTTTAGATTGTATTTAATCACCACCATCCGAATGCTAAGTATTTATTGCTATTACAACTTTTTCAGGTCTTTTCAGTGCACAAAACTAGGAAAGATATTTTTTGGAAAAAGAAAAATAAGCTATGAATAAATACCATTTTCAATCTAAAGATTAGAGGATTTTCACTTAATTTCTTTGATCATGTATTTGTATCTCTTCTCTCACGTGTGTAATCTTGGTTGTTAATGATATTAACATAATAACCTATTGCTCTATTCTACTATACAGATAGAATAGTTTCAGGTTAATGACATCAACGTTATTAGAAATAATTAGATCACTGAATGCCATTTAAGATTTATTCAGTTACTTTTTTCCTTAGGATCCAGCACACTAGGGATGTACAGTAAAAATACTGCATATAAAGCACTTGAATTATCTATGCAGTTAGCTTCATTTGTTTCAGTTTGTCTTTAATTTTTAAAGACAATTTTTAAAGTCCTTTTTTATTTTTTATAATATTCAGTTTTAAAATTATTAAAAAACACTCCTATTCTAATATGTGTTAGTACATTGGTGCTGAACAAATTACATAACAAATGTTGTGGCTTAAAATAACAAACATTTATTATCTCACAGTTGCTGAGGGTTAGGAATCCGAAGCAGATTAGCTAGGTGGTTCTGGCTCATGAAACACAGGCAAGACATCAGACAGTGTTGTGGTCATTTCAAGGCTTGATAGGAGCTGAAGGATTTGCGGCCAAGATGGCTCCCTCACATGGCTCCTGTTGGGCCTGATTCACCACGTGGAACTCAAGAAAGACAAAGGACTTTCCTGAGAATGATAAGAGAGACAGAGACAGAGAGTCAGAGGGGAGAAAGAAAGGGGGAGGGAGAGGGGAAAGAGAGAGAGAGGGAGAGGGAGAGAGGGAGGAGGGGGGGAGAGGGAGCCACATTGTCTTTTAGAATTTCATCTTGGGAGTTACATGTCATTAATCCTGGCAAATACTAAAGGTTAAAGAGCCCAATCCTGGGACAGTGCTGGAGAAAACACCTCACCATAAATACTAAGAAATATGGGTCTTTGAGGGCTCTCTTTTATATAAAATGGAAAAGAAAAGAAAAGGTACGAAACAAGATGTATTCAGAATGATCCAACTTCTGAAGATTGTGGTTCAAAACCAGCCCAAGCCAAGGAATCTGAGAGACTCTTCCATTGACCAGCAAAAAGCTGTCAGTACAGCTCAAATAGTAAATGCCAGACTCTCTCTCTCTCTCTCTCTTACACACACACACACACACATGCATACATGCATATACACATGCACGTGCATGCACACAACAAAAGAATGCTCTAACTCCATCTTTGCGCTTTCTATATTTCATACCTCCACTTTTAGGAAACCACTTTTATTAGTTCTTTCTCTGTTTTCTCATTATTTTTGTTTTGAAAAATATCAGAAAATAGGTTCAAATATCTATAGCCCCCAAAGTTACCTTACTACCCAACTTTTCTGCACCTTGCTTTTCTCACTAACACTATATCCTATTAGTAACATACAGAGATCTTCCTGATTCATTTGTACAACTTTATCAAACTATATTTTACATTATACTGTAGCTTGAATAATGGTTTGGGTTTTTTTGGGGGGGGGGTCCGGTTGTAGGGCCTGAACTCTGGGCCTGGGCGCTGCCTCTCAGCTCTTTAGCTCAAGGCTAGCGCTCTACCACTTGAGCCACAGTGCCACTTCTGGCTTTTTTGTTTTTGCTTATGAGGTGCAGAGGAATTGAACCCAGGGCCTCAGGCATGCAAAGCAAGCACTCTATCATTGAGCCACCTTCCCAGCCCTTGAATAATGTTTTAATGGCTTCATTATTTTTTAATCCTCTGAGGTTTGGATATCTAAGTTGCTTGTAATTTTCATCATTGCAGATAATGCCTCAACAAATACCTTTGTGCATAAAAGTTTTTTGCATGTAGGATTGTTGATTTAGACTATTTGACTTAAAGCTATCCATTATTATGTAAAGGTATAATGCTTTTTTATGCCTGTTTATGTAGTGCTAAATTGGCTACTAACTACAAACTTTATTTTTTTTGTATTCTGATCTGCATTGTTTTCACTTGTACTGTTTTGACAACTATAGCTAAGTCTATTCTTGTAGTGGCATATAGTTTTACTTTGTATTTCAGTACTAAATTTACTCTATGACTAGGTATTTCACTGATATTCTTTCCTTTAGAAACTAGGGTTTAAATACAAATATCTCTCAAATACCATCATTGACTTTTTCTATGTATCAAATTCACATAGACTCAGAATACTTTTGTAAGCTGGCAATTATTTATTACTTCCATGCAATATTTTTTTGGGGGGGTCCGGTCGTGGGGCCTGAACTCTGGGCCTGGGTGCTGTCCCTCAGCTCTTCAGCTCAAGGCTAGCGCTCTACCACTTGAGCCACAGTGCCACTTCCGGCTTTTTTTTCTGCTTATGTGCTGCTGAGGAATCGAACCCAGGGCCTCATGCATGCAATGTGCTGCTGAGGAATCGAACCCAGGGCCTCATGCATGCAAGGCAAGCACTCTACCACTGAGCCACCTTCCCAGCCTTACCATTTCAGTTTTTAGTGTGTATTATTAAAAAAAATGGGTTACATTATATTTTCACACATGTATACAATTACATAACATACAATTCAGTTACATTTACCTTTTATCAAAGATATGAGAAAGTGTACTTTGTAGAATGAATAAAATTCAGTGCTATTGGGCTGGGAAGTTGGCTCAGTGGTAGAGCCCTTGCCTTGCATGTATGAAGCCCTGGGTTCGATTCCTCAGCATCACATAAGCAGAAAAGGCTGGAAGTGGGTGCTGTGGTTCAAGTGGTAGAGCACTAGCCCTGAGCTGAAGAGCTGAGCGATAGTGCCCACACCCAGAATTCAGTCCCCACGACTGACAAAAAAAGTCAGTACTACTGAGTATCCAGTTTTGCATTTGGTGTCCACTGGCTTTAAAAAATCACCTATGAGCCAGGTGCCAGTGGCTCACACTTGTAATCCTAGCTACTCAGGAGGCTGAGATCTGAGGATCATGGTTCAAAGCCAGCCCAGGCAGAAAATTCCATGAGACTCATCTCCAATTAACCATCAGAAAACGAAGTGGAGCTTTGGCTCAAGTGGTAGAATGCTTGCCTTGAGCTGAAGAGCTGAGGGACAGCGCCCAGGCCCAGAGTTCAAGCCCCACAACCCACAAAAACAAAACAAAACAAAGTAAAACAAAAATAATCAAAACCATCTATGAGCCAGATGGTGGCTGAAATCTAAAGATCATGGTTTGAAGCCAGCCTGGGCAGGAAAGTCCATGACTCTTATCTCCAGCTAAACTCTCTCTCTCTCTCTCTGTCTCTCTCTCTCTTTTTTTTGGGTCCAGTCGTGGGGCCTGAACTCTGGGCCTGAGTGCTGTCCCTTAGCTCTTCAGCTCAAGGCTAGCGCTCTACTTCCGGCTTTTTTTTTTGCTTATGTGGTGCTAAGGAATCGAACCCAGGGCCTCAGGCATGCAAGGCAAGCGCTCTACCACTGAGCCAACTTCCCAGCCCTCTCTCTCTCTCTTACACACAC
>NW_012267312.1:7985983-8004059 GCF_000151885.1 Dipodomys ordii | reverse complement strand
CGCTCTACCACTTAAGCCACAGCGCCACTTTGGGCTTTTTTCTTTTTGCTTATGTGGTGCTGAGGAATCGAACCCAGGGCCTCATGCATGCAAGGCAAGCTCTCTACCACTGAGCCACCTTCCCAGCCCCTTCCATGCAATATTATAATGATTATAAAACCCATAAAGTACAATTAAATAAGTCACCAAATATTCAAGAAAAGTTAAAGATAGTAAAGTCATTGAAATATTTTGTTAGATTTGTAGCACTATGACTTTATTCTGGTTACAATAATAGCCATTAACCCTTCATCACTAAGAAATTTTTTTTGCCGGTCCTGGGGCTTGAACTCAGGGGCTGGGCACTGTCCCTGAGCTTCTTTTTGCTCAGGACTAGTACTCTACCACTTGAGCCACAGTGCCACTTCTGGCTTTTTCTGTTTACGTGGTATAAGGAATTGAACCCAGGGCTTCATGCATGTTAGGCAAGCACTCTACCACTAAGCCACATTCCTAGCCCACAAACAAAATTTAAACAGGGAATTAGAACTTATTATTCATGAACAAGCTATTCAGTAAATATTATCAAAACAGTACCGCCATGATAGCTATTGTGTATATTTCTCAGATTATGTGTCATCATTCTTCACTGGCTTAGCCAAATGATTTCTTCCTCCTGTTTACTTCAAAAAATGTGGGTACTTATTAGGTATACAGAGTGCAATTTCTAGGGCGCAAAATAATTATTCACATAATAAGGATCTGCTGCTGCAGCAGCTACTGTGAATATTAATTACAATATATATTTAGGCATTCATGCTTAGGTACCTAGCTGTTTACATGAAATGTGACAAGACTTAATAGTAGAGACTCTGGCAGAAATGGAGATGTGTTACCCCAAGCACACTGGGAGATTATCAGTCTCAGTCTTACTGTTATCACTAAATAGTGAAATGAACTGGGTCAAAATGCCCTGAAATTCTTTGGGCTGTTAGTTAAGAGTAAATACTGTTAATTAGTACTTTTCATGCCTTGACCAGCAAAACAACTCAGGCTTGTTGGAATTAACCCTCACAAGATTGCAATCCAGATAAAAGCTTTCCCCAAAGCACTTTCTTTGAACAATTGTGCCCCAAATAGCAAATATGACCAATCAATCCAAGATAAGAATTAGAACAAAGATTTTTCTTTTCTTTTTACCTTTTTAATGGTACTGGATATTAAACCTAGGGCCTGTGCTCTATCATGTGAGCTATGTCCTCCAGATCTTCCATTTTTATCTATCATTTTTATTATCTTTAAATAGTTGTACAAAGGAGTTTCCGTTTAACAAAGCAGTATGAATACAAGGCATCTTGGTCAATGTCATTCCTTTCAATATTCTCACCTAAGCCGGGCGCTGGTGGCTCACGCCTGTAATCCTAGCTACTCAGGAGGCTGAGATCTGAGGATTGTGGTTCAAAGCCAACCCGGGCAGGAGAGACCGTGAGACTCCTATCTCCAATAAAAACCACCAGAAAACCGGAAGTGGTGCTGTAGCTCAAGTGGTAGAGCGCTCGCCTTGAGCTGAAGAGCTGAGGGACAGTGCCCAGGCCCAGAGTTCAAGTCCCACAACCGACAAAAAAAAAAAAAACATTCTCACCTATTCCTCCCCTACCAACACCTTCCCTCACTCTTCTTAATTTTATAGGATAAACATTGGCTTCTTGACTGCATTCTCCCCCTCTTCATTCATCTACCCCTTTCCCCTTGACTCTACCTCACCCCTTTTGAGTGCCTACTTCATGGTGATTTTGTCTTTATAAGTAATTACACTATTTGAGTTCTCCCTTGAATCTACCATATTTCAGTTAAAACATTTGTATATACTTCTATACTACCCAGTGCATTCACTTTCAAGTTTATAAGCTCAATCAAGCTTCTACACATAAGGGAAAACCTGCATCCTCTACCTCTTGGGGCCTGACTTACTTCCCATAACATAATTTTTTTCTAGGTCTTTCCATTTCTTTACGAATGGTAGGTACAATATCATTCTTTCTAATGGATGAGTAAAATCCCATCATGTTTATATACCACATTTTCTTGGTCTATTCATCCATTAAGGGGCATCTGCAGCCCTTCATTTTTATTTATTTTATTATTATTATCTATTATTTCCAATTATTTGTTTATTGGTTTGTTTATTTTAAAGATAGTCTTGCTAATATTGCTGAGCTGGCCTTGAAGTCACCAAGTCACAATCCTCCTGCTTCTATCTCCTGAGTAGCTGAGATTACATAAATGAGTCACCATGCTTGGCTAAAACAGGATACTTTCATTTTTTTTTTGTTGGTCATGGGGCTTGAACTCTGAGCCTTTGTGCTATCCCTCAGCTCTTCAGCTCAAGGCTAGCACTCTACCACTTGAGCTACAGTGCCACTTCCTGTTTTCTGGTGGTTTATTGGAGATAAGAGTTTCACAGACTTTCCTCCCTGGGCTGGCTTTGAACCATGATCCTCAGATCTCAGCCTCCTAAGTAGCTAGGATTACAGGTGTGAGCCACTGGCACCCAGCTTAGGACACTTTTAAAAGAATACAAAACAGATCAAAACTAACAAAATGTTTAAATCCATTATCAGTACAATCATGTAGGGAAGGGGCTGGGAAGTTGGCTTGGTGGTAGAGTGCTTGCCTTGCATGCATGAGGCCCTGGATTCGATTCCTCAACACCACATAAGCATAAAAGCCGGAAGTGGTGCTGGGACTCCAGCAGTAGAGTGCTAGCCTTGAGCTGAAGAGCTGAGGGACAGTGCCCAGGCCCAGAGTTCAGGTTCCACGACCGACCAAAAAAAAATCATGTAGGGAAAATAGGCCTCTTCAATCACTGGTCAGGGAAAACATAAATTTATAGGTCCTTTCTAAGGTACTGCTTAGCAATCTGCATCAGAAAGTATATTTTCTCTACTTCAACCATGATATCTTCAGCATTTCATCCTGAAGAAATCATGGAGGATATTTGGAGAAAAAAATATTTAGATGTTTATTGTATTTTTTTGGGGGGGGGTCCGGTCATGGGGCCTGAACTCTGGGCCTGGGCGCTGTCCCTCAGCTCTTCAGCTCAAGGCTAGCACTCTACCACTTGAGCCACAGTGCCACTTCCGGCTTTTTTACTTTTCGCTTATGTGGTGCTGAGGAATCGAACCCAGGAACTCAGGCATGCAAGACAAGCGCTCTACCACTGCGCCACCTTCCCAGCCCCTGTTTATTGTAATATAATGAACAAGAGCAGAACATTGGAGTGAACCAAATATTCAGTCATATGGAGACATTCAGTAAAATCATATGCAATTTTTCAAAATGATTTTGCAGAAGTCTGTTTTGTGGCAGCCCCTGGTAATTGTGTGTCTAAAATCCTTTATGTTCATCTAGGCTTAAGGAGGTTCATCATAGCAGCAATGTTCACTGGCACAAAATCATGATAACCTTGATCTTACTTTCCCAGCTCTCCCTGGGCTTAAGGGTATACGTTCTAATTATGGTCAGTAACTTGTCAGAAGTCTCTTGGAGAATTCCCAAAAAGTTTTGGCTTTCTTCATGGAAAGGTCAAATAGCAGTTGAGTCCAATCATTACTGACTGAAGACCAAGTAAGTGAGATTAATTCCACGTGTGTGTGTGTGTGTGTGTGTGTGTGTGTGCGTGTGTGTGTGTATGTATGTGCGAGCGCATGCATGTGCACATGTGTGCCAGTGCTGGAGCTTGAACTCAGGATCTGGGCACTGTCCCTTAGCTTTTTCACTCAAGGATACTGCTCTACCACTTGAGCCACAGATCTTTAATTGGAGAGAAGAGTCTCACGGACTTTCCTGTCTGGGCTGGCTTTTAACCATGATCCCTAGATCTCAGCTTCCTGAGTAGCTAGAATTATAGGCATAAGTCATTGATGCCTGGCAACGCCTATTTCTTAAGTAAGGGCTGGTCAGGGTTTCTGCTCTTTGGAGCCAACAGTGTCCTTCATTTTGATGGTCTCTGTGAAGGGTTGCTCAGATTCTCCCTCCCTTCAGAACTCCCAGCTATTGGGAGGGTTCTGGCTATCCAGGCTAGCTCTGGGGATTAGATTCAGTTGAAGTCAGTTTCCCTGCCCAAAGACAACTCCTCCTCTTCCTAGGGACAAATCACATCCAACAACAAACAGCCAGCCTCCTTTCTCCAGTTCAGACCAAGCTTGCCTACTAAACTATAAAGCTGGAGCGATTGTGGCTCCTGCTTTTCTGCCTAATGACCCTTCTTGTCTAATCCTATTTTACTCCCTTCCCCCAACCATGTTGATCCTGAGAGCACTCCTTGATAAGCTTCAGGCACACAAATCTCTGTCTCAGTCTGTTTCCTGGGAAACCCCACCCACAACACTACTGATACATTTATTCAAATGAAAAGATGTTCAAAATGTATCCTTATATGACAAAACAACAGGTTATAAAGCAATCTGCTTTATAGGATGTTATCATATTTTCTTCTTATATCTGCACAGAAAAACATCTGGGAAACATTTTAGAAGATAATGTAAGAGAATATTTTTATGATCTTGTCATAGTGGAAAAATGTCTTAAAACACAAAAAGTGCAAGCCATATAGAAAAGCTTATTTATTTGAACATATTTTGGTTAAAAATTTTGTTAATCAAAGGATGTTATAAAGCAAAACTATAAACCATAAACTAGAGACAATTTATTGTATTTTCAACATGATATAGCTGGCAAAGGATTGCATCCAGAACATACAAATAATAAGAAAAAAATCAAATTCAGAAGGGAAGAAGCCAAAGAATATGGAAAAGGCAATTTAGAAAAGAAAAAATCATACAAGCCCAATAAGAAATGAAGAGAGTCTCAACCTTGCCAACTTTTAGGAAATTGTAAAATATTTTTACCTACCAGGTGAAAAAAAATGAAAAAAGAATGCCTAGTGTTAGCCATAGTGTTTATAATTAGGTAATGATGGTAAAAAAAATGCCTTTCTAGGTAATTTGGCCTGTTAACAAAAATGTTTAAGGGCTGGGAAGGTGGCTCAGTGGTAGAGCGCTTGCCTTACATGCATGAGGCCCTGGGTTAGATTCCTCAGCACCACATAAGCAGGAAAAAAAAGCCGGGAGTGGTGCTGTGGCTCAGGTGGTAGAGCGCTAGCCTTGAGCTGAAGAGCTGAGGGACAGCGCCCAGGCCCAGAGTTCAGGCCCCACGACCGGACCCCCCAAAAAATATTTAAGCCACTACATTTTTATTGGGGAATGGAGAACTATGGCCATCACATAGAGTAGTACGCAGCCGTTAAAAAATAGAAGCTGGCCAGGCCCCAGTGGCTCACGCCTATAATCCTAGCTACTCAGGAGGCTAAGATCTGAGGATGGTGATTCAAAGCCAGCCTGGGCAGAAAAGTCCGTGAGACTCTTTATCTCCAATAAACTACTCAGAAAAAGCCAAAAATGGCGCTATGGCTCAAGTGGTAGAGCACTAGCCTTGAGCACAAAGAAATGCAGGGACAGTACACAGGCCCTGAGTTCAAACCCCAGGACCAGTCAAAAAAAAAAAAGCAATGTATGTGTGCTGAAATGGAAGCATCACCAAGACAACACATGCAGTGAATAAATCAAGTTAGTCATAATGTAAATAGTATAATCCCATTTATGCTCTTAAAGGATTCCTATGTATTTCAGTGTATGCATATCTACAGTCAAGAAAAAAAGAATTTGGAATGAAATCTATGAAACTGTTCAAAGTAGTTACTTCAAAAATGGTTGAAGTGAACTTATTTGGCAGTTCTGGAGTTGAACTTACATTGTAAGCATTCTACCAGTTGAGCCATGCCTCCTGCCCTTTTTCTGATGTGTGTGCAAGTTATTTTTGAGTTTTGGTGGGCTTTGATTCACCTATTTTAGCCTTCCCATCATAGCAAGGATAACAGGTATTTACCACTACTCCCAGCTATTGGTTTAGAAGGGGGTCTCCAGAACTTCTCTGCCTAGGCTGGCCTTGACTGAGATCCACCTGATTTCAGCCTCCCAAGTAGCTGGGATTACAGGCATGAGACACTAGCAGGACTTTATTTTATTTTTTGCCGGTCCTGGGGCTTGAACTCAGGGCCTGGGTGCTGTCCCTGCCCCTCTTTGTGCTCAAGGCTAGCACTCTACCACTTAATCCACAGGTCCACTTCCAGCTTTTTTCTGAGTAGTTAATTGAAGATAAGAGTCCCCCAGACTTTCCTATTCAAGCTGGTGAGGAAATGCAGTCCTCAGATCTCAACTCCCTGAGTAGCTAATATTACAGACATGGGCCACAGGTGCCCGTCTAGGATTTTTATTTATTACAACATATTTTCCTGGGATTCTTTTAATATTTTTCACAACATTTCACTATACAACTTGTTATTTAATTTTATTTATTTATTTATTTATTTATTTGCCAGTCATGGGGCCTGAGCTCTGGGCCTTGGCACTGTCCCTCAGCTCTTCAGCTCAAGGCTAGCACTCTACCACCTGAGCCACAGCGCTACTTCTGGCTTTTTCTGCTTATGTGGTGCTTAGGAATCGAACCCAGGGCCTCATGCATGCAAGGCAAGCATTCTACCACTGAGCCACCTTCCCAGCCCTGTTATTTAATTTTAAACATACAGTAAAATTGAAGTTTATGGTGGACATTCACAAATCATTTAATTCTACATGAACATTTTATTGTGCTTATTTTTATTAAAAAATCTACTATCCTCCCATCTATTAATCTATCTTATTTTTATTGCATTTTGAAGTAAATTATAGCCATTAGCACTCACCTCCTTAAATACTTCAGCAGGTAAATAATTCACTAGTGTTGAGTATTTGATTACAGTTTTTCTTTGATAAAAATTTTAGCTATAACAAGAGAGACAAATTTTAAGAGTACATTCACTAGATTTTGACAAATTTCTTGTGATCCAAACCTCTAGGAAAAGATAGAACACTTAAGCCAGGGGCTGGTGGCTCACGCCCGTAATCCTAGTTACTCAGGAGGCTGAGATCTGAGGATCGAGGTTGAAAGCCAATCCCATCAGAAAATTTCTTATTTCTAACTAACCAGGAAAAAAACTGGAAATGAAGATGTGGTTCAAGTGATAGAGGGCCAGCCTGGAATAAAAAAGCTAAAGGAGAGTGTAAGGCCTTGATTTTAAGCTCCAGTATAGGCACACAAGGAAAGAAAAAGAAAAATAGATACAGAACACTTGCATCGCCCATGAGATTTTCCTCATGTTCTTTCTCAGTCCTTATCCAGTCTTATCTATTAGACTCAATCATTGTTCTGATTTTTTTCTACCATATGTTAGTTGTGCTCACTCTAGAATTTCATATAAATGCAAATATATAGTACGTGGTCTTTTGCATAAGTCTACTTGTACTCGACGTTATGGTTTTGAGATTCTTCATTGTTGGTGCATATTTTAGTAATTTATTATCTATTCTATTCTTTTTTTTTTTGGTCCAGTCATGGGGCCTGAGCTCTGGGCCTGGGCACTGTCCCTCAGCTCTTCAGCTCAAGGCTAACACTCTACCACTTGAGCCACAGCGCCACTTCCGGCTTTTTCTTATTGCTTATGTGGTGCTGAGGAATTGAACCCAGGGCCTCATGCATGCAAGGCAAGCGCTCTACCACTGAGCCACCTTCCCAGCCCATCTATTCTATTCTTATTGCATATTTTCGTAATTCATTGCTTATTCTATTCTATTGAAGGAGTTCAGAACATGCCACCTCAATATATGCCACTGTGGCATTTTGACTATTTTGTGTCAAAGGCACTTAGAAAACAGCCGATGTTGGAAGAACACTCTAATCCTTCTTTAATCATTTCAGTTGTTAATTTTGATGAACTCTAATCAATGTTTTCTTTAATCCTTACTTTGTTCTGTGACCTACTAAGAAATCTTTGCCTAGCTCAAATCATGAAAATATTCTTCTGAGATTTCCATTAGAAGATATACGACCAACAATAACAAAAAGATATAAGGGTTTGCCACTACCTTTAGGTATCTGAAATAACGTACGTGAACTTTTGTGTATGATTATTAGGTAGAGTTAGAGCCATAATTTTAATATAACATGCAGTGTTTTTTTTTGTTTGTTTGTTTTTGTGTCCAGTCGTGGGGCCTGAACTCTGGGTCTGGGCGCTGTCCCTCAGCTCTTCAGCTCAAGGCTAGCGCTCTACCACTTCTCTCTCTCTCTTTTTTTTGTGTCCAGTCGTGGGGCCTGAACTCTGGGTCTGGGCGCTGTCCCTCAGCTCTTCAGCTCAAGGCTAGCGCTCTACCACTTGAGCCACAGCACCACTTCTGGCTTTTTTCTTTTTGCTTATGTGGTGCTGAGGAATCGAACCCAGGGCCTCATGCATGCAAGGCAAGCTCTCTACCACTGAGCCACCTTCCCAGCCCCAGCATGCAGTTATTATGACATTATGGACTGCATAAACTTTTCTCCCCCAGGTGTTGGAGAGTAGACCTAGGGCCTCAGTCATCCTAGACAAGTACGCTACCATTGAACTACATCCTCTAGCCTTATTGCATGGTTTTAGTGATTTTTTTTTTGCTGGTTCCTGGGCCTTGAACTGAGGGCCTGGGCACTGGCTCTGACCCTCTTTGTGCTTAAGGTTAGCGCTATACCACTGGAGTCACAGCTCCATTACTGACCTTTTTTTGTGAGTTGTTTATTGGAGATAAGAATCTGATGGACTTTTCTTGCCCCATCTGGCTTTGAACTGCAATCCTCAGATCTCAGCCTCCTGAGAAGCTAGCATTACAGGCATGAGCCACCTGTATGTAGCTTTAGTAAGTAAAAAAAACAAACCCAGTAAATTGGCTAGTTAAGTGTGAGTTAATTTGTAGCTCTCTGTCAAATTATATGCCACATTCTTAATTATTCGAGCTTTAATACAACCCTTGAAATCAAGTAGTAGGTTCTCAAAGTTTGTTCTTTTTCCCCCCAAACTCTTTGCATATTCTAGATCCTTTTGATTTCCATATAAACTTTGATTCTAGATTTTTCTATATCTCTAAAAATAACTGCTGATAATTTGGATTATGGATTATGTTAAATGTACAGATCAAGGAGAATTGACATATTAATAATATTGAGTCTCTCAGTTTGTAGAAGATGCAGAATAACTTATAGAGTGGGTTACCTGAGGTGGAGAAATAGTGGGGAGGGTGTCAGAGGGAAGAATTTCAAAGGGGCACCAGGAAAACTTTGAGGTGACAGATAGGGTTACTGTTTTGACTGTGACTGTGGTGATGATTTATCCCTGTGTGTGTTTGTATATGGCTGTGTGTGTGTGTGCATGTCTGTGTCTTTGTGTGTCTGTGTGTATGTCTCTTTGTGTATGTATGTGTGATATCAAATGATACACATTAAGTATGTTCAGTGTTGGAGTATATCAATCATACCTCAGTAAAAAACATTCCAAGAAATACCCAGAGTTGAGTTCATTGCTTCCTTCCTGAAACAGTGGTTCTTTTGTCTTACATAAGCTTGACAGCAGGAACAGAGAAAAATTTTGGCAGGGCCTTATCTCTTTAAGTTAAAAAAAAAAAGCCCTGAGTAATTCATTTTCTAAGATGGTTTCCATTCAAGCAGGGTTTCCCTAACAGTAAAGAAGGCAAATACTTGCTTGGCTGTGGTGAAATATCAAAAGACAGCCTTCGGGATTTTTGTTTTTGGCAAGATGGTATAACTGTGCTCCCCCGACCTCCCCCCGCCATTTTTCCTCTTTAGTACAGCAAGAAGCCCTGGTTTTATATAAAATAAGATGGGGAGAAAATGCAGACCTGTTAGGGGCCTCAGGATGTGAGGCCCAACATGACTGCAAATCTCTTGAGTTTCCTTTTTTTGTCTCCAATCTTTTAGACTGGTATTGGAGAAGAGAGCAACCCAGAAATATCAACAAGCACAGAGAAAAACTTACCAATGAAACCAACAAAAACCTCCAAGAAAAAATCTGCTCTTTGGAGCCGAGAGCCAGGAAAAGAATAGCCTAGTCGACAGAAAGCTCTTAGACAATAAACCCCTCTACTCCAGCTAAATATTACACAAAGAAACACCCAATCATGATTGGTGGCTTTTCCCTACCAGAAAAAGTCAAATGAGGAACCTGGAGTACCACTGCCTTTGTCCAACAGTTAAAAAAAAAAGGTATCTCCAGAACAATACTTTACCACACTCAAGAGAGTGACAGAGAAGGCTGAGTGGCCAGCTAGCAGGTTACACCCACTCCTGTGTCAATGGAATCCACCTGGGGAACCTGGACTTTCACCCCTCCACTAAGTGAGTTGGAGGTGTCCCTCCCTCTTTTCTCTAGAGTTATTTCTGGAACCTAAAGGAGAGATTTGAACTTTCCCCACCTCTTTCAATGTTAATGAGGTCATCCCTCATGCTTGGCATCCTCAGAGGCAGGCAATAATGAAGCACCAGACAGGGTAGCATATGAGCAAGGAGCCTGAACTCTTATTCTACTTAGCATAAGAAGCATACACACATGTTAACTAAAGCTAAGGAGAGTCCTGGACTTTAACCTTCCTTTAGCAGTAGGGAGACAGTATGAGCAGCATCAGCGGGGAAGTGCTGCTAAAACTTGAGGCTTAAGTACTAGTTGGGACCTTGTAATGTCATGGCCCAAGTGTCCTTGTTTCAGTAAACAAACCAACCAACCCTACTCTTCATACTAAGAATCAGCAAGGCCTCAATTTGAATGAGAAAACACAATTGACCAAGATGAGAGAGTTGTTAGAATGATCTGACAAGGATTTTAAACTGGCTGTCATAAAAAAAATGCATTGGCAAGCAATGACAAACACACTTAGGAGACAGGCTAGATCAGGGAAAATGAGGTCTGGGAATCAAGAACCAGGAAATCAGAGATAAACACTGTATTCATGAATAGCTTGATTAGAAGTGCGTGCACACTTGTGTGTGTGCGCGCGCACACACACACACACACACACACACACTCCTTTCTTTGCTTTAAGCTTCACATTCTCTCATTAATTTGCAAAAGATAGTAAAAAAAAAAGTCATTCTTTCCCTCTGACCTTCGTTGCTTATCGAAATAATCGCTGCACTCTGGGAAAGATACTTATAGGGCGAGAGAAATAACTCAAGCCATAGAGCGCCTCCCTTGCAAGTACCGCCAAAAAAAAGAAAGAAAGACATTTATCCTAGGGGGGAAAAAAGCACTCGGGAAAATGACTCCTCTGGGAACTAAAAGCATTTGCAAAGAAAAATATGTCAAGGATAGATGAAGGGAGCATTTGGCAGACCTCACTCTTTGTTAAAGGGGATGCTCCAACATCTATGTCATAATGACCTGAATTTAATGAATGGACCAACCTTGAGCTCTCTGGGCCCAATTGATAAAACAGTGTAACAACAAGAATGACTAAAGCTGGGCCCAGGTGGCTCATGGCAGACATCAGGAGGAATGTGGTTTGAAGCCAGCTGGGGCAGAAAAGTCCTTGAGATTTTGTCTTCAAAATGCCCAACAGGAAACTAAGTTGTAGCTCAAATAGTAGAGCACCAGCTGAGCAAGTGGAAGGCCTGAGTGCAAACTCTTGTTCAGGTTAAAATAAAAATTAAAAGAATGACTAAATATACCAAGTGTCAGAACAAAAGGGAGCATATATCCTGGGACAAATGAACTAATCCTCCCAACACACTTATTCACCATAAAAAATTCTCATGTTCGAACACTAATTGCATGTGCTTTTTATTTGTTGGTAGTGGGCTTGAATTCTGGCCCTCGGTGCTGTCTCTTGGCTCTTCAGCTCAAGGCTAGCACTCTACCACTTAAGCCACAGCACCACTTCCAGTTTTCTGGCCGTTAATTGGAATAAGAGTCTCATGGAGGGCTAGGAAGGTGGCTCAGTGGTAAAGCGCTTGCCTTGCATGCATGAGGCCCTGGGTTCGATTACTCAGCACCACATAAGCAGAAAAAAAAGCCAGAAGTGGCACTGTGGCTCAAGTGGTAGAGCGCTAGCCTTGAGCTGAAGAGCTGAAGGACAGCGCCTAGGCCCAGAGTTCAGGCCCCACGACCGGACCAAAAAAAAAAAAAAGAGTCTCATGGAATTTCCTGCTCTGGCTGGCTTTGAACCATGATCCTCAAATCTCAGGCTCCTGAGTAGCTAGGATTACAGACATGAGCCACCGGCACCTGGCTTGCATGTGCTTTTAAATGTGCCTCCTGCTGGGCATCAGCTGCTCATGTCTGTAATTCTAGCTACTCAGGAAGCTGAGATCTGAGGATCACAGTTCAAAACCAGCTCAGGCAGAAAAGTCCATGAAATTTTTATCTCCAATTAACCACTCAAAAACTGGAAGTAGAGCTGTGGCTCAAGTGGTAGAGTACTAGCCTTTAGCACAAGAAGAGTTCAGGGACAGCACCCAGGCCCTGAATTCAAGCCCCACAACTGACAAAAAAGTGTGCCCCCCACCCATGTCTAAGTTATATATGCTCCTTTCTTTGTTTTGTTTTACTAATAAATATTCTTGATCTCTACCTCAATGTGTCTTAAATTTGTGTGAATGTGTGCATGTTTGGGTGTGCACATGCACATGTATGCATGCCAGTACTAAGCCTTGCACTCAGGGCTTTGCACCCTTATTTGGCCTTTTTGCATAAGGTGCTCTACTATTTGAGCCACACCTCCACTTGTGGCTTTTTGCTAGTTAATTGGAGATAAGAGACTCTTGGATTTGCCTGACCTGGTCCAGTTGGCTTTGAACATTGATCCTCAGATCTCAGTTTCCAGAGTAGTTAGAATTAGATGTGTGAGATGCAAGTGCCCAGCTCTAAAATTTTGTGTGACAATGTCATGAACTTGTTCCCAAGGGGCCAGATGGAGGCCTCCACTATTTTGGCCTCCCCGGAGCCTCATGGGTTCTGTTAACACTTACTTGAAAAAATAAATCTCAAAAAAGAAAAAAAGAAAGTCTCAACAGAGATATAATATATAAGAATGAATCAATGATAGTTTTTTTTTAAACTAAAGTTACAATAACTGAAATAAAACTGAAATAAAGACTCAATACGCAGAATATAGGAGACTGAGGAAACAATCAGAATTTGAGAATACACTAGGATTTACTCAATTTGAACAATAAGAGAAAATAGACTGAAACAGAAAGAATACAGCCTTAAGGACATGGAACATAACAGGAAGAACTAATATTGAAGGAGAGGAGGAAAAAAATGGCAGAGCTGAAATAGTATTTTAAAAACCAAAGGATTAGTGGCTAAACATTTCCAAAATTTGGTAAAAAACATAAATATTCATGTTCACAAAAATTGAGATAGCCTCAAAGAGGATGATCCTAAAAAAATGCATGCCAAGGTAATCAAACTTCTGAAAATTAAGACAAAGGAAAAAAAAGTCTTGAAATTACTTATAGATGAAAAGCAATTTAAATGGTAGTGTATTTTTCCTCATGAGAAACCAGGGAGGCTGGAACAAATATTTTTCAAGTGCTGAAAAGAACTTTAGCCAGGTGTGGTTGTGTGTGCTTATAATCCCAGCAGTCTCGAGGCTGAGATAGGACGATCGGGAGGGAGTTTAAGGGCAGAATGGGCTACATAGTGAGATCACTTGTCAGAGGTAAGAAAAAGAAAAAGAACTTTCAATGCAGAATAGTATAGCTAGCAAGAACACCTCTCAGGAATGAAGGGAAAATCAATATATTCTCTGATGACAATAAAACTAAAAGAGATTTGTTGCCAGCAAACCTACCCTAATGAAGAGCTAAATGAAGTCTTTTAGCAAAAAGAAAGCCACAAAAGAAGAAATTTAGGCCTGCCAGGAAGAAAGAGAGATAGAATAAAAACCTGGGGAAATACAACAGACTTTTGTTGTCTTCCTGGGCTTTCTAAATTAGGTTTTACAGTTCAAACGATTATAAAAAAAAATCAACCAACCAATCAACAAACACAAACAACAAAACAAAACAAAGCTGGGAACTGGTGGCTTACTCATGTAATCCTAGCTACTCAGTAGGCTGAGATTTGAAGATTATGGTTTGAAGCCAGCCCTGGCAGGAAAGCCTGAGAGATTCATATCTCCAATTAACCACCCAAAAGCTGGAAGTGAAACTGTGGCTCAAGTAGTAGAGCACCAGCCTTGAGCACAAAGGCTCAGGGACAGTGCTCAGGCCCTGAGTTCAAGCCTCAGGACCAGCATGTGCACACACACCCCCACCCCCCTCCAACAACAATCAATAAAAGCACACAAAACAGATATGTGCAAAGAACACTATATCTAAGTCAGCATGGAATTCCAAAAAGTGTTCAAGCAATGCACAAGCAGGACCAGGAGAGTGTTGTTTAGGGAGGGATGGTGGAAATGATCAGAGCTAGCCTGGATGCTTTTGTCCACCCTGCTTGCTTTGAGGTACACTGGGGGGATAGGTGGAGCAACTTGCCAGGCTCTTCCCCAGAGCTTTGCAGTGGCCAACTGGTTCCCAGTGATACTGTTTATACTAGCACTCAAGGAAGGCTCTTCTCAAGGCCAGCAGACCAATCTGCCATCACACCAGGACAGGCTCCTTGCCCAGGCATGGGCTCGGCTAACTTCAGCACTGTAAGGGATCCCTCCTGGGGGCAGGATGGCACTTTTACATTCTGATTACAAAAGCCAAACACACACACACTGTGTGTGTGACCTATAGTGCTGGTAAAATGAAATTAAAATGGCTTTAAAAACGGCCAAATGCAGCTTTGGCAAGGAGCAGAAGCAAACTCAATACATTTGGAGCAGTGCCCTGAATGCTTAAGCGATATTTGGGTTCCAAATTCAACAACCTTGGCAAACACTCCCCAGTAGATATAAAGACCTATTTGAACAGGCATCTTCTGTCTTTTGAGACATTTGGAAGAAAATATCTGGAGGAGTTCAAACCTTTGAACTCAGAGCCTTGGCTCTGTTCCTGAGGGGGGTCTCTGTCTCTCTCTGTCTCTCTCTGTCTCTGTCTGTCTGTCTGTCTCGGTCTCTCTCTTTCTCTCTCTCTCTCTTGGCTAGGACTCTACCACTGGAACTACAGTTCCAATTTTGGCTTTTTTCATGGTTAATTGGAGGTAAGAGTCTCATGGACTTTTCTGCCTGGGCTGGTTTCGAACTGTGATGCTAAAATCTCACCCTCCTGAGTTGTTAGGATTTACAGGCATGAGTCACCAGCACCACTAATTTCCTAATTATTTTTGTTTACCTTCATTTTAATAAGAAAGGGGGAAAGTGCAATAAAATATCCACATAATTACATAGACACAAACTCATTAACAAAAATAGTGACTGCCCCAAACTGAAATTTCCTAATTAGATTTTGATAGCATATAAAAGGTCTGTGAGACAAAGCTAGGTCCTGGGTTCAAACTTCAGTTATCTCTCTCTCTCTCTCTCTCTCTCTCACACACACACACACACATACACACACACAAATCCAGCTGATCTGGGCTACTGACATTTTATCTTGCACCTTGCCCAACCTTCCACACATATAAGTTTCTAAACATACAATCCTTTTTTTTTTTTTTTTGGTCAGGGGGCTTGAACTCAGGGCATGGACACTGGACATTGTCCCTGAGCTCTTGTTGCTCAAGGCTAGTGCTCTACCACTTTGAGCCACAGCGCCACTTCCAGTTTTCTGGTGGTTAATTGGAGATAAGAGCCTCACAGACTTTTCTGCCTGACTGGCTTTGAACCACAATTCTCAGATCTCAGCCTCCTGAGTAGCTAGGATTACAGGCATGAGCCACCAGCACCCAGCTAGATATGTATTCTCAGTGATTCTTTTTGTCTTATAGTAGTGACTAGGAACTAAATTCCAATGATGATTATTACATAGTGAGAGTGGACAACTTGTCTTGTTTAGATTTCAAAGCTTTCAACATTTTACCATTGGGTACAAAGTGCATTGGAGATGTCATTTGCAGCCAGCTTATCTATATTATCTAAGAATATTAAAAAATCATGAATGACTGTTACATCAGATGCTTTTAATGTGTTTTGAGACACTTATAATAATTTTATGCCATTATTCTGTGAGTCTGGTGAATAACCTTTATTTTTCAAATTGCCCACCAATCCTGCATTTCTGAAATAAACATATCCTTTTCATAAAAAACAGAAGGCAATCTTTGCCAGCTCTTGTCAGACTGAATCATGGTGACTCACTGAAGCAGCTCTCTAGAGCTTTGCATATTTTTGATGTTATGTGTTGGAGTTTTGTGGAAAATGCATTGTCTAAGAGGTAATAAGCTGGATTGAGAAGGTCTGTCTTTAATTGTGAAAATCTTAAAAAAAGATTTGCTGTTTTTTTCTATATGTGTATATGAATATATGTGTGTGCTTTGATACCAGATTCATAATCCCACTTCTATTTCTTGTGAATTATTATTTATTTTATTTATGCACTGTTGTACATACAGAACAATGCATATAGAGATATTCTCTGTGGTCTGTGTGATGTGCTCTTTTTTATTCCTGATATTGATGGTTTGCATCTTCTCTTTCCGTGAGCAGTCTAACTAGAAGTTGATTAATTTCATTGATACTCTCAAAGAACCAGATTTTGGTTTCACTGATGCTTTTTATAGCTTATCTATTTTACTGATGTCAACTAAGGTCTAAGAAATGCTCTAACTTCAACTGGCAAAGTGTGATTTGGCATAATTGCATTTTTATCCCATTCAATTATTGGTTAATTCCTTCATGATTTCCTCATTGACCCATGGGTTAGTTAGATATATGTGTCTAATTTCCAAATATTTGGGCATCCTCCAGATATTTGGCTTATTGAATTAGAATTTAATTCTTTTGTGGGCAAGACCTTTGATCTATATGCTTACACTCTTTTTTATGTATTATGTCTTGTTTCCTGATCCAGCCTTTGGCCTATTTGGTAGATGTCTTAGGTGCATCAAAAAATGATGTGTGTTTTGTGGTTCCGAGGAAATTTTGGTGTGTGTGTGTGTGTGTGTGTGTGTGTGTGTGTGTGTGTGTACCTGGACTTGAAATCAGGACCTAAGCACTGTCCTTAGGTTTTTGCTCAAAGCGAGAACTCTACAATTTGAGCTAAGGCTCTACTTCCATTTTTTTTTTTTGGTGGTTAATTGGTGATAGTCTCACAGAACTTCCTGCATGGGCTGGCTTTGAACTGTGATTCTCCTATCTCAGCTTCCTGAGTAGCTAAGGATTACAGGTGTGAGCCACTGGTGCCTGACTTGGGAATATATTTTTTATATATGGTAATTGGGTCAAGTTGAATGGTTGTAGTATTGCTTACATATTCTTTACTTCTATTGATTTTCTGCATGTATTATCAATTACTATAATAATTACATTGACATCTACAACTACTTTGGTTTTTTATCTATTTCTTCTTTCAATTATATCAGCATTTTGCTGGTTAACAGGAGACAGAGGCTCACGGACTTTTCTGCCTGGGCTGGCTTCACATCACAACCCTCCAGGTCTTAGCAACCTGAGGAGCTAAGATTATAGGTGTGAGCCACCAGTGGCTCACTCCTACACCTTCAGTTTTGAAAGTTATATTTTCTGGGTAGAGAATTCTAAGAAGACACTTTTCTTCCCTTTCAGTTCTTTAAAGAACAATTCTTTTTTTGGTCAGTCGTGGGGCTTGAACTCTGGGCTTGGGCACTATCCCTGTGCTATTCATCTCAAAGCAAGCGCTTCACCGCTTGAGCCACAGAGCCACTTCCAGTTTTCTAGTGGTTCATTAGAGATATGAGTCTCACAGACTTTCCTGCCCGGGCTTTGAACTGCAATCCTCAGATCTCAGCCTCCTGAGTAGCTAGGATTACAGGCGTGAGCCACCTGTGCCTGGCTTAAAGAACAATTTTTATGCCTTTCATAATTTCTGAAAGTTAGTCCACAGTGATTTGTATCTTTGTATACCTGCATATAATTTACCTTTTAAGATATTCTTTAATTGGATTTTTAAGCAATTTGACTTTGATGTACTTTTCTTCGGGTTTCATGTTTACAATTCCTGTGCTATTTAGATCTGTGGGTCTATGGGATTTGAAACATTAAATCTGGAATTTTTT
>NW_012267312.1:7959721-7985682 GCF_000151885.1 Dipodomys ordii | reverse complement strand
GGGGGGGTCCGGTCGTGGGGCTTGAACTCTGGGCCTGGGCGCTGTCCCTCAGCTCTTCAGCTCAAGGCTAGCGCTCTACCACTTGAGCCACACTTTTTTCTTTTTGCTTATGTGGTGCTGAGGAATCGAACCCAGGGCCTTGAGCATGCAAGGCAAGGGCTCTACCACTGAGCCACCTTCCCAGCCCTCTGTATATTGTTTCTTGGCCTTTTTTCTCTTTGTGCTTCTTTTTTTGGTCAGTCGTGAGGCCTGAACTCTGGGCCTGGGCGCTGTCCCTCAGCTCTTCAGCTCAAGGGCAGCGCTCTACCTCTTGAGCCACAGTGCCACTTCCGGCTTTTTCTACTTATGTGGTGCTGTGGGCTCGAACCCAGGGCCTCATACATGCAAGGCAAGCCCTCTACCACTGAGCCGCCTTCCAAGCCCTGTGCTTCATTTTGCATACTTTCTGCTACTCTTTTTTCTGTTACTTCAGGTTTCTGTCTTCAAGATCTCAGATCTTTTCTTCCGTGATGTCTAATCTGTTTTTAAGTGTATGTAGTAAAATAGTAATTTCAGGCATTATGTTTTTGATATTTAGAATTTCCACTTGGAATTTCCATTTGGAATCCATTCTACTCATGTTTTCTTTCATAATACTTCCTATCATTATTTTACTATATTGAGAATGTTCAAAATAGCTATTTTATCATTCTTGTCAGTTAAACCCATTATTTTGTAATTTCTGTGTCTATTTCTTGGTGGTTTTTTTTTTTTTGTCCTGGTGCTTGAACTTAAGGCCTGGGCACTGTCTCTGAGCTGTTTTTCTCAAGGCTAGTGCTCTATCAGTCTGAGCCACAGTGCCACTTCTGGTTTTCTGGTGGTTAATTAGAGATAAGAGTCTCATGGACTTTCTTGCCTAGGCTTCGCTTTGAACCTCAGATCTCAGATCTCAGCCTCTTGAGTAGCTAGGATTACAGGTGTGAGTTGCCAGTGTCTGGCTTTCTTTGTCTATTTCTATTGACTGCTTTTTCTCTTGGTTACTTGCCATGTTTTCTTTTTCTTCACCATAGATAATTTCTGATTTATAGGCATATGAACTTCAAAACACTGAGTTGTAGAACTTGTCAAATCACTGTAAACACTGTTGGACTTTGTGCAGGTCCTAGGGCTTGAACAAAGGGCCTGGCCACTGTCTCTCAGCTCTTTTGCTCAAGGCTAATGCTTTACCACTTGAGCCACAAATCCATTTCCTTGTTGGACTTTGTTCTGGAAAATTTGTGTTACTTGGAGATCTGTTTGGTTCTTCCAAGAATTGCTTTTAAGAATTTTTGGAGTTAAGTCCAGAGTAGCCTTCTCTTTAAGAGATATATTGGCCCTATTACTAAGGTGACCTTTCTGGGGTTTCCAACTGTTTTACAGGAAAGTTTTTCATTCAAGTTCTTCCACTCAGGCTGGGAGGAACTGGAAGATCCTTGGTCATGTACAGACTCTGGAAATTGCTTGAATATCACTTCCTGGAAGTTATTTCTGCTGAACTTGTCCTTTGGTTGGCCATGTACAATTTTAACCTATAAGTGAGACTTGAGATTTATTTCTGGAACTTTTGGAATTCTGCCTATTGCTGGGTACCAGTGCTTCATGCCTGTAATCCTAGCTACTCAGGTGGCCGAGTTCTAAGCATGGTGGTTCAAACCTACCCAGGCAGGAAATTCTGAGAGATTCTTCTCTCCAATGAGCCACCAGAAAACTGGAAGTGGCTATATGGCTCAATGTGGTAGAGTGCTAGTCTTCAAAAGCTCAGAGACAGCATCCAGGCCCTGAATTCAAGCCTTTCCACCGACCAAAAGAAAAAAAAATCTGATTCTGCCTACTATGCTATGATATTGGCCCACAATTTTTTTTTGCAGCTTTATTCCTGAACGAGAGTTCACCCTTGTGAGGGTGACATTCTTTAAACTTCAATATCACCTATTTCATGATATATCAGTAATGAATCATTCTGTTTGCTTTATGAAGCAGTACTAGACCAAACTATTGAGTACAGTGAAAACATAAACACAGACATGTAATTGATAACACAGTTGATCACTTTATGGGTAAAAGTTCCTTGGATAACTCACAATGTCTATTTCAGCAAAGAACACATTTGTTGCATATGTTACTACTACTTGCGTTGTTGGGATAGATCAGGGCTCTGGCTGTGTAGACAAGGCTTCTTACAGCTCAATGGAATTCAGAACATTTTTCAAAGCTTTCTAAAGTTGCTGGCTTTCAATCTAAAGAATTCTAAGGCTTTGTTGGTAAGATAAAGAGAAATCTTTGTGACAGAGGCAGATTAATGATTGTCCATTTCTTAACTGCACATATGAGGAAGTCAATTGGAATTACATACTATAGAACATATCATATACTAATAAATGGATTGGTTATAAACTAAACAGTAATTATTTTTAATGTTATTTGTATGGATGAGCTGTTTAGTCAACATGTTAGCAAAATTTAGTAATACTGTAAATATTTTTGCTTGCCTATATGATAGAACTATAACTTTGACACTTTTCTTTTCTTTTTCTTGTTGGTCCTGGGGCTTGAACTTGGGGCCTGAGCTTTTTTTTTTGCCCAAGGCTAGAGCTCTATCACTTGAGCTACAGCACAACTTCTAGCTTTTGGGTAGTTTATTAAAGATAAGAGTCTCAGGGACTTTCCTGCTTGAGCTGGCTTTGAACCACAGTCCTCAGGTCTCAGCCTCCTGAGTAGCTAAGATTGCAGGTTTGAGCCACCAGTGCCTGGCCACTTTGACACATTTTAGGGAAAAGAATTATAGTTTACTATTTTAAATCATGTAACTGATAGAGTAAGTACTCAGCTAGATACATAATTTTAAGAATAAGGACATTTGCCAACATTTACATTTCTTACTCCCAGTTTTTCAGATGTATAATGGCTCCACTGTAAAAAAATATAGAAAAGGTGCCAAGAAATACTTAAGTTTAACAGAATCACTGTCAATGAAATTACGGCCTTGCATTAAACTATTAAAAATTCAACTATAAAATTATACATTATTTGTGAGGTTGTTATATAAAATAGAGGCTTCTCTAAAGTGTAATGTTATATTTTGATAATTACCATCTCTGTTTACCATACCAGACACTCAGTAAATATATTGTATTTATAGATACAAAATAAAACCACAAGGAAACTTTTTAAAATGACTCTCAGGCTGATTAAAAAATAAATGTTGCACCAAAAATCACAATGATTATTCTAAAATGTTCATTAGATTTTAAGTTTATTTCTGTTGAAATTTTTTTTTTACCAAAAAGAATTTTGTGAGATAGTGAGGGTTCTGGAGTCAAACTATTTGAGTTTAAAATATTTCTATCATTTATTAATTATGTGACTTTGGACAAGTCATGCCGTCATCCCTCATCTTAACCTCTCCATCTGGTCCAAAAGCATCAGCACCTCTTGGAAACTTGGTAACAGTGAAAATTTTTCATCTTACACCACACCTACTGAACCAGAGACTCAAAGTGCAGCCTGACACTGGGGCTTTTACTAGCTTTGTCTCCTTAGGAACACTCAACTTTAAGAACTACTGTTCTAAGCCACTACTCTGCCTTCTTCCATACTTGTGCTAATCTTGACAAGGTAATTATAGATGATTTTTCCTTCCTTCCTTCCTTCCTTCCTTCCTTCCTTCCTTCCTTCCTTCCTTCCTTCCTACCTTCCTTCCTTCTTGCCTTCCTTCCTTCCTGCCTTCCTTCCAGATATTCAAACATACTTTAGGCTGACTGAATTCCAGAGGAGTTACAAATGATCCTCCAGTAAAAGATGCACTTTTTTTAACTTCTTATAGGGACCAGGGCCAAAGTCTTGTTTGTATATGCTGGGCAAGCACTTTATTCATTGAGCTATATCTCCAGCCTCAAGATGCACAATGTGAGCTGGCTTCCAATGTCCAGCGTATCAGGTGTCAGGCAACAGAATGGGCTGGAGTAGAAAGGTCTGAGCTGCTCTGTGGACCTTGGACCTTAGTTTGTGCCTAGCTTGTGCGCAAACACAAACTTCATTCCAGCAGGTATGACACGATATGGAAGTAAGATATGAAGTAAGCAACAAAAATACTTAGGAATATAGCAGGAAACAGGAAATTCAATGGTCAGCTTGAAGGAGACTGAACATGGGGAAAAGCAATGGGATTTTCAGCAAGAAGACGGAACTTTTTTGTTTTTGTCAGTCACAGGGCTTGAACTCTGGGCCTGGGTGCTTTCTCTGAGCTCTTCAGCTCAAGGCGAATGTTGTACCAGTTGAACCACAGCACCTCTTCTGGTTTTCTGGTGGTTAATTGAAGATAAGTCTCACAGACTTTCCTGCCCGGCTGGCTTTGAACTGCAATACTCAGATCTCAGCCTCCTGAGTAGCTAAGATTAGAAGGGTGAGCCACCAACGCCCAGCTTATAATTTTCTTATGTATATATTTTTCACCTTTCTGTTCGGTTATGTACATATAATGTCCCCTTTTTCTAAATGACAGCTTCTATGCTGAGAATGGAGGTGCCTAATATGTCCAGATCTTGTGTTCCTTCCCAGCACTGCAAATAAGTAAATAAATGACACTATACTATATTGTTTTACTCCTTGCTTTTCTGTGTGTGTTCTTGAGGCTGAGACTCAAACTCTGTATCTGCTGCTTTCACTCATTGGCTGGTACCCTTACCATCTAAGTCACGACTGAACCCCTGCTCCTTGTTATTATTTGGTTGGTTGTGGGGCTCGAACTCGGGTTTTGGGCACTGCCCCTGAGCTCTTCTGCTCAAGGTTAGCACTCTACCACTTTGAGCCACAGTGCCACTTCCAGTTTTCTAGTAGTTAATTGGAGATAAAAGACTCATGGACTTTACTGCCTTGGCTGGCTTTGGGCCATGATCCTCAGATTTCAGCCTCCTGAGTAACTAGGATTACAGGTGTGAGCCACCAGTGCCCAGCTTACTCTTTGCTTTTTTGTTGTTGTTGTTGGTGTGGGGCCTGAACTCTGGGCCTGGTTGCTGTCCCTCCGCTCTTCAGTCAAGGCTAGCACTCTACCACTTGAACCACAGTGCCACTTCCGGCTTTTTCTGCCTATGTGGTGCTAAGGAATCAAACCCAGGGCCTCATGCATGTGAGGCATGCACTCTTCCACTGAGCCACCTTCCCAGCCCATACTCCTTGCTTCTTCTTCTTCTTATTATTATTATTTTGACAGTTTATCTTGGCTGTATTTCTATGCTGCTACACAGAAGGCTTCCTTAGTTTTGCTTCACAAGTGGGGTAGTCCATAAATGTATCATAATTTATGCAACTAATTTCCCTCTGAAGGGCATTTAGATTGTTTACAATCAGTCGGTTGCTTTGTATCTATGTTATTTCACACGTGTTAACTGTCTATTGGATGACAGGATAGTAGTGGAGTTGATGGTCAAAACATTTATGTATTTCTTGGTGGCTCACACTTGCCATCTCACCTACATGAGAGGCTAAGATATGGAGGACAGAGATTCCAGGCCAACCAAGCTGAGCACAAAAAGTTCTTGAGACGAGATCTTAAAAGAAGAAGCTGGGTGTGCTAGCATGAGTCCATTGCTCCAGGTATGGAGGGAAGTGAAATATTGGGGATTGTAACCCAGGCAGAGGCCTGGGTGAAAAGCAAGACCCTCTCTTAAAATAATCAGCACAAAAAGGGCTGGAGGAATGGCTCAGTGGTAGAGCACCTGCCTAGCAGACATAAGGTTCTGAGTTCTCAGTACTGAAATAAAAAAGATATTTATATATTTACAAGTTTGATAGATTTTGTTAATCTGCTATACCAATTTATACTGCCACCAGCCATTTATGAGAACAAGTAGCAATGGAATATTCTCACTGTATATTTTCTCGGTATTAAAAAGCTATAACTGTGACCCCAGAAAAACATATCATACGAATGATTCTTTGCAAGCAGAGGTTGTCAAGTAAAGCTGAAATTGGGCAGATCATGTCTTTCATAAAATTGCGGGAGGCTGTTACTTTATTTATGGAAGCTCATTAAATAATTTTCATGGTCTAGGACATTATATTTATAAAGCTAAAACATAAGTTATAACTACAAGACGATAATCAAAATAAATGTGCTGCTTTACAGTTTATGAAGGGTTTTCTCACACGTATTTTTGATTGATTGATTGTCTTTCATTTGCTTTGGGGTGCTGAGAATTGAACCTGGGGCCTTGTGCATCCTAAGCATGTACTTTACTATTGGGCTATATTGCCAGCCACCCATACATATTTTTAAACTAATCTTTTCCTGAATGTGTAATCTAGGTTTTAAATGCCATACTGAATTTCCAAAACTTTGCTTCAGAATTACTAGAAGAGTCAAAAGTGAACTGAAGCAAGAAATCATTTATCAAATTTATGCCAGTGTGTCTCTCATTTCCACAGGCCCAATTCTACACTTCAAAGCAGTTATTTTTCTCTCTAATGGTGTTCAGAACTCCCAGTGGCTCTTGAATCCAAGCCCAAGTATTAAAAATGAATGACAGCACCATATTATCATGGCTGATTCCTGCTTTAATCATTCTTGCAAAACCTCTTTGCATTCCAAGGTAATGAAAAATGCAAAAAAAAAACTGCTATAAACAGCTGAGTCAAGATTTAATTCTCTATAGTATGCTTCTTCTTGTTAAGTTGTACATACCCTATTGACAAAGGAGATTGAATATCACATTCTGGCAGAAATGAAAATTACTGTCAAATAGCTACATGGTGCTAGATGCAAAGGCATGAAAAGAATCTTTCTATGGAATCTTTTCCCCACCCATTTATTTAGCAAGGGTCATGTGACCCTCTTTGCAGACTGTGGGAGAGGAATAGAATTTGCTTGAGCACTGCAGCAAGGCTTAAAGAGGTTTATTTTTTTTTCCTCTGCAACATCCATGGTCACAAGATTCTTGAAAAACTTAACAGCAGGAGTTAGTGCTATTCATTTGGAAAATAACCAAATCCTTTTATTAATTAGTAGTTAATTTGTCCACAGATGTTTCTAAAAATTGATGGTTGAATACATCAATCATGTAATTCTAGCACTGCAAAAGATATGTGGCAAAGATCTTTTTTAAATAGAAGGTTCTCATGTCTGTAATTAATAATATTAGTTTCCTAGGCAGCCTTTATTTATACTTGTGCTGAGTGAGACGGGCCTATTGTTGTTGTTGTTGTTGTTGTTATTATTATTATTAGTGCTGGGATGGGAATTCAGGACTTTGTGCATGTTAGGCAAATACTCTATTACTAATCTACATCCAAAGACCTTGAGACAAGGTCTTGCTATGTAGCTCAGGCTTGCCCAAACATTTGATATTCTCCTGCTTCTGCCTCTTGAATGCTGGGATTACAGGTGTGCATCTCTACACTGGAAGCCTGGTCTCATTTCTTCCTTGTTTTCCTCAAGAGATAAGAATTTACATATGATTTATTATTATGAACCATTCTACCATCTCCTCAGTTCTAGAAAAACATTAGGGCAAAATCCCCTAAAATAGTAGCCTTCCCCCTGCCAAAAAAAAAAAAAAAAACTAAACAAAAAATTTTGGTGCTGGGCCTGGTTCTTGCTAGGCCAGCACTTGGTAGCACCTTTCCAATTAAAAAACATTATTCTAAAAAACGTTATTCTAAAGGTGATTTACAGAGGGGTTACAGGTTCTTTTTCTTTTTTTTGGGTCCGGTCGTGGGGCCTGAACTCTGGGCCTGGGCGCTGTCCCTCAGCTCTTCAGCTCAAGGCTAGTGCTCTACCACTTGAGCCACAGCGCCACTTCCAGCTTTTTCCTTTTTGCTTATGTGGTGCTGAGGAATCGAACCCAGAGCCTCAGGCATGCAAGGCAAGCGCTCTACCACTGAGCCACCTTTCCAGCCCCAGGTTACAGGTTCTTAAGACAGGTAATGAGTATATTTCTTTTTGGACAATATCACCCTTTACCTTTTCAACTTTTCCAGAGAAAATTAAGTATCTGAGAGGATCTTCTTAAAGTTAAAATTTCATTCAGTAGGTCTGAATGACACCTGAGAATCCAAATTTTTAATAATAATTATTATTTTTTTTGGTCTGGTCGTGGGTCCTGAACTCTGGGCCTGGCCACTTTCCCTCAGCTCTACAGCTCAAGGCTAGCGCTCTACCACTTGAGCCACAGCGCCACTTCCAGCTTTTTTCTTTTTGCTTATGTGGTGCTGAGGAATGGAACCCAGGGCCTCAAGCATGCAAGGCAAGCACTCTACCACTGAGCCACCTTCCCAGCCCTGAATCCACATTTTTAATAGAATACAAGCAATCTTTATGTTGTCCAATTGTGAGCCACACGTACATAGCATGGCTGCCTGCTCTATAACCTGGGAGAAGATAACTTTTTATAGCTAGAACTCAAAGTGCAAAAGCAATAAGGAAAACTATTGGATAACTGGGCTGCACTAACATAACCCATTGCATGCAAAACAGCTTAGATAGAACAAAAAGATAAGTACTCAAACAGAAAAAAAAATTCCAGTTTCAATCACAAAATGTTATTATTCCAAATACATGTAAAGCTACTTAGGAGACTGAGAGCTGAGGATCATGGTTCGAAGCCAACCTGGGCAGGAAAGTCTGTGGGATAATTGTCTTCAATTAACTACACAAAAAAGCCAGAATTGGAGCTGTGGCTTAAGTGGTAGAGCACTAATCTTGAGCACAATAGGTCAGGGACAGTGAGTTCAAGTTCCAGAACTGGCAAAAACAAAATTGAAAGTGGGGCTGGGAAGGTGGTTCAGTGGTAGAGTGCTTGCCTTACATGCGTGAGGCCCTGGGTTCCATTCATCAGCACAACATACACAGAAAAACTGGAAGTGTTGCTGTGGCTCAAGTGGTTGAGTGCTAGCCTTGAGCTGAAGAGCTGAGGGACAGCACCCAAGCCCAGAGTTCAAGCCCCACGCCCGCCACCAACCAAAAAAAAAACAAACAGTAAAAGTGAATAATTTGAAAAAAAATAGACTAAATAGATGAGAAATAAATGTAAGAGAAAGAAAGACAAATGAGCCCTCCACCACATAGAGAAAACTCAATCTTACAGTAAGAATGCAAATTGAACTACATTGAGATACCTTATATCTCCTGCCAGGTGAGCAAAACTCTAAAAGTCTTAATCTTCTCTGAAACATAATGTAAACCAAGAGTACATTAAGAAAAAATGAGCTGGGTGCCTGTAGCTCACACCTGTAATTCCAGCTATTCAGGAGGCTGAGATCTGAGGATCTCAGAAAGTCAGAGAAATTCTTATCTCCAATTAACCACCAGAAAAGCCAGAAGTGGAGGTATAATTAAAGTGTAGAGGGCTAGCCTTGAGCAAAAAAGCTCAGGGACAGTGGCTGTCCCTGTGTTCTGCCACAAAACAAAAAACTGAAAGTAAGCCAGGCACTGGTGGCTCATGCCTGTAATCCTAGCTACTCAGAAGGCTGAGATCTGAAGATTGTGGTTCAAAGCCAGCCAGGGCAGGAAAAGTCTTTGAGACTCTTATCTCCAATAAACCACTCAGAAAACTGGAAATGGCACTGTGGCTCAAGTGGTAGAGTGCTAGCCTGGAGCTGAAGAGCTGAGGGACAGTGCCCAGGCCCAGAGTTCAAGCCCCACGACTGAGCAAAACAAAAAAACAAAAAACAAAGCTGAGAGTGATATTGTCTTATTTCTGTTAATATAAATATACTATATACAACATAATTTAATGTAAATACAGATATTTATTCATATGTATAAATAAAACATAATTAAGGGGCTGGGAAGGTGGCTCAGTGGTAGAGTGCTTGCCTTGTATGCATGAGGCCCTTGATTCGATTCCTCAGCACCACATAAGCAAAAAAGCCAGAAGTGGGGCTGTGGCTCAAGTGGGTAGCGCGCTAGTCTACAGCTGAAGAGCTGAGGGACAGCGCCCAGACCCAGAGTTCAGGCCCCATGACCAAAAACAAAACATAATTAATTGTGTTCTTGTGTTAATGACATTAGGAACAAAGATTTTCAACATTTGTGAGAAAAACAGAAATTTAAACTCTTTGATCCTATGAATAAGTATTGCAAGAATGAATTAATTATGCATTTTCTCTTTAAAATACTATAGATGAACTTGGTGCCAGTGCCTCCCACCTATAATCCTAGCTACTTAGAAAGCTGAGATCTAAGGATCACGGTATGAAGTCAGCTGGAAAAGTCTGTGGAAAGTCTGTGAAATACTTATCTTCAATTAACCACTGGGAAACTGGAAGAGGAGCTGTGGCTCAAAGTGGTAGAGCACTAGCATTGAGCAAAAGAGCTCAGGGACAGCACCCGGGCCTTGAATTCAAGCCTCCTGACTGACAATAATAATGATGGTGATGATGATGATGAATTTTGGAAATTCATAAGAAAGGACCATCTTAGTAGCTGTGAGCACTTTTATCAGTCTTGGTTCAATAAGAAAAAATACATATAATTTAAACAGTAAGTAGCTCAGGGTAGAGTGCTTGGGACCACCAATCTCAACCAAAAAACTGGCATGTAGGGGGCTGGGAAGGTGGCTCAGTGGTAGAGCGCTTGCCTTGCATGCCTGAGGCCCTGGGTTCGATTCCTCAGCACCACATAAGCAAAAAGAAAAAAGCCGGAAGTGGCTCTGTGGCAAGTGGTAGAGCGCTAGCCTTGAGCTGAAGAGCTGAGGGACAGTGCCCAGGTCCAGAGTTCAGGCCCCATGACCGGACCCAAAAAAAAACAAAAAACACCTGGCATGTAGGTGCAAACTTGTAATCTCAACTACATGGGGGAAAGAGGATAGGTAAGAGGATCTCTATCTGAGTATTCTAGTTTTGAAATGAAGAAGGTAGAATAGAATTAGAATATTAGTTCTGATAGTATTAATTTTATTAAGTCTCCATCTTATATATATATATATATATATATTATTGTAAAGGTAATGTACAGAGTACATTTTATTTTGTACAATATCACCCCTTCCATCACTCTCTCCCAGTTTTTCCCTCCTGTGCCTACCCACAAATTGTATAGTATTTGCTGCATTTATCAACCCTTTGTTCAATCATTTCTGTGCCCTCCTTACCCTCCCAAAGACAGATAAACGAACAAACAAGACAAAAATGAAAAGAACAAAAATAGCAACAAAGGGAAAAATCCCTGTTGTTTCCATTTCTTGGAGTTCATTTTGATAAATATTATTTTAAATATTATTTTATACAGTCAGATCCACATAGCTATTGAGCCTTTGTGATCCTCTCCTAAGAATATCCTCCTATGGTTTCACTGTGTGAATGTCTAGAGTCCTGTATAATTTATTACGTCCAGTGTTTTTTTTCTTTTATCATTCAGTGTGTTTACTTGTAGATTTATAGGCACATTATAGTTTACCACAAATGAGGGAAGTCATGCAACCTGTGTTTCTTTGGGCCTGGCTTACTTTGCTTAATATAATTTTCTCCAAGTCTTTCCATTTCCTTACAAATGGTGCAATGTCATTCTTTCTGATGGAAGTGTAGAATTCCATCGTGTACGTATACCACATTTCCTTGATTTGTTCATCCACTGAGGGGCATCTTGGTTATGTTAAACAATGCTGCAGTGAACATGGTTGTGTTGGTAGCTTTAGTGTAGTCTTGTTTGTGGTCTATTGGATAAATGCCAAGGAATGGAATTGCTGGATCAAAGGGAGGCTCTATGTTTAGTCTGTAGAGGAACCACCATACTGCATTCCAGAGCAGTTGAACAAGTTTATATTCCCATTAACAGTGTAGTAGCCTTCCCTTTGACCATATCCCTGCCAGCATCTGTTATTGTTAGTTTTCTTGATAATGGCCATTCTGACTGGGGCGAGGCAGAATCACAAGGTTGTTTTGATTTACATTTCTTTTATGGCCAGAGATGGTGAATGTTTCTTCATGTGTCTATTGTCCATTCTTACTTCTTCTTATTAATTGGGTTGTTAAGTCTCAACTCTTGAGTATACATCTTTTAAATGTAATAAAATAAGAGAGGCATAGAGCACTTAGCTTATTGGGAGCTATGAGGACTCTAGAGAAAGAGTAAAGGCTCATTTGTCTTAGTAGAGAGCTGAACTAGTCCCTTTGTTTGTGGAACATGGTTTTTACTTGAAACAACCACTGACAGGCAACTGTTGTTATTCCAATAGTGATATTTGACAAATATTTTCTTGAAAGTAATGAAGAGGACTTGTCACTTCAAGGCAAGTAATTTGACACTATTTTGTGCCAATGATAAAATTCAAGCTTTCAAGCAAAAATGAAAATTTTGGAAATCTTGTGCCCACTACTATGAGTGTAGAATCTCTCAGTATTTAAAGATTTTTCTGGGTCTGGGAAGGTGGCTCAGCGGTAGAGTGCTTGCCGTGCATGCAAGAGGCCCTGGGTTCGATTCCTTAGCATCACATAAGCAAAACAAATAAAAAAAGCCGGAAGTGGCACTGTGGCTCAAGTGGTAAGAGCGCTAGCCTTGAGCTGAAGAGCTGAGGGACAGCGCCCAGGCCCAGAGTTCAGGCCGCACGACTGGAACCCCCCCCCCCGAAAAAAAAGATTTTTCTGGTGAGATTGGTGGTAATATTAATTAAGGTGATTTTTAAATGCTAATGTAATAAAATGTACTGACATTTGTATACCTACGTAACTCAGTGAACAAATATTTTTGAAATGAGTAATGCATGAGGTTATAATACTGTGAATGGGTGAAAGAGCCGTTCAAAGTCTAGGTAAGTTTGAATGAAATATAATATAAAAGCGTGTTGCTAGCTGGGCTTCAGAGGCTCATGTCTGTTATTCTAGCTATTCAGGAGACTGAGATCTGAAGATCATGGTTTGAAGCCAGCACAAGGCAGGAAAGTCTGTGAGACTCTTATCTCCACTTAGTTACCAAAATCCAGAAGTGGAACTATGGCTCAACTGGTAGAGCATTAGCTTTGAGGGGAAAAAAAAGCTCAATGACAGTGCCCAGGCCCTGAGTTCAAGCCCCAAGACTGGCACATGCAGAAAAAAGGGTACTGCTGTGGTTTCAAGTCCCACATTGCAATTGACCTTTAAGAAACCACATTTGGGGCTGGGAAGGTGGCTCAGTGATAGAGCACTTGCCTTGCATGCTCGAGGCCCTGGGTTCGATTCCTCAGCACCACATAAGAAAAAAGCCAGAAGTGGCGCTGTGGCTCAAGTGGTAGAGTGCTCTCCTTGAGCTGAAGAGCTGAGGGACAGCGCCCAGGCCCAGAGTTCAGGCCCCACGACCGGACCCCCCCAAAAAAAATAGAAACCACACTTGTTCTAATGGAAATATCCCTACTTGTCAGTAAAGGCTATTCAAATGTTCCTCTTGGGCTGGGTGTGTGGCTCAGCAATAGAGTATGTATTTAGTTTGTGCAAGGCCCTGAATTCCATCTCCAGCACAGCAATCAGTCAATCAAAGCAAATCAATCAATCTATAAAATGCTCCTCCCCCTTCTATATTCCTCATATATTTTAATCAAAGCCACATATCAGAACAGACTGAATAAAGAAGACATGAAATCTACTTGTCTTCTATTGAGTCAAACACTAAAGAGATTCACACAAATGGTCTAGGTCAATTTTTGTCATCCTTACTGCCCAGGCTTCCTAGCCTGGGATCCACGTGTCTTGGGAGACTCATGGATACATCCCCCAAGAAGTCCAGAGCCCCCCTGAAAAGGTATGTTCAATGGTGGGTCTGAGCATTGTCTTTGTAGGGGTGGGGCAGTGGGGTTCATGTATTCTCTTGGGTTTGCGAACGTGACAGAAGTGCTGACAAATGTAGAAACCTGTTTAAGCTGGTGAGGGGCGCACAGGGACTTTGTTTGGAAAGTACTCTGTCTTTGCTTGGAAACGGTTAAAAGTTCAGAGTAGGGAAGTGCAGACACTGCAATTCAAGCAAACACACTGTTTGTCAGGTCTCCTTCGCCCAGGTGCCTTGCTCTATTTTGTGGTTCAGGTTCAATGTGTTTTCGTTAAAATGTGGGGTACTAATGGGAGTGGGGAGGGTGAATGGAGTGGGTAAACATGGTCAGACTACTTCATGCACATGTATGAAAATGGGACAATGAGACTTGTTGGGACTCATGTAAGAAGGGGACAGATGATAGGGGGAGAATAAGAGAAGGAGTGATAGAATGATAGGAGGGGGAGAATAATAGAAGTGGTAAGTCTGATCAAGTTACATTTATTAATATATATATTGCACATGTCTAAACGAACCCCTTGGTACAACTCATGCATGCTAATTTTTAAAAAGCTCAGTACCAATGACTCATACCTGTAAGTCTAGTTATACAGGAAGCTGAGATCTGAGAATCACAATTTAGAGGAAGCCTGGGGTGACAAATCTGAGAGAGTCATTCAAATAACCAACAAAAAATGAAAGTGGAGGCTTGGCTCAAATGGTAGAGTTCTAGCTGTGAAGGAAAAACTGAGTCCCTGAGGCTCTGAGTTCAAATTCTAGCACTGGCAAAAAAATAATTTAAGTAATTTATTATTTTCACTCCCTACTCCTCTAAAAAATTGTTCTGGTATTCCCACCAGATTTTCTATTATTTCTTTTCCAAGTAGACTGCCCTCTATTGACCTCCATTTTCTGAATTTCTGAAATAGGAGTATATTAGTCACTTCATATGCTTTAGTGACCTAAGTTGGTTCTGATTCTTAGATTCAAGGAATCCTCCTGCCTCCGTGTGTGCCACCATGTTCTGGCTCCAGAATCACTTCAAATAGGCTTTTGAATAGTTGCTGGGATCTGAGGACCCTGATGTGGAAAATAAAAAACTAACGCAAACTCTCTGAGCCTCGAATTCTCTGACACAAAAGGGAAACACAGCAGGCTGGGGGTAGGGGATTGTTCAAAGTTAGGGAACCTACGGAATAAACACAAGGCTCAGAGTTCAAATTTCTCAAAGGTGGACTGGTACTTAAATAACTACATTTCTTGGGAAACTACATTTCCCAAGACTGCAGAAACAGTTGTGAGCAGGTGCTCTTCCTTTGAGGTGTGAGAAAAATCATGCCGACTTGGCAAACGGAGTTTTCTCTTCCATCAGTTGCTAAGTGAAAGTTAATGTTTGACTGTGAACCTAGGAGAAGACATAGATAGAACTGGCATAAGCAAGAAAGCCATTTGTTACCCAGAATGCTCTTGTCCATAGTTAGAACCATTACTGAGTGGAGTAGCTCTTTCTTGCTAGGCTGCCTCACGGATAGGCCCTGGGGCCGTGGAAGTACTTGCAAGTGAATTTGGGACATTGATGACCCCTAAGTAGCTCACTTCTGCCTTTAAAAACAAATATTCGCAAGCCAGGTGTTGGTGGCTGACACCTGTTATCCTAGCTATTCAGGAAGCTGAGATATGAGGATCTTGGTCCAAAGCTAGCTTGAAGCAAACCCTGGTAGGAAAGCCTTTGAGACTCTTATCTCCAATTAACTACCAGAAAACCTGGAAGTAGAGCTGTAGCTCCATTGGTAGAATACTTACTTACCTTGAGAGAGGAAAAAAGCTCAAGGAGAATGCCCAGGCCCTAAGTTTAAGCCGCAGGACCAGCACACACACTATGTTGTTCATATCGCTAATAGGCAAGGCGTATGAAAGCTAGTGGAGGTGTTTGCTTGAGGCCTGGGGACCGCTTGTCCAGCTGGGGAGGCTTTACAGGGTGAGGATGACTTTTCTGATACCAATGAACTTGGATCAGATCAGGCTCCCCTTCTCTATCTATGAACTCAATGATCTGGGCTAAATCTTTTAGCCTCTCTTGGTCACAATCCCCTCCCCCCCCATCCCCCCCTCCTGACACACGCATCTAAAATGTTCAAGGCTTGTAAAAGCTTCAACAAGATGAGGTGGCAGAGAACGTTCATTTGGTGAAGAAAATTCTAGTCATTCAGGTGATGCTAGACAACTTCTGTTACTGCCTTCAGGTTTGCTCTCCAGGCTATACCACTCTGTCCTCTTTTTTTTTTTTTTGGTGCTGGTCCTGGGGTTTGAACTCAGGGCCTGGACACTGTCCCTGAACTTCTATTTGCTCAAGGGTAGTGCTCTACTACTTGAGCTACAGCACCACTTCTGGCCTTTGGGGGAGCTTAGTGGAGATGAGACTTTCACAGACTTTCCTTCCCTGGGCTTAGTCAAGGTGAGCCCTAGGAAGAAATCGAAAGAAGACAGAATAAAGTCAAGGTTCTAGTTCCATGACTTTTCTCCCCCCAGAGTGAGAAAATGGTGTCATCTAACAGAAGGCTATATAGCTCTTCTCCAGGCAGCTTTAGGAAACCAAAGACTTTAGAAAGCCAGGGGCTGGTAGCTCATGCTTGTAATTCTATTTACTCAAGAGGCTGAGATTGGAGGATCCCAGTTCAAAGCCAGCCCAAGCTAGAAGGTCTGTGAGACTCTTATCTCCAATAAACCACCAGAAAACTGGAAGTGGTGCTGTGGCTCAAAGTGGCAGAGTACTAGTCTTGAGAAAAACACTCAGGTACAGTACCCAGGCCCTGAGTTAAAGTCCTATGACCAATGTATATATATAAAAAAAGACTTTAGGAATCAGTCCAGTGCAATACCATCTAGAGGAACTTTGTTCACAAGAAAGCATGGTATGAGGGCAAAGGGCTTATTACTACAGTCCATAGGCTTTACCTTCATGGGAAGAAAATGACTACAAAAGTTGGGTGTGGTGGTTCATGGCTGAGATTCAGATAGCCTCTATACCAGGCATGAATGTGAGACTATTTAACTGAAGTAAAAAGGTGTAGCTCAAGTGGTATAGGGAAATCCCCTCTCACTCAGGGTTATTTACTTTCCTATTTAGATATTTGGAGCATAATTTCAAAACAGAATACTGGAGTCCAGTATGGTGCTCAATAATAGTGCTTAGCTATTATGAAGAACATGAGAATGTTCTAATTATGGTGGTAACATCTTTTCTACCACAGAACCTAAGGAACTGAAGACTGTCCTCCTCAGGTTGATAGATTATTTGCTAGTCCTGAGGCTTGAACTCAGGGCCTGGGTACTGTCCCTGAGTTTCTTTTGCTCAAAGATGGTTCTCTACCACTTGAGCCACAGTGCCACTTCTGGCTTTTTCTGTGATTTAATTGGAGATAAGAATCTCACAGACCTTCCTTCCCTGGCTGGCTTTGAACCATGATCCTCAGATCTCAGCTTCCTGAGTAGCTAGGATTATAGGGGTGAGCCACTGGTACCCTGCGATCTCATGATTTTATTCAGGATTCCTGATGCTCTGTTTTGGTCACTGACATATTTGTCAAACTGAAAGGTGAGAAGTATGATCTAGAATCTCTCTCCCTGGTATGTGAATGACAAGAAGTTTGCCTCATCCTCAAATACAATTTGGTACAATGTAGTATACATATCAAACATTTACATTTCTGATCTGTTTCTCCCAAAGGCTTTCTGACTTAACTGGAGTTGGTGGGTAGAGACATTTCACCTCTTTTGGCACTAACTCCAGGCCAGAATTAAACTTTTGGCAGCTTCTCTGAATTGCACATTCAGCCATCTCCAGGGAAGACCAGTGTCTCTACAGCTTCTTCTCAATTAAATCCCATCAACATCTTCTTGATTGTTTTGTCCTTCCTAGTTGCATTGATAAATATCTCCTCTGGTTCCGACTTTTCTAAAACAATGCCTTCTTTCCTATAGTTTGGATCTGGAGTGTTTCTCAATACTCAAGTATTTAAGATTTGATCCCCAACCTGAGATGTTATTGGATGTGGTAAAGAAAAAATCTTTAGTAGGTGAGGCTTAATGGGATGAAGTTAGATCATTAGAGGAGTGTCTTTGTAGGTGACACTAGGATAATGTGTGCACTCTCTCCCTCGTTCCCTCTTTCCCTCTCTCCCTCTCTCCCCCCTCTCACCATCTCTCCCCTCTCCCCCCCCTCAATAAACCTTCTCAACTACATGCTTCTGCCATGATGTACTGTGCTACTACAGACTCAAAGCAACACGAACAAGTGATTATGCACTGAAATTTCTGAAACTGTGAACAACCTAAAAATGTTTTCCTCTAGCAGTCAGCCTGGTCAGCTCCAATCAACAACCAGAAAACCAGAAGTGGTGCTATGGCTCAAAGTGGTAGAGAATGAAAAAGCTCAGGGACAGCACCCAGGCCCTGAGTTTAAGCCCCATGATCTACCAAAAAAAGTTTTCTTCTTATTAAACTGATTAATGTATTTTGTCACAACGATGGAAAGCTGGCCAGAACACTTTTCCTTGTCTTCCTCTTCCTCTTCCTCTTCTTCTTCCTCCTCCTTCTCCTTCTATTTAAGACAGGGAATCTCACTATGTAGTCTGGTCTGACCTCAAACAAGTCACATAATGAAGGAGCAGTCTTTTACTCCCCTGTAGGTAAATCAAGTCATCTGTGTCTATGGCCTCAGAATTTGGCTTGAATAACCTAAGAAGTTTTATACGCATGTGAGCCCTGTGAGTCCCATTCCAGGCCACTTCCCCTTAGTTATCCATCTTTCTTCCACTTCAGTTCCATTTAACAGTTCCAGCGTGCCTGCTAGGAACCGTTTCTTGAATTAGTTGATTTGTACTGAACAAAACAGACGTAAAAGCTACTCTCAACCATTTTCTCTAATTGATACCCAGGGGTGGCCCCTTCCTCTATACATAATTGCCTTTCATTCCAGCCTGTTGCTGTCCTCCTGTAGGCCTGTTAACCCACAGCTATTTTCTTCCTAAAAATAAGACTGTTTGTTCTTGTTAAGGTCAGCATTTTCAAGACAACAGAAACTGAGCTCAGTATCGGTAAAAATAGACTTTTAAAAAGAAGGTAACAACAAAAAGAAGGTAACAAGCTGAAATCGCCTACATAGTAGTCCTATAAACTCTCACTGTTGGTGATTATTGTTAGACAGAGAGAGCTGGAATAATCCAGAAACTCAATTATAAATGAATGGTGGAGGTGGGCACTGGTGGCTCACGATTGCAATGTTAGCTACTTAGGAGGCTGAGATCTGAGGACCGTGGTTTGAAGCCAGCCTGGTCAGGAAAGTCTGTGAGACTCCTGTTTCCAAATAAAATTGTCCAAAAGCCAGAAGTGGAGCTGTGGTTCAAGTGGTAGAGTGACAGCCTTGAGCATGAAACTCAGGAACAGTGACCAGGCCCTAGAGTTCAAGCCCCAGGACTGCCACACACACAAAAATAACCAGGCAAGGAGAAAGTAATTTATATTTGCTTTGTGGAAATAAAAATTTTACTATTCTGTGAGCCAAGCTTATTAATTTGGTGTAGGGAAAAGAAGTCAGTCACCTTTTCTTTGATAAAGTGACCAGCCAACTGAAACAGGCATATTTTAATGATACTGGGTGAAAATGTTCACTGTGTGGGGAGGGAAGAGGTAGATGAGCCAATTTGATTTTAAAAGAGCAATGCCACAGAATCTTCACAAGCTCCTATGAGAAATGTTAAATGGCTGGGTGCTGGTGGCTAACATCTGTAATCCTAGCTACTCAAGAGGCTGGGACCTGAGGATTGCAGTTCAAAGCCAGCTTGGGTAGGAAAGCCCAGAGACTCTTATCTCCAATTAATCACCCAAAATTCAGAAATGAAGTTGTGACTCAAGTGGTAGAGTGCTAGCCTTGAGCAAAAAACCAAAAACAGTGCCTGGGCCCTGAGTGCAAGACTCTATAATGGCACAAAAAATTAAAAAGGATATTAAATGTCATAAATCTCCTCTATGAGGAGCAGTTTTAGAAACCTTCCTTTCTCCACTGCAAAGACAGGGTACTACTGTGAAGAGAAAGGGAAGGATCTTGGATATATTTATTTAACATTAAAGCTGAGACTATATGTTTCAACAGTATCCGGGTAGATATTATCCTGTTGGATTATAATGTTTACCAATCTTTGCTCCTGTTCTCCTGTAATTTCATACTTTCTCTTTAAAGAACTGGATTTCCTAGGTAAGAAATACTTCCTTCTCTTTCAATTCATAAAGGATAGTTATTTAGGAGATATAGACTTGACTGGTTATTTTTTTGGCTAAGGAGTTCATGACAAAACTCAGTTGAAATTTTCCAGACTACAAAAATTGTGTCATAGCCAGGTGCCAGTGGCTCATGTCTGTAATCTAGCCTGTAAGCTACTCAGGAAACTGAGATCTGAGGATTGCACTTCAAAGTTAGCCTAGGCAGAAAAGTCTTGGTAAGACTGTTATCTCCAATTTACCACTCAAAAACCAGAAGTGGTGCTGTGACTCAAAGTGGTAGAGTGCTAGCCTTCAGCAGTAAGAGGTCAGGGACAGTGACCAGGCCCTGAGTTCTTCTCTTTTTCCATCTTTTTATCTTATAAAAACAAAATAAAAGAAACTTGGAATTTGTCATGTATTCCTTTCCATTTAGTTGTGTTTGTGTGTATAGTGTGTGTGTGTGTGTGTGTGTGTATATATATATAGTGATAGTGTGTGTGTGTGTGTGTGTGTGTGTGTGTGTGTACTAGGGTTTGAATTGATAACCTATGTGATGTCCTTTAGCTGTTTGGCCCAGGCTAGCCCTCTACCACTTGAGCCACATTTCCATTTCTGGCTTTGTTGCTGATTAATTGGAGACAAGAGTCTCATGGACTTTCCTTCCTTGGGCTGGTTTCAAACTATGATCCTCAGATTTCAGCCTCCTGAGTATCTAGGATTACAGGCCTGAGCCACCAGCACTCTGTTCCAATTTAGTATTTATAGAAGGCATACATTATTCATCTTTTGCTTGTTCATTGGATAATCCTCCTTCCTTATTTCCTGCAGTCTATAAATCAAACGCAGAGGATTTACTGATTTTAAATATCAGATGGAATTCTGTTCTACCATACCATCCCAAACAATTTTTTCCTAATGCTATTTTATGTCTAAGGTAAAGCCCAATCTGTACATGAGGATTCATACAGGGAAGCATAAAGCACATTCATACTCTAGGAACAGCATGTCACAGATGTGGGAAGAATTCAGGAAGTTCTGGAAGGGGGAGGCCATGGGATCAGTCACTAGCCTCTGCCGGAAGTGAGGGTGCAGTTGGACACATCAGAGCTTGCAGGAAAATTCCAGAAGTCAAGCATGTCAAGCCACCATGAAGGGGGGAGTTCGTGGAGAGGTTTATGGGAAGCTATGGCCTCTGTGTGGCTCCTGTCTATGTGGAATTGCAGCCAAGCTTCTGGTGGTGGGCCAGAGGCAGCTGCTGGGGAGCTGAGCCAGCTGTAGGAAATGTGAGCTGGGAGCAGAGCCCGGCAGCCCTGGATAAGCTGGGAGCTGCGGGGCACCTCTGTTTCTGTCTGTCATTCAATCTGATGGGAAACCTGCCAAGGGCAGCGACTGCTCCTTGCCTTCTGCCTCCCAATTCTCCCAAGTTTATCTTTTGGCCAATTCTAACTCTGAATCTTACAAGGGAGGAGTTTCTAAGAAACGGACTTTCCAACATTCATCAAGCAGACAGAGCACAATTTAGCACGCCACTGGGCCATCATGAGATGCGAATGACATCACAAACTGAGTGAGAGCCCTAATTGTTAATTAATTAATTAATTTAGTGCTGGTAACTGAGACTTGAACTCAGGGCCTGGGCACTGTTTCTTAGCTTGCTGCTTTTTTATTTTTTTTTACCAGTCCTGGGGCTTGATCTCAGGGTGTAGGCACTGTCCCTGAGCTTCTTTAGCTCAAGACTAGCACTCTACCACTTGAGTCACAATACCACTTCCAGATTTTTCTGTTTATGTGGTACCAAGGAATTGAACCTAGGGCTTATGCATGCTAGGCAAGCACTCTACCACTGAGCCATATTCCCAGCCCTCTTTAGCTTTTTTTTTTGCTCAAAGCTGGCACTGTATATCTTGAGCCACAGCTCTATTTTTTAGCTTTTTGGTGGTTAAGTGGAGGTAAGAGTCTTACGGATTTTCCTACTGTGGCTGGCTTTGAACTACAATCTTCAGCTTTCCACCTCCTGAGTATCTAGGAATACAAGCATGAGCCACCAGCACCCAGCAAGGGTCCTTTTAAAAAAAAGTTTGTTTCATGCTGGGAAGGTGGTTCCGCAGTAGAGTGCTTGCCTTGCAAGCATGTGGCCCTGGGTTCAACTTCTCAGCACCACATAAGCAGAAAAAAGCCGGAAGTAGTGCTATGGCTCAAGTGGTAGAGTGCTAGCCTTGAGCTGAAGAGCTGAGGAACAGCACCCGGGCCCAGAGTTCAGGCCCACGACCAACAAAAAACAAAAACAAAAAGTTTGTTTCAGACCGAGTCTCCCTATGTAGCGAAAGCTGGCCTTAAACTCTTGATCTTCTGCCTCAACTTCCTGAATGGAACAAGAAAAAGAAACACAACTTGGTGAACAAATGCAGCAGTGGTACTCACTAGACACTGTGTAGAAAATCAACTATAGAGCTTGTGGGTGGGGATGGAAGGGAAAAACTGGGAAAGAGTGAGGAAAAGAGTGTCATTGTCCAAAAAAAATGTACTCTTTACCTGATTTATGTAACTGAAACCCCTTTGTACATAACATTTATAACAACAAAAAATAAATTAAAAGACAGAACTCCACTTTATTGTTCCTTAGCTTAGAATTCAGAATACATGGCTCTGTGGTTCTTATGATGGCAAAGTGAGTCATGGGATTCTAAGCCCCGTCCCTAGACTGTTGGGGCAAATCCCTCCCCTCTGGACCTATTGTTTTTTTACCTATAAAACAGTCAAAATTGCTACACACTTGGCTTTTGAATAATTCCAATGAAAAATGGAAGTGAAGTCACCTTACAAACAGAAATGCCACGGTGGTTATAATTGCCCTTACTTTCAGGGAATATTCTTCAGCTTGGTAAATCTTTACAGCTTATGTACAAAATCCATACTTAGATATAATTTTGGTTCAGCACCAGCATGTCATGCCTATGATTCTAGTTACTCAAGAGGCTGCGACCTGAAGGATAAAAGTTCAAAGCCAGCCAGAGCAGAAAAGATCTTAAAACTCCAATTAACAATCAAAAAGCCAAAGTAGAAGTGTGATTTGTAGAGCACCAGCTGCAAGTGAAAAAGCCCAACCAAGAGCCTGGGGCTCTGAGTTCAAACTGGCACAATAATAGTAGTTTTGAAGTGGATGAGTTTATGAATCTATATATGACTTAGTATCACACATGTGTAGATGGGGACATAATTTCAGTTATAAAGATGTCAAAGAACATCTTTTCTCCCAAAAGTTAGCCCACCCCATGAACCTTCTCTCCTCAGTGGCATGACAAACTATATCATTACCATCATCATCATAATTAACATCATCATCTCCATAATTCTTTTGCCAGTCCTGAGGCTTGAACTCAGGGCCTGGGTGCTGTCCCTGAGCCTTTTTGTGCTCAAGACTAGGGCTCTACCAACTTGAGCCACAGTGCTACTTCCTGCTTTTTCTGAGAAGTTTATTGGAGATAAGAGTCTCACAAACTTTCCTGCCCAGGCTGGCTTCAAATTGTGAACCTCTGATCTCAGCCTCCTAAGTAGCTAGGATTATAGGTGTGAGTCACTGGTGCCCCAGTGGATCACAACTTTTTCATTGAATCTTTTCTGATAGGAGTGGGATTTGTTTCCTGGATGATGGATTGAGAAACACAGCTCATGACCTATTAATTCCTCCTCTGGGAGTTTATCTGAAGGAAATGCTCCAATATGTATCATGATGCAAAACTGCTGGGCTTTAGTGTAATGGGAGCTGGGTCTTATACAACTACAGGAACTTTGATGATACATACTGTTTGGAGAGAACTTGGACCTTCTACAATAAGATAGAGTTAACAAGAATTTATGGAACAAGGAAAGATAATTAAGTTATATTAATCAATATATTTGAAAGAATGGGACCTGTGTGGTAAAATTATGGGTGACTTTAAAACAAATGCACACACTAGGTAACAAATTGGCTTGGAGTCCAAGATCATGGTGCTGACATCTAGCAAGGGCCTTGTCATTGCCTCATAATATGGCAGATGACTTCTCAGAGTGGAAGGACAAGGAAGGGAGAGAGAGCCAGAGCAAGAATATGAGAGGGGGGGGGGAACCACTCACAGTAATGCCATTAATCCAGAGCCCTCATGCCCCAATTCACTCGTAAGCATCACCCTTTTCAATATTGTCTCAATGGCAATTAAATTTCAACATAAAAGCTAGCCACTGATGGCTCATGCTTGCAATTGTAGCTACTCAGGAGGCTAAGATCTGAGGATAGCATGTTTGAAGGCAGCCTGACTCTGAGGATCATGGTTCAAAGTCAGCCTGGGCAAGAAAGACAATGAGACTTTTATTTCCAATTAACCACCAAAAAGCCAGGAGTGGATCTGTGGTTCCAGTGATAGAGCACTAGTCCTTGAGCAAAAGAACTCAGGGACAATGCCCAGCCTCTGAATTCAAGCTCCAGGATTGGCACAAAAATTTTTTTCCAGTTGGGTGCCAGTGGTTCACTCCTGTAAGCCTAGTTACTCAGGAGACTGATAACTGAGGAGTGCGGTTCAAAGTCAGCCCAGGCAGAAAAGTCCCCGTGAGACTCTTATCTTCAATTAACCAGAAGTGGCGCTGTGGCTCAAAGTGGTAGAGCACTAGCCTTGAGCAAAAATTGTTCAGGGACAATGTCCAGGCTGTGAGTTCAAACCCTATTACCAACAACAACTAAAAATTCCAACATGAATTTGGAAGGGGGAAAAAAATCCAAGCACAAGCTAGGTACCTGTAGCTCAGACCTGTAATCCTAGCTATTCAGGAGGCTAAGATCTGAGGATGGCAGGTTTGAAGGCAGCCGGAGCAGGAAAGTCCATGAGACTCTTATCTCCAATTATTTAACCTCCAGAAACCCAGAAGTGGTAGAGTACTAGCTTTGAGCAACAAAGCTCAGGGACAGTGCCCAGGTTCTGAGTTCAAGCCCCATGACTGATAATAAATAAGTCAATTAATTTTAAAAAATCAAACCATGGGGAGAAATTAGTCTCATCAAGATTAATAGATTTGGGCTGGGAAGGTGGCTCAGTGGTAGAGCGCTTGCCTTGCATGCGTGAGGCCCTGGGTTCGATTCCTCAGCACCACATAAAAAAAAGAAAAAAGCCCGAAGTGGCACTGTGGCTCAAGTGGTAGAGTGCTAGCCTTGAGCTGAAGAGCTGAGAGACAGCGCCCAGGCCCAGAGTTCAGGCCCCACGACTGCCCCCCCCCAAAAGATTAATAGATTTATTTGTACCATTAGCAGAAGGAGCACTTCAACTTCTCTGGGATAGTTGGTGACTTTGTCTACAAAGAGCAATAAAATGGGAATCTGGGGAAATGAGTTCATTTTTTGGTTATTCTAGCTTCACATCAGCAAAGTTGAAATAATAGGTCAGGTGCAAGCAGCTCACACCTGTAATCCTAGCTACTGAAGAGGCTGAATTCTGAGGATCATGATTTGAATACAGCCTAGGCAGGAAAGTCTGTAAGGCTCTTGTCTCCAATAAACCACCAGAAGTAGAGCTGTGGCTCAAGTGGTAGAGTCCCAGCCTTGAATAGAAAAAGCTCAGGGACAGTGTTCAGGCCCTGAGTCCAAGACCCAGTGTCATAATCTCCTTCCATTCCTCAACCATACTCACAAATACCTATCTGCTCCCTTATATTTCCCAGATGCCTTTGTTGTTGAGTTGGGACCACATGTGGGAATTTCTATCAAAATATAGACAGAAATGATATGTTATTTCTTGCTTGAGTAGAAAAGAGCAAATGTGGGGCTGGGAAGGTGGCTCGGTGGTAGAGTGCTTGCCTTGCATGCGTGAGGCCCTGGATTCAATTCCTCAGCACCACATAAGCAAAAAGAAAAAAGCCGGAAATGGTGCTGTGGCTCAAGTGGTAGAGCGCTAGCCTTGAGCTGAAGAGCTGAGGGACAGCGCCCAGGCCCAGAGTTCAGGCCCCA
>NW_012267312.1:7957286-7957701 GCF_000151885.1 Dipodomys ordii | reverse complement strand
ACCTCCTCCTTTGCTTTTCCCCTACCCTCCCTTCCTTCCCACCTCCACAACTACACTCCCCCTACCCCACCCCATCTTTTCTTTAAGTTGCAAAATATGAACAGGTGCCAGTTCTCCTTTAATGGAATGGAAGAACTGGATTAGTTCTTATCCCTTTGTACAAACACCATTTCCTCTAGGTCTTTGCTGTGAAGAGTACCTATCTACTTTTGGAAACCATTGCCTTCCTAATACTGACCTCAGGCTAGCCTTTTCTGAGTATTTTCAAAGAAGTCAAGGAAGTCATAGGTTCAAAATTTGCAGTGGGTAACACAAACATGTGTCATCATGATGGTTCTGGAGGGTTGTTAGAAGGAAAATAATTGCCAGGGCCTAAATCTTCATCTTCTATGATTATCACTTCTTTTATTTTTTC
>NW_012267312.1:7950782-7956128 GCF_000151885.1 Dipodomys ordii | reverse complement strand
CCTTGAGTGCAAAAGCTTAGGGACAGCATCCAGCATCCAGAGCAGTGTGTGTGTGTGTGTGTGTGTGTGTGTGTGTGTGTGTGTACACATGTACGTGCACACACACACACACACACACACACACACACACATCTCAACTATGTCCTAATGGTCCTAGCCCGGAAATATCTCAGACATTAAGAAGATTCTCACATGCATCAGAAGTAATTGCAAATATGTCAGGAACATAGGAATCATCTCAGACAACTCAGGAATGGCCTTACACGTATCAGGGACCAAGCGTCTCTTCAAATATGTTAGCCATGGTTGCATGTATGTCAGGAAAGTTCTTAACCATAGAGAGGTAAGTGTGTGGGTGGCTGGAAAAGATTTCTAACACATTAAGCAAGTGGATGGATATCACCAGAAAGTCTCAAATAGAGGAAGAGTCTCAAACATGGCAAGAAATATTCCCAAGAGATTGGAAGAATCTGAAACACATTAGAAATCCTTTCAATCCAGAGTGGAAGGATCTCAAAGTAGGAAAAGTGTGGTATTCATCATTGGGGGCAGTAAGAGCCTCAAAGACATGTGGAAGGGATGTAAATATTTCATGAAGAGACTCCAATGAACTGGGAAACAGCTCCAGCCACTCAACGAGATGTCTCAATGTGTCACAAAGAGTCTCAAAAAAAATCCTGAAAACATGTCCAGAAGAGTTTTAAATATATCAGGTTCTTAAGTATGACAAGAAGAGCCTCAAGCATGCCAGCAGGCATCTTAAACATGTTAAAAAGTGTGTGAATCGTCTCAGAAACCATCTAGACAACAGAGAGAGGAATAATCTTAATTACATCATTAATCCTAGTGCAGAAAGGCTGCAAAGAATCAACAAGAGCTTTAAATATGACAGTAAGTATCTCAAACAGAGAGACACACATACCTCTAGATCGGTCTCCGATAAGTCATAACAAATTGAATAGACCAGTAAGAGACTCAAACAAGACATGAAGGGTGTCATGCATATCAGGGAGAGATTTAAAGATAGCACAAAGTACATATTTCAGAGAGAAATATGTGACCCAAACGTCTAAGGAAGGTGTTTTTCTGTTTGCTTCTTTTGGTTGGTCATGGGGTGTAAACTCAGGGCCTGGGTGCTGAGCTCTTTTTTTTTTTCCTTTCCAGTCAAGGGGCTTGAACTCTGGGCCTGGGCGCTGACCCTGAGCTCTTCAGCTCAAGGCGAGTGCTCTACCACTTGAGCCACAGTGTCACTTCTGTTTTTCTGGTGGTTAATTGGAGAAAAGAGTCTCACGGACTTTCCTGCCTGGGCTGGCTTTGAACCATGCTCCTCAGATCTCAGCTTCCTGAGTAGCTAGGATTACAGGCGTGAGCCCCTGGCATCCAGTTTCCCTGGGCTCTTTTGATCAAGGCTAACATTCTTCCACTTTGAGCCACAACGCCACTTCTGGTTTTCTGTTGGTTAATTGGAAATAAGAGTCTCACAGACTTTCCTGCCCTGACTGGCTTCCAACCTTGATCCTTAGATCCTCAGATCCTTAGATCCTCAGATCTCAGCCTCCTGAGCAGCTAGGATTACAGGAGTGAGCCACCAGTGCCCGGCACTTCTGAGGACTTTTTTGAAGAGCAATGAAGGGTCTTCAATATATGAGGAGCCATTTTATATAAGTCAGGAAGGTTTTCAAACATACCAAGAAAGGTCTGAAATGTGCTCTAAATACACCAAGCAGATTGGACAGAAAATGTCTGAAACTTCTTAGGAATTTTCTAGAAGAAAGATTTTCAAACATATCAGAAAGCATCTTTAACAAATTCTCAAAGTAGCAAAGATGCACTGTAAATAATTCTATAAGGTATTGTCAAAAGATGGGAGGTTCTCAGGTACTTCTCAGATACTTCTACTGTCTCAAACATGTCAGAAAGGGTCCCCGAAAAAGTCAGAGAGCTAGGTGCCGGTGGTTCACACCTCTAATCCTAGCTACTCAGATGCTGAGATCTGAGGATCATGGTTTAAAGCCAGTTCAGGCAGGAAAGTTCGTGAGACTCTTATCTCCAAAGAACTACCCCAAAGCCAGAAGTGGAGGCTGGGGCTCAAGTGGTAGTTGTTAGGAAGCAGAGTCATTTTCAGCATCACTTGTTAGGAAACTGAGTCACGAGTGTTAGGAAAGATCTAGCAGATGAAAGGAAGGAAAGAAGGCAGAGACCTCCACAGACTAGAACAGGCTTTAATTCTTGCTGCAGAGAGACTCCATGTAACACAGAGCAGTATTGGAGAAACAGGGTGTGGGAGCGGGAGAGGGGTTAAAGTTTTTATACATTTGAGGGAGAGAGATTCTTTTGAATGTCTTTATAGTTGCAGCAGACTGTATAATGTCCTTGCAGCTGTGGCAGACAGTGAACTTTCAGATAAGGTCTGGGGTGAAGTTTTGCTGAGAATAACTCAAGGCCAGGGATAAAATTCTGGGGAGGGGGCCATGGGATCAATATGGAGTTATAAGAACAAAGCAAATTCTCATCAGTAAATTGCTAGCTTTGAGCAAAAAAAAAAAATTAAGGGACAGTGCCCAGGCCTTAAGTTCAAGCCCCAGGACTGACACTCCTCCTCCCCCGCCACCCCACCCCCCATACCTTACAAAAAAAAAGTCAGAGAATTGCTCAATGACGTCAGAAAAGAGCCTACCTATGAAATCTAGTCATACATAAGTCATGAAGGTTCTCAAACACATGAGGAAGAGTCTTTTTTTGGGGGGAGGGGGGGTCTGGTCGTGGGCCTGAACTCTGGGCCTGGGCGCTGTCCCTCAGCTCTTCAGCTCAAAGCTAGCGTTCTACCACTTGAGTCACAGCGCCACTTCCGGCTTTTTTCTTTTTGCTTATGTGGTGCTGAGGAATCGAACCCAGGGCCTCAGGCATGCAAGGCAAGCTCTCTACCACTGAGCCACCTTCCCAGCCCGAGGAAGAGTCTTAAAAGGTTAAATGACCTTAAAGATGCAAGAAGAATCTAAAAAATATAAACAAAGCAACAAAAGCAGGGTGCCAGTGGCTCACGCCTGTAATCCTAGCTACTCAGGAGGCTGAGATCTGAGGATCCCGGTTCAAAGGCAGCCAGGGCAGGAAAGTCTGTGAGACTCTTACCTCTCATTAAACACAAGAAAACTGGAAGTGGAGCTGTGGCTCAAGTGGTAGGATGCTAGCCTTGAGCACAAAAGCTCAGAGGTAGCGCCCAGGTTCTGAGTTCAAGCCCAATGACCAACAGAAAAAAAAAGCCAGAGTAGTCTGAAATGCAGAAAGTATCTCAAATACTACAGTATGAGTAGCATGTATGAGTAGCATGCATGTCAGCAATGGTCTCTAATGTACCATGAGAGTTTGTAAACAGGAAGAATTTCAAGCAAGTCAGAAAAGGCTTTAGGTATTTCAGTATGTATGAAAAAAAGTAAGGAAGGCTCCTAATCTTGTTAGGAAGAATCCAACATGATTATAAATCTTCTCAAATACCATTGGAAGGATCAGGAAAATATCTGGGAAAGCTTTACTTTCATTTTAATTTTTTTATTTTATTATTATTTTTTGCTAGTACTGAGGCTTGAACTCAGGGTCTAGGTGCTGTCCTGAAGCTTCTTTTACTCAAGGCTAGCACTCTACCACGTGAACCACTTCTGGCTTTTTTCTGAGTAGTTTATTGGAGATAAGAGTCTTAGGGACTTTTCTGCCTGGGCTAACTTCAAACCACAATCCTCAGATCTCAGCCTCCTGAGTAGCTAAGATTACAGGTGTGAGCCACCAGCACCTGTGGGGGAGCTTTAAGTGTGTTGGGTGGAGTCTCAAGCAAAGAGAAGTAAATCTTCTTTCAGCAAGGACTCATACAAGTTGAAAAGTGTCTCAAGAACATCATATAAGTTTTCAAATACACTACAATGAGTCTCAAAGAAGCTATGAAGATGCTCAAACAAGTCTGGAAGAATCTTAAATACATGAAGTAGGCTATCAGATATGGCAGGAAGAGGCTCAAACTCAGGATAAATCTTTAAAAAATATTTTTTACTGTTATTATAAAGGTGATGTACAGGTTCCAGTTATATAAGTCAGGTAATGAGTACATTTCTTTTTGAATAATATCACTCCTTCCCTTGCTCTCTCCCAGTTTTTCCCTCCCATCCCCACCTACAAGGTGTATAGTTCATTTTCAACATAGTGTCTAGTGAGTACCATTGCTGCATTTATTCACCTTTTGTCCCTCCATTTCTGTGCCCCCTTACTCTCCCACAGATAGATAAACAAACAAGACAAAAAGAGAAGAAAACAATAACAGCAAAGAAGAAAACCCCTCCATTTCCTGGAGTTCATTTTGATAAATATTATTTTGTATGATCAGATGCACATAGGCATTGGGACTTTTTCTTCCTCCCCTAAGAGTATCCTCTTTTTGTCTCAGGATGTGTGAATGCCTAAAGACCTGTGTAATTTATCACTCCCCCATGTATTTGAGATCTCGCTTCTGCATATGAGAGAAAACATGTGCAATTGTGCCTCTGAGCTTGGCTTACCTCACTTAACATGATTTGTTCTAGGTCCATCCGTTTTGGCAGGAATAGGTCTTAAACTTGTCAGGGCATGTCTACAACAGAGAGGCAGACTCTCAAATATGGGAGGAAACATCTCCAACAGGTCAGGAAGGTTTTTCAGAGTAGTTTAAAAGAGTTGTAATTAAGTCAGGAAGGGTCTCAAACAGAAAGGAAGTGTCTCAGATATAAATGAGAGTTACCTCACTCCAGGAATGGTCACAGGAAGGGCCTCAAATAGATCAGGCCAAGTAACAAAGTATTAGGAAGTGCTGTAAACAGAGGCAGTGATTTTCAAATACAGAAGGAATCTCCTCAAACAGATCTGCAAGGTTGTCAAAATAGCCAGGGAAGAGCTCTGAAGAAATCAGAGGGCATCGCCAAGTGAGAGAAAATAAAAACCCGAATACCTCTAAAAGAGTCTCAGGAACACCAGGGAAAGTTTCAAGTCAGTTGGGATGGGTCTAAAACAACTCTAAAAAAGGTGGACAATATGTCACAAAGAGTCTAAAAGAAGTCATGAAAAAAAGCCAGATGCTGTGGCGAACACCTGTAATCCCAAATAGTTAGGAGGTGGGGACAGGAAGTTAATAAATGTAGGCAAAACAACCACAGAAAAGCAAACAAAAGAACTGGGGAGGGCTGGGAAGGTGGCTCAGTGGTAAAGTGCTTGCCTTGCATGCATGAGGCCCTGGGTTCGATTCCTCAGCACCACATAAGCAGGAAAAAAAAGCCAGAAGTGGCATTGTGGCTCAAGTGGTAGAGGGACAGCACCCAGGCCCAGAGTTCA
>NW_012267312.1:7944175-7950732 GCF_000151885.1 Dipodomys ordii | reverse complement strand
GCTGGCTTTGAACCGCGATCCTCAGATCTCAGCCTCCTGAGTAGCTAGGATTACAGGCGTGAGCCACCAGCGCCCGGCTTATCACTTATTTTCTGATCAAACCACTGACGGTGACTCTGTGGGTTCACTGAGGAACATGAAAGAAGATAACTGGACACTTGTCTTGATGGTAGAGGTAAGCCTACCAGCTGTCCCTTGGCCAGGTAGCCCAGGCAATGGATGTTCTGCTCCCCTGATCCCTCCTTTAAGAGCTTGGCTGGACACCTGGTTCCCTTTAGGTGCACATTATCAATCTTGGTGTTTGTGCAAAGCCGTCCCGACAAGCTGGTACATCATGGTCCATTGCTCTATGTGTACACAACAAAATGATTAATCATTAACATCAAAAACCTTCTGAAGGCCACATTCCCAGTTGTTGGGCAAGGTTTGATCAGGGTTGCAGGGTCCCTTTGTGAAGGTTCAGGGAGCTAGCAGCCAAAAATACTATGTAACTCTTTCCTACCCTTCTGCTTTCCAGCTGTGCACCAGACAGATGCAAGGAAAGTCTCTGTGACTACCAAGTTGAACATCTCCAGAGACAAGCTTTGATTGCTTCATCTTAAGTCAAATGCTCATTGGCTAAGCCAATCAATAAAAGATGATAGTGTGTGTGTGTGCACGTGAGCGCACATGTGCACACATGCACACATATGTATTGACACATACATGCCCCCTGAAAATGGTATGCTCAGTGAAAGAAGTCAGTCTTAAACTCCACATCATAGGATTCCATTTATGGGGGGGAGGGTGCAGGGAGTCCAGAAAAGATAAATCTATAGAGACACTGGTTGCAGGAAGTCTTGTTGCACAAGAATGTTCCTCAAAAGCAGGTTGGGGGCTGGGAAGGTGGCTCAGTGATAGAGTGCTTGCCTTGCATGCATGAAGCCCTGGGTTCGATTCCTCAGCACCACATAAGAAAAGAGAAAAAAGCTGGAAGCGGCACTGTGGCTCAAGTGGTAGAGCGCTAGCCTTGAGCTGAAGAGCTGAGGGACAGCGCCCAGGTCCAGAGTTCAGGCCCCACGACCAGACCCAAAAAAACAAAAAACAAAAAACAAAAAAAACATGTTGGGGGATGATGACTGCACATTCTGTCAATTTACTACAAGTGATTGAATTGCTTCCTTAAAATTGTTCAATTTTAGAGTAGCAAATTGTGCTCAACCAAGATGTTGTAACATTTTCCACCTGGATCTAGAATATTTAATAAATAAAATCCAATAAAACAGAAATCAAAGGGAACTGTAAAACTCATTTTAAAAATAGACAAGTATACTCTGACTCAGAATATTTTCTGGGCATGGAAGAAGCTGAAGCAGTAAATAATTTTTTTCTCCCTTTTAAGGCAATGAAGTATGATTTAGAATTGACTGGCAATCCTTAAATAAAAATGGCAATCAACGTGTAAAGAATGAATTCAGCAGGTATTATGCAAAAAAGAGAGAAATGACCAAAGTTTATTTTATCATCCATTTAATAATTCCTACATGAACAATTGAATTTCCTGTTGCCCACGGAAATCAATAAGATGCATCATGATACCGAGTGAGAGCTGCTAGTTGAGTTCATCCTCTAGATTAGTGAACAAACTCTTATCTTTGTATTTTTTATTCATGGTTTTGGGATGGACTGTTTCATGTCATTTGATGACCTACACATGAAAATAAAATGGACAGGCTCTTCAAACTGAGTACCTCCAAGAGAAGTGTGCATCTCTTATGCCCTTCAGACTTCATTTCTTTCAATGACTTCCCATCCTTCTAAGTTTTCCAGCTTTGAAACTACCGAGTCCTGTGCATGCCTAGTCCCCATCACCCCAGGTCTGGTCATTGACAAATCTTGTCAATCCAGGTTGTTTGCCTCTCTTTTCTTACCCTTCAGGGCTTACTGTCATTATCCTGTTTCCTTCTTATCTGAAAACAGTAGTCTCCTAGATTCTGTCTGCCTCTAGGCTCCCTCATTCCATCTGCTGGTCTCCAAATTCCAAATCCTCTATAGTTATAACTGCCCAAACACTGCCATTCTAGTTCATTCCTCCTTCTTGTGATGGTTAATTTTTATGGGCCAACTTGTCTGGGCCATGTGGTGGCCAGTATTTAGTCAATAGTTATTCTGGCTGTTTTTGGAAGGGTAATTTTGGGCAATATTAATATATGAATTGGTGGATTTTCTTTGTACCAGTACTGGGGCTTGAACTCAGGCTCTCTTGCTCTTGCGTAGCTTTTTCTGCTCAAAGCTGATGCTCTGCCACTTGAGACACAGACACTTCCAACTTTGGAAGATAAGTCTCGAGGATTTGTCTATGTGGGCTGGCTTCAATCTTCAATCCACAGATCTCAGCCTCCTGGTTAGCTAGGATTAAAGGTATGAACCACCAATGCTTGGCCAATTGGTGGAGTTTAAATAAAGCAGATGACTCACCACGATATGGGTGGCCTAATCCAGTCAGTGGAATGCTTGATTGAAACACAAAAGAAGGGTCTTTAAGCTGACAAAGTAGCTCAAGGGGTAGAGTGCCTGCCTAGCAAGCACAAGACCCTGAATTCAAATCACAGCACTCTCCTCAACAAAAAATACAAAACAAAGATGAGCTTCTTTCTAGCAGCTCTGGATTTTCTCTACAAAATTGCCTCTTCCTGGTTCTACAACAGATGGTCATTGGATTCAAATTGGAATATTAGCTCTCTTGAGCCTCCAGCTTTCCAGACCACCCTGAAGATCTTGTACTTGCCAGCCTCCATAATCTTAAGAGCCAGTTCCTTATGATAAATCTCTTTCTTCCATGAGATTGATTGGGATACCTTGTATATATATCTGAAAATATAATGAACGCTACCCCTCCCGTCCTCCCCCTCTCTTTCTCTTTCTGTCTTTCTTTCTGTTGGGCATGGGGCTTGAACTCAAGGCCTGGGCACTGTCCCTGAGCCTCTTTATGCTAAGGTTAGTGCTCTACCATTTGAACCACAATGTCACTTCCAGGTTTTGAGGGGTTAATTGGAGATTAGAGTCTCATGGGGACTTTTCTGCCTGGGCTGGCTTTGAACCGCGATCCTCAGATCTCAGCCTCTTGAGTAGTTACAATTACAGGCATGAGCCACCAGTGCCTGGCTAGCCTCTCCCTTTCTTCTCTGATTAATGTATGGTAACAAAAAGAAATTTAATAAATTTATTTATTAAATATCTTCTTTACCTCTCTACACATGTGCATGTGCACACACACACACATACATATACACACAATTGTTTCTGTTTTTCTGGAGAACCCTAATTAATACACTGCATAGCATAGCTGTGTATCCCATATGCTCCTTTGACCACCTGACCCTTCATGCAAATGGAAATGGCTGCTGTTCTTTTTGCTCCAGCATTTTGTCTTCAGACATGGCTCATATTGCTCTGCCCATATCTACTCTTTAGTGACCACATGTAAAAAATGCTGTCTTTGCTGAAGAGTCTTATCTGGTCTTTAAACTCCTCCAAGCCCTTTATCTATGATCTTATAATAAATACCTTATATCAGAGACTTTAAAAAAACATGTCTTGTCTTCTTGATTATACTTATGAGCAGCTTGAGGGCAAACTATTTTTTTTCAAAGATGCGACTACCTGCCTGATGTTTGTTAGATATGGCGAAGTTGCCTCCAAGGTAAGATGTAAGAGGTAAGATGAATGTGATATCTAAATGTGAATTCATTCTTCCCCAGAAACCCTCATCTCCTTCCTTCCCAGGTGTCTCTGTTTCAATGAATGGTGGTGTTTTGAGATAGGCACCTCAAAAAAGCAAAAATTGGGGAGGAGTAAAGGAAGGTAGAATGACCAGAGGGCAGCAATGAATTTTTTTGTTTGTTTTTGGTGCTAGTCCTGAGGCTTGAACTCAAAGCCTGTCCCTAAGCTTTTCTGAGCAAGGTTAGCCCTCTACCCCTTGAGCCAGAGTTCTACTTAGAGCTTTCTGGTGATTAATTGAAGATAAGAGTATCAAGGATTTTCCTGCCCAAGCTGGCTTTGAACTGCCACCCTCAGATTTCAGCCTTCTGAGTAGCTAGAATTATAGACATGCACCATTGATGTTTGGCTCAAAATTGAAAGGTTGTAAGAAAGGTTTCATTGGATTCTATGAGGAGCTCTGGGGCTAGGACAGACTCGTAGTGATGTCCTGAGCTGGGGCAAGTATGTCTTTATATGCCCTCCATGGAACAATAATTGAATGTGAAGCTTACATGCTGGCAGAGGGAGATAGATTGTAAGCAATAAACATAATTACAGGGTAATTAAAAGGTGAGAAGTGTAATGGACATAGCAAAAATGATTGGAAAGGACCTGAAATTTGGAATTGTAGGCTGCAATTTATAATACAGTGGTCAAAGGAAGCTTTCCCTAACTAGGTGATGTTTGAACAAAAACTTGAATATGAGAACTTTAGTTATGAAGATATACAAGAGGAACATTGGGCCAGACAGCATTTTTTAAGTGTCTTACAATGAACATTTATTACTTTTGTTAATAATACCTTCTTAAGAAGCAGTCATTATTCTGATTTCTATTATAATGGACTAGTTTTGCTTGTTTTTGAATTTGTGTGTGTGTGTGTGTGTGTGTAAGTCCTTGGGCTTGAACTCAGGGCCTGGGCACTATCTCTAAGCTTTTTATGCTCAAGGATAGTAGTCTACCACTTGAGCCACAGCTCTACTTCCAGGATTTGGGGGGGGGGAGGCAAGGGTTAATTGGAAATAAGAGTCTCATAGACTTTACTGACTGGCCTGGCTTTGAATTGCGTTCCTCACATCTTAGCCTCCTGAGTAGCTAGGATTACAGGCATGAGCCACCAGTACTCAGTCAAAGTTGTTGTTATGATCAATTTTGTCAGTAGTGTGTGAAATTTCCTATTGTGTTATGTCCTTTGGATGGTAGTCAGCATCCAATGCTAAATAAACACTTTATAAGCCACATACTTTTATGTCTCATGGAGTATATTAATTTGACCAGTTTTGCCTCTGTGTGTGTGTGTGTGTGTATCCTTAAAATAATATCAATTTAGTCTTGCATAAGCCAGAAAGACCTTTCTTATATTTTATCCTATTCTCAGAATTATTATTAGATCTTAAACTGGATTCACAGATACAATGGTTGTAGATTAGTTTTTCTTACTTAGATTTAGTATATTATTTGTGCCTAACCTATGTGATTCCCAGGTATCTACGTCATATAAATTACTGATGGTCCAATGGTAATCTGATACTATTCTATGCCTCAAAATGTTTTGTGCTTTTGCTGCATGTGTAGATACCCAATTGCAAACTTCAGATTGGTCCTTATGTACAGTTCTCATAGACCAAGGAATTTTTGATAAATATTTTCTGTTCCTTCAATAGTCTTTTTCTCTATGGCTTTCATTGCTTAGAACTGAAAAAAAATCTCGTGTGGGATCTACCAAATTAAGGAAGAGAAAAGAGTGGAAGTTATATTTTAAATTTTGTCAGATGGGACAATTTTTTTCTTGGCATATTTGAAAGCTTCCACATTTCAAAATGAGAAGCCATAAATGTCTTTCTATACCAAGTTTTGCCTAGGGTTTTTTTTTTTTGGTTGGGGGGAGTAATCGAAACCTCGAATTTAAGAAGGCATAATGGCTTCCCAGAATCGAGACTACATTTCCCAGCCTTCTTTACAGCCAGGTGTGGTTCTGTGCCTGAATTCTAGCCAATCATATGTGAGAACTTGTGTATGTCACTTCTAGGTCATGTCCTTTTTTCTTTCCCTATCTTGCTGGCTAGAAAGGGGATGTGGTAATGAGACATTGCAGACCAAGTAGATAAAGTACCACCCATGGTGGCAGCTCCACAATATGGAATAAGGTGTTACCACATTTGGTACCATCAGATATGAACTATTTTTTTGCCAGTCCTGGAGCTCGAACTCAGGGCCAAGGCACTGTCCCTGAGTTTCTTTTGCTCAAGGATAGCACTCTACCACCTGAGCCACCGCACTCTACCACCTGAGCCACCGTGTCACTTCTGGCTTTTTCTGTTTATGAGGTACTGAGGAATTGAACCCAGGGCTTCATGCATGCTAGGCAAGTGCTTTTCCACTAAGCCACATTCTCAGACCCACCTTTTTTTTGATAGTTGTGAGGCTTGAACTCAGGACCTCAGTACTGTTCCTGAGTTTTTGTACTCAAGGCTAATGCTCTACCACTTTGAGCCACCGAACCACTTCTGGTTTTCTGGTGATGAATTGGAGCTAAGAATCTCATAAACTTCTCTGCCCAGGCCAGTTTGGAGCCATGATCCTCAGATCTCAGCCTCCTGTGTAGTTAGGATTACAGGCATGAATCCCTGGCACCTGGCACAAACTACTTTCTTATAAAACATGCTGTTTTGGTTCTTAGAGATAACTTTCAAAACTACGTGTTAATGAAAAACATAGGTTCTTAAGGCAGAGAAATTTTGGCTGAAAGACTAAGAAAATGACCAAGGAAAGTTTCCATAGTCTACTTTCAGTGATAATTTTTCTTTTCTTTTCCC
>NW_012267312.1:7925003-7929144 GCF_000151885.1 Dipodomys ordii | reverse complement strand
GTGGTAGAGGGACAGCACCCAGGCCCAGAGTTCAAGCCCCATGACCAACAAAAAAAAAAAAAAACTGGGCTTTTGGCACAAGAGGAAGAGCAAGAACATATATATAGCACTCATGAGGCCTTTGGTTAAATCTACAGCACAGCAATAACAAAAGCAAGCAACAGCCACCACACCAAAAACAAGTAATAAAAACTCTCAACTATGTCAGGAAGAGTCTGAAGTACATGAAGTAGATTCTCAAACACAACAGGTACAGTTCAGGATCATGATAGGAAATCTCCAGAACAGAGAAGAGTCTCAAATACATCAGAAAACTTCTCAAACAAGTCAGGAAGCTTCTCAAAGAAGTAAGGATAAGTTACAGATAAATCACTTAAGGAGTTGGGTGCTGGTGGCTCATTCCTGTAATCCTAGCTACTCAGAAGGCTGAGATTTGAGGATCACAGTTCAAAGTTAGTCTGGGTAGGAAAGTTCATGAGTCTCTTATCTCCAATTAACCAGCCAAAAGCCAGAAATTAAGCTGTGGCTCAAGTGGTAGAGTACGAGCCTCTAGCACAAAAAGTCAGAGACAGTTTACACTCCCACCAACAATGTGGTAGGGTTCCCTTCTGTCCACATCCCCTCCAGCATCTGTTGTTGCTAGAGTACTTTGGAAAGTACTATAGAGGTTCCTCAAAAGACTCCACATAGAACTCCCCTATGACCCAGCAATCCCACTTTTGGGCATTTATCCAAATGATCACAAACAAGACCATACTAAAGCTACCAGCACAACTATGTTTATTGCAGCATTATTTACCATAGCTAAGATATGGAACCAACCCAGATGCCCCTCAGTAGATGAATGAATCAAGAAAATGAGGTATATATACACAATGGAATTCTGTGCTTCCATCAGAAAGAATGGCATTGCCCCATTTGTTAGGAAATGGAAAGACTTGGAAAAAATTATACTAAGTGAAGTAAGCCAGGCCCAAAGAAACATAGGTCCCATGGGTTCCCTTATTTGCAATAACTAGTATATGTCTGAGACAAGCAGAAAAGGTCAGATAAGTTTATAGTAGGCAAAATGAACCCCAAGATAAGGACTCAAATGGTTTTTCTTTCTTGCTATTTTTTCTAACATATTTATAAGGTGATATTTTTGTTGCTTTGTATGTCTCTCCCCAACTGCATAACCCCTGTTTTCACTGTATTTGATGTTGGTATAATTGTGGAGGGAAAGGGAAAAAACAAATTGTTTAAATAGGGATACTGGTGGACCCATTGCAACAATGCTTTCATTACAAGATGCTATGTCGAAAAAGTGAACTTTAGAACTTTGGCAGGGAGGGGGAGGGGAAGAGGGGGAGGCAGGGATGGGAAGGGGAAACAAAGGAGGAGGCAACAATGCTTGATAAGAAATGTACTCATTACCTTGCTCATGTAATTTTAACCCCTCTGAATGGTATTTTCACACACACACACATAAACTTATTAATAAAAAAAATCAGAGACAGTTCTCAGGCCCTGAGTTCAAGCCCCAGGACTGGCACCAGAAAAAAAAAGTCATGAAGAATGTTGAATAAGTAAGAGAGGTTATCAGATTTTCCAGGAATTTTCTCAAGGTCATAAGAAGAGTTTCAAATATTCCAAAAATGGTCTCAAATAGTCAGAAAAGATCTCAAATAAATTAAGAAGATTCACAGATATGTCAGAAAGAGTAGTAAAAACAGCACCGTAATTCCACACATGTCAGGAAGAGTCTCGTACAAGAAGAGTTTCAAGCAAAATAGAGAGGACTTCAAGCACAAGGAAAGTCTCAGACAACCACGTCAGAAAATATCTCGAATTCATCAGAGTTTGAAATAGGTCTTGAAGATGTCAAGCAGACAGGTAGAGCCAGAGAGCATCTCATATACATCAGGAGACATATTGAGTTGAACAGTGTCTCCCCAAATTTCACATGAACCTTAAAGCTCAGAATGGAATCTTATTTGGAAACCATGGAATTAGTTAAAATGAGCTCTTATTGAATTCAGGGACCATTAGTGGCCTGCAAAAAAAAAAGGAAAAAGATATTTTAAAAACTTTTAGCATACATTAGTTGTACAAAAGGGAGGGGGCATTGTGACATTTCTATTCATGTACACAATGTGCCCTAATCAAGCTTATCCATGTCCTTCCCATCACTCTTCCTTTTTATCTCTCCCCATCTTCCAACAATTTCATCAGGGTTCTTTGTTCTGAATTCATATATGCATGTAAAGTTATTTGACCCATTCACTCTCATTCATCCTCACCACCATTTAACCTCCCTCATCCTGCCAATACTGTCCCTCAATAGAGTCTGTTATACTTTCCTGTGGCTAACAAAATCTCTCTCTCTCCTTCTGTCTCTCTCCCTTTCTCTCTCTCCCTCTCCTTCTCTGTGTTTTTTTCTCCCCTGCCCCCACCTGACTATCTTTTGGGCCTTACCAGGGGCTGTGTGCTGTCCCTGGAGCTTTTGTGCTTAAGGTTAGTGCTCTACCATTTGAATCACGACTCCAATGGTGGCTTTTTTGGTATTTTAATTAGAGATGGCTTTCCTGCCTGGTGATCCTCAGATCTCATCCCCCTGAGTAGCTAGGGTTACAGGCATGAGCCACTGGCCCCTGGCAAAATGTCATTTTTTCCCCTTAAATGTAAGCAAGTGAATGAGTGTTCAGATTCAGGGTCAGGCCTTGTAGCTGATGACTTGAGTAGCAATTCAAAGGAAGTGTTTTCCATCACCCAGGATAATCCTGGGCCTTCACATGGATGTGCTGATGTGCTCAGAATTTCAGAAAGAGCTAGAAATATTAGGCCCATCCATCTCTTGTCTTCCCCTCCCCCACCCAGGAATTTGTACTGTTGCCAAGTGAACAGAATGCTAAACTCTTCTGACCCAACTTCCAGGTCATGGTCAAAGACCCAGTGTGTTATCCTTGTGTGCATTTCTATCACAGCTGTCAGCTGGGATCTTCTCAACTGCAGAATGAATCCAAGCTTAGAAGCACCTAAGGGTTTTTTAAAATTTATTTTCAGGCTGTTTTTTTTTTTGATAGCTTGTTATAATTAGCAGGAGTTAAACAAATTCTACACAAAGAAATTCAGTGAGCAAAATAGTTTGCCAGGTTTTTTTTTTCAGTTAAATGGAAAAACCAGAAAAGGGTCCCAGCATGTAGAAATTAATCTGTGGCACGCAGTTTCCAGCTTCTTTTAGTGGAAAGCAAACACGGTATACAGCAAGGCAGGTCCTCCATCTCTTTGCTGACAGTGGTGGCTGGGTGTCTTTATAGGTCATTTGCTATCTAATTAGGCAGGGCCCAAGTTCAACCACTACCTTTGTGAGTGTGTGGGGGAGGGGTGTGCATGCTTATGCCCACTTGTCCTGGGGCTTGAACTCACAGCTTGGGGACTGTCTTTGAGCTTTTGTGCTCAGGGATAGCGCTCTACTACTTAGGCCGCAGCTGGACTTCCAGCTTTTTGGTAGATTCTTAGAGAAAGAGTCTCATGGACTTTCTTGCCCAGAATTGGCTTCAAACTGCAATTCTCAGATCTCAGCCTCCTGAGTAGCTAGGATTACAGGCGTGAACCACCAGCATCTGACCTAGCTTTGTGTTTTTTGTTTTGTTTTGTTTAGCTCTGAGAAATAGTTCTTACTCCAAATATAGCCCTTTGCACTTGTATCATTCACATTTTTTTCCCAAAGGCCACTCTCCTCGATTGTGTTTTAGATGATATTAGAGAAAAAGTGAGAGTCAGCATTATTGGTTAATGTGTAAGAGAAGGAAATTTGAGCAAGTGTGTAATGCCTTAAAAAAGGAAAGAATTAAGCAAATAATACCTTGAAACAAGAACATGAACAATTCCTCTCAGGAATGATTGCAGGGGGGGGGAAATATTGAATTGCAATTGGTTAAATTAATAACCACAATGATTAAAAATAGATGACCTAATTTGGTCTCATAAATTATTTTCGAGAACCACTGCCTCATGCCAAGGTGTGTCTGCAGTGAAGACTTCATCCTATTGTGGTTTCTCTTCCCATTCAGGGGTTGGGGGCTAATGGCTGTTTCCTAGCCACTGTCCCTCCTTCAGCCTGCGTTCAGCTGGTGGAACAGCGAGAAGACTGTCAGCT
>NW_012267312.1:7897503-7922503 GCF_000151885.1 Dipodomys ordii | reverse complement strand
TCAAGGTTAGGGCTTTATTTCCAGTTCTCTGCTTCCAGTTCTTTGGCGGACAATTAGAGATAAGTGTCTCGTGGACTTTTCTGCCCAGGCTGGCCTTGAACCTCGATCCTCAGATGTCAGCCTCCTGAGTAGCTAGGATTATAGGCGTGGTGTACACATCACTTTTTAACTAGAGAGCAAGAAGAATTAGCTGGCAACCTGGAAGCAAAGAGAGACAAGAAGGAGGCATGGTCCCAATGTCTCCTTCAACAGCATGCCCCAATGACCTTTCTTCCTTCCACTAAGCCCCAGTTCTTAAAGGTCCCACAACCTTCAAGTAGCCCCAAAGGCAGAGGACTGAGTCTTTAACACACAGGCCTTTGGGGGATATTTCAGATCTAAACTATAGCACCAAGCAAAACTGTACTGATTTATCTTGGAAAATATACACACAGGATACAATTCAATGTTTCAAAGAACCTTTAACAACAACCACCTTTTTATTACAGTGTATGGTCGTGCATACCTGTAACCACAGCACATAGGAGGCAGAAGTAGGAGGATTTTGAGTCTAAGGACAGCCTGAGCTATGAGACCAAATCTTGTCTCAAAATTTTCAATAGCCAAATACCACTGGTTCACATCTCTAATCCATACTTGTGTCCTTGGCCAAGTGCAAGGCCCTGAGTTCCATCCTCAGCTCTGGAAAAAGAAAAGGTATAAAGGAAAGGATACTTTGTATTCAGTACTTGTATCGTTCATATCACCTAATATCAGGAGGCCCATGACACTGGGCTATTCCATTTTTAGCGATATTAGCATTATACATTGGATTTAGGAATTGTTAGTTCCTCTTGCAGAGTTCTCTCCAATCTTTCACATAATGGGAAATACTGCATGGATTCATTAGTTCAGTAGAGCTTGCAAATTCAGAAGATTCTAGTTCTATCATTCCTTCTGCCTTTATCAGGTAGAATTCTTCTGCAATAAAGAACTCGCTTTAAGTATTTGGATACATTGAGATACAATACAGTCACTGCTTGCTTCCTTTCTCTTTTTTTACCAGTGCTGGGGCTTGAACTAAGGGTCTGGGCACTGCCACAGCTCCACTTCCGGCTTTTTCTGTTTCTGAGGAGCCGAACCCAAGGCTTCATGCATGCTAAGCAGGCACTCTACCATTAAGCCACATTCCCAGTCCTGCTTCCTTTCTTTTACTCATAAATTTTCAGGAAAAAAGTGAGTCCAGTCTCTAGCATTGTCTAAAGATGACAAGGTGCTTAAAAAATCATTTGAAGTCAGGCTTATGCCTCTAAATCTTAGCTAATCCGGAGGCTGAGAGCTGAGGATCTGAGCTTCAAAGCCAGCCTGAGCAGGAAAAGTCCATGAGATTTTATCTCCAATTAACTGCCAGAAAACCTGAAGTGGTGCTATGGCTCAAAGTGGTTGAGGATTAGCCTTGAGCAAAAGAGCTCAGAGACAGTGCCCAGGCCCTGAGTTCAAACCCCATGACTGATAAAAAAAAAATTACTTGAGCCTCTGAATCTTAGTATATTTGAGGCATTTCAATCTATTATACTCAATATTCATTTTAAATTTTTCATCTTTAACAGCTTTGTGGAGTTATAATTCACAAACCACACAATGTACTCATTTAAAGTGCCACTATTCCCATAATCTAATTTTAGAACATTTTTTGTTATGCCAAAAAGAAACCATTACCAGTCATTCCTGGTCCCTTTAAGGCCCCCACCACCCCAAGCAACTATTGATCTACTTTCTGTCTCTATTGACTTGCCTATGATGGACAATTCAGATAAATGGAATTACACAACATATGGCCTTTGTCTAGCTTATTTCCCTTCGTACAATGTTTTCAAAGTTCATCTGTGCTTCAGAATGTGCCAGTGATTCAATCTTTTTTCACTGCAAAATAATATTTCACTGTATGGTTGAACTACATTTTATTTACTCGTTAATCCTTTGAGGTACATTTTGATTTGTAGTGGGTTGAATAGTGGCCTCCAAAAAAGATATGTCTATCATTTACTCTCCAAAACTTGATCATGTGACTTTATTTGGAAAAAGACTCTTTACAGATGTGATAAAGTTAAGGACCTCAAGCTGATATCTTCTTAGATTAGCCAGATGTGCCCTAAGCACAGTGAGTGACACATGTCATTAACAGATGAAAGATAAAGAGGAGAATTCCACAAAGATGGAGGCAGACATTGAAATTGTGCAGCCATCACAAACTAAGAAAAATCTAGTCACTAGAAACGAGAAGAGAGAAAGGATGATTCTCTCCTAGAATCTTCAGAGGAAGCACAGCCCTGTTGACACTTGGATTTCAGACTTCTGGACTTCAGAACTATGAGAAAGTAATTTTGATGTTTGAAGCCCACCTAGTTTGTGGCAATTTGTGATAGTAGCCCTAGGAAACTAATAAACTGTTTGTATTAGTTACTTTGGGTAACTGTGACCAAAATACCTAAGACAACAAACTTAAAGGGAGGAATTGTTTATTACAGTTTGTGGTTATAGAAGGTTCAATCTGTGGCCAGCTGACTCCATTACTTTGGGCCTGAGGCGAGGCTGAACATCATGACAGCATGGGAGCATGTGAAGGAGGAGGCTGTTCACCTCATGGCAGCCAGGAAACAGAGAGTGACAGGAAGAGGGAAGAGGAAGATATGTCCTTCAAAGACACATCCCCAGTGACCCATCCCTCCTGTTAGGCCCTGTCTCCCAAAGTTTCCACCGTCTTCTAAAATAGGACTGCCAACTGGGCACGAAGTGTTCAACATAAGAGCCTAACAGGGTATCTTTTCACATTCTTAATGGCATATATATATATATCTTCTCTGGCAAAATGCCTATTTAGATCTTTTTTCTTTCTGGTACTGGGGTTTGAATTCAGGGCCTTGAAATTGCTAAGCAGACCCTTTAGTGCTTGAACCATTCCCCTAGACCTTTTGTAATTTCTCTTTTTGTGAAGCAAAGTCCTGCTTTTTTATTTTTTATTTTTTTTCCCAGGCTGACCTAGATTACTATCTTCCTATTTATGCTTCCCACCATAGCTGAATTGATAGATTCCTGCATTTTCTGTTGAAATAGGGTCTTGTAAACTTTTGGCCTAGGCTGACCTGAAACAGCAATACTATGGATCTCAGACTTTTGAGTAGCTAGGATTGCAGGCATGAGCCACCACACCCAGTAATTATTTTTCATGATATTGTATATTGATTTATCATTGTATTTTCTATTAGTGAAAGAAATACAATTGGCTTCTACATAATGATTTTGTATCTGAAACTTTGCTAAACATTTTTTTACTCGTTCTAAAGGCATTTTAGTGGATTCTCTCTCTTTTTTTTATTTAAAGATCATATCATCTGTAAACAGAAATCATTTTACTTTTTTCTTTTCCACATGGATTTCTTTTCTTTTCTTTTTCCTTCTTGAATTGCCCTGATTATAACCTCTAGGACCATGCTGACTAAATGTGGGGGAAAAAGGCACCCTTGTCATGTTTGCCAGCTCAAGATCATTATTCTTTTTCATGTTGAAATGTTTTCATCTTTAAGCAAGTCAAACTCCTTAAAATTGATTACTATGTCCTTTTGACATGACATCAATCATGTATGATAGTGTCCTTGCTTTCTGCTACAAGATTATGTACATCTTGTACATTTCCTGGCCCAGATATCTGAAATCAGCTATTTCTCCAGAGAGTCCTGGCTCATTCATTGGGTAAAGACATTGAGAAACTACAATGTGAATAATAAGAGTACCCACTGTTATTGAATTGATAATTATCTTTTTGTGGGGAAGACTAGAAAGTATGTACTTCTTAAAGAGCTAAAAAATTCACAAATAATTATTGATATCACCAATTCAAAATTAGGATTGTATGTGCTTTTACATCATTTCATTGGCTGTATATTTATATGTTTTTTTCCCTTAGGCTGAAAAATCCCTTAGCTTCTGATAACATTAACAAATGTACTATATTCATTTTGTCCTGATAGGTAGGTGAGTGTATATCATATAAATGTGTCTTTTTGTTGGTGGTGGTGGTCGTGGGGCTTGAACTCTGGACCTGGGCACTGTCCCTCAGCTCTTCAGCTCAAGGTGAGTGCTCTACCACTTGAGCCACAGCGCCACTTCTGGTTTTCTAGCGGTCAATTGGAGAGAAGAGTCTCCTGGACTTTCCTGCCTGGACTGGCTTTGAACCTCGATCCTCAGATCTCAGCCTCCTGAGTAGCTAGGATTACAGGTGGGAGCCACCGGCGCCCAGCATAAATGTGTCTTTCTATGTATGTTTATATAGTATGCAATCTTACCAATTCAGAATACAATAGTAGTTTAAGACTGTGTAAGATGGTTCATGATTGTGTTGGTATTTTTCTCTCACAGAATATGTCCTACAAGAAATGTCTAGTCAATTATATGTGTTTAAAGTTATTTGAGATTTCTTTCTGTGTTGTTAAGCTACAAATTTGACATACAGACTAATTTGTATTCAAGGCTTGACTTTTTTATTCTTTTCATTTAAATTTTTTTTCTAAATACATGAAAACATTTGTGTTTCCCAAGCAAGTCCTGTTCAAAATTGTCACCCTGGCCCCCTTCACCCTGTTCCCTCTTTCAAAGAATGAGGTATTCACTTCTTGGTGTTTTTTTTTTTAATTAGTTATTTATTTTTCATTGCTTTTCACCCTCAAAAACATAACTCTTGTTGCTTGTGCCTCTGTCTTGATGTTCCTCAGTGTACAGAGCACTCATGACAAGCAATAAAACCATCATGAAGCCCAAGCTCTTCCTGACAACCTGTATGTTCATACACTAAAGTCACAGCAGAGCAAAAGGAGAGCTCAGATGACCTGCCCTACGAATTTGTTCACATGGAAATTTTCTTTTTCTTTTTTTTGCCTGCCCTTGAGTTTGAACTCAGTCCCTAAGCTTCTTTCACTCATGCACACTACCACTTGAGCCACAGCACAACTTCTGGCTTTTTCTGTTCATGTGGTACTGAGGAATCAAACACAGGGCTTCATGCATGTTAGGCAAGCACTCTACCACTAAACCATATTCTCAGCCCTGGGCTCTGACCCGGAGCTTTTGTGATCAAGGCTAGTGCTCTACCACTTGAACCAGAGCTGCACTTCTAGATTTTTGTGGTTACTTGGAGATAAGGTCTCATGGACTTTCCTGCCCAGGCTAGCTTTGACCCACAATTCTCAAATCTTGGCCTTCTGAGTAGTTAGGATTACAGGCATGAGCCATCAGCTCTCAAAGATTTTTTTTTAACCTATTCTGGCTTTCAATTGCAATCCTTCCCATCTCTGCCTCCCAAGAAGCTAAGATGGCATGAATTAATTGGGATGCTATAGCTCCCCACTCTACTATTCGATTACTTACCAGCAAAGTTTCTCTAGGAAAAAGAGGATTATTTTTATCCATTTTCAAATAAGGAATTGGTTCCCTGATAGCCCTCATGGTGCCCCAATTTTTTAATATACATTTTTTACTGTAAGGATATTCTACAGAGGGGTTACAGTTACATGAGTAAGGTGATGAGTACATTTCCTATCCAGCATTGTTACCCCCTCCTTTGTTTTTCCCCTACCATCCCTTCCCTCCTCACCTCCTCAACTCCTCCCTCCGCCCCCATGCGTGTAGTTGTAAAGTTCATTTTCAACATAGTGTCTTGTAAATCTCATTGTTACAATGGGTCAACCTGTATCCCTGTTTAAGCATTTTTTCCCTTCTCCTCCCCAAATTAGAAACATGTATATACAAGATGCAGGACACCGGCATCAAATACAGTGAAAACAGGGATCTCACCATTTTATGAGCCTTAATTCATTGCATTTTTTTTCTGTGCCAGTACTGGGTCTTGTATTCAAAGCCTGGATACTGTTTTTTGTCTTTTTCCCCTTGCTCAAGGCTGGAACTCTACCACTGAGCTACAGTTCCATTTCTGCCTTTTGGTGGTTAATTGGAGATAAGAGTCTCATGGAGTTTCCTGCCTGGGCTGGCTTTGAACAAAAGTCCTCAGATCTCAACCTCCTGAGGAGCTAGGATTGCAGGCATACACTACTGGGGCCTAGCTAATTCATTGCCATTTTTCTTGTAGTAAAATACACATCACAGAGTTTAATCATCTGTTACTGTACAGTTTGGTAGCATTAAGAGTTCATTATTTTGTTACTTACAGATGCTCTGTTCTATCTGCAAATTCAGGGCAACAATGTTTACCTATTGCTGAGGCCAGAGCCTTTTGAATAAAATTGGGAGAACTCCATTTGCCTTTCTCTTGTGTCCCTGCTTTCCAATTAGTACAAGCAAACACAAGGCCAAGAGAAAAGCCATGCTGCCTGCAGTTAGGACTCACAGTGAGAACCTGAAATAGTCGCCGGAGTCAGCAGGAGGACACAGTGCACTGGGGCTGAGGTTTGGAAATTAATACCATTTAAACATTAATGATGCTTATGTTTGAACTGAATTATTTCTGTCTTGCTTCTATGCCTTATGAAAATTCATCTCTGGCTCTTAAATATATGGAAAGATTTGACTTTCAAATACTTCAATCTTTGGAAATGAGAAAATATATGCACAGAGATATTTTTTTTCCCCTTTGAACTTGAACTCAGCCTTCAGCAGCTAAGCAGACATCTACAGAAAACTTGCACAATACCAATTTTCCTAATCTTTGGCCATTCCTATTATTTTGAATCTGTGGACTCTCACTTTTTCCATTCCTCCATATTCCTTCTGGGCTTACATACTCAGTTGGACCAATTGTTAAAAAGCCTTTCAAGTTTCTTGTGTAAATAATTCTCTCCTCCTCTTCCTCCTCCCCCTCCTCCCCCTCCCCCTTCTCTTCTCCTCCTCCTTCTGCCTCCTGTTCCTCCTGCTCCTCCTCCTGCTCCCCCTCCTCTTTCTTTTCTCCTTCCCCTCCTCCCATCCTGGGGCTTGAACTCAGGGCCTGGGCACTGTTCTTAAACTTATTTTTGCTCAAGGCTGGCGCTATACCACTTGAGACACAGCTCCATTTCTGGCTTTCTGGTAGTTTATTGGTGATAAGAGTGTCACAGACTTTCCTGTCCAGGCTGGCTTTGAACCATGATTCTCAAATCTCAGCCTTCTGAGTAGATAAGGTTAGAGGCATGAATCATCACACCCAGCTCTTGTCTAAATTCTACAAGAATGAACATTTCATCAAGAAATCAAAGCCCATATGTAAATAAGTCTCAGAAAAGTAGGAAATATATCCTCAAAACCAATACACATATTTTGGGGGTGTCTTGCATCAAACTCCATTCCAGAATGCTTTAAAAAGTGCAATATAGCTGGACACAGTGGTGCATACCTGTACTTCCAGCACTTGAGAGACTGAGGCAACAGGAGTTATGTTTGAGGCTAGCCTGGGCTATATAGCAAGAACTTGTCTCAAAAAAGAAAAAAGAAAAAACACGGCTGGTTGCCAATGGCTCATGCTTATAATCTTAGTTACTTCAGAGGATGAGATCTGAGGATAGCAATTCCAGCTAACCTAGGTAGAAAAGTCTTCAAGACTTTATTTCCAAAATGACCAGCAAAAAGTCAGACTGGAGGTATGGCTCAAGTGGTAGAGAACCATCCATGAGCAAAATAACCTGTTGGACACAAGGTCTTGACTTGAAGCCCCAGTACACACACACGCACGCACGCAATATGTCCAAGTACCCCAATACTGTCACATTATTACCTTAACAATTACCTGGGGAGTAGGGAAAGGCTTATGTAGAGTAACCATGACAGAAGATTGATGGTGATCTTATGTAAAATTATTTTTTTCAAGTCTGTTTGCTGAGAATAAACTCATAATGATTCATTTATTTATTTGGTAAATATTTTAGAAATCCAATTTACATATCAATGGCTATGAAAAGTCCTCCCAGATTCAGTGATGTGAAGAGCTTATGAAGAATCTAAAATTTTATCCAACTTGTAAGCTAATAAGTCAATGTGGCAGTTTCACGAGACTCCTGGGCCAAAGATAGAGCTTTTTATTGCTCATGGCAAGCAAGAAGCATGAGCATGCATGTATTTGCATCAATTCTCCTTGTCCCCAAGTCTGATGATGATATGTGGGCTCAGATGGGTACCTGCATTATAGGAGAAAAACACTAAAGTTAGGGAACCTGAATTTTTTTTCCTTCTTCTTTTGTGCCAGTCCTGGGGTTTGAACTCAAAGCCTAGGTGCTGTCCCTGAGCTTTTGTGCTCATTGCTAGTGCTCTACCACTTTGAGCAACAAAGTCATTTCTGGCTTTCTGGTAGTTAATTGGAGATAAGAGTTTCATGGACTTTCCTGTCTTGGGCTGGCTTTGAACCAAGACCAAGATCTCAACCTCCTGAGTAGCTAAGATTACAGGTGTAAGCTAAGGAACCTGCATCTTTCCTAATAAAAGGTCTATACACTTGCTCTTGCTCTGGAGAGTGACACTATTTTTACGGTTGACCACAAGCACCCTTAGTGAAAGATAATCCAGAACACACCCAGAGCAACCTAGATCAACCCAGATCAGCCAATAAACCAGCACTTGTAGACGTGTGATTGAGCCTAGTGAAAAAGAGCAGGGTTGTCTAGCTGGCCTACAGTAACCTCAGACATATGAGCAATAAACTCTGTTGTTGAGCACTGACCTTTTGCAATTGATACATTGTTGTGGCAATAGACAACCCATCCAGGGACCCTTTTCTTTTTTTCCAGTTGGTCATAGAGTTTGAACTCAGGGCCTGGGCGCTGTCCCTTAGTTCTTTCACTCAAGGTTAGCATTATTCCACTTTGAGCCACAACACCGCTTTCAGTTTACTGATGGTTAATTGGAGAGAAGGGTCTCATGGGCTCTCCTGCCCAGGGTTGGTTTTGAATCTCAATCCTCAGATCTCAGCCTCTTGAGTAGCTAGGATTACAAGTGTGAGCCACCGGCATCCAGCTTAGCCTCAAACTTTTCATCTTCCTGCCTCATCTTCCCAAGTGCTAGAAACATGGACATGTGTCATTATGCCTGGCTTTCAGGTACTTTTCTTTATCATCACTAGATGTGAAGCAATTTTCTATTTAAGAAGTTTGCAAGAGCCGGGCACCAGTGGCTCATGCCTGTAATCTTAGCTACTCAGGAGACTGAGATCTGAGGATTGAGATTCAAAGCCAGTCAGGGCAGGAAAGTCCATGAGACTCTTCTCTCCAATTAACCACCAGAAAACCAGAAGTGGCGCTGTGGCTCAAGTACTAGCCTTGAGCAAAAAAGAGTTTAAGGATAGCCTCCAGACCCTGAATTCAAGCCTCATGACCGATCAAAAAAAAAAAGTAAATACAATGAAATGAAATATGGATTGTTATTTAATTAGGAAAGTAGAGGATTAGTGTTTTCTTCTAGTTATTCAACTATATTTTCTTACCTTTCTCCCGTGTCCTTCTAATGAACAAAACAGCAAATATGTTCAGAATGTTGTTGTTGTGCTTTTGATGAGCTCCTGGCACCTGGCCACTTCGTAATCCCTGTCAACTTAAGAAGCTTCTATTAGTTAGGTTGGCAGCCTACGTCAGGGAACTTGAAATCCCCAGAAGGGACTTTTGACAAGCCCATAGCTATGACATTTGTTTGGAGAGATTCCCATTTGACTTAAGATTGTGCATCGTTTTTTTGAGACAATTTAGGAACTCTGAACTAGGGCTTGAGCTCACAGCTTGGGCACTGTCTGTGAGCTTTTACACACAAGGCTAGTGCTCTACTACCTAAGCCATGGCCCCATTTTAGGCTTTTTGTTGGTTAATTAGAGATTAGACTCTCATGGACTTTCCTGCCTTGGGCTGGCTTCAAACTACAATCCTCAGATGTCAGCCTCCTAGAATAGCCAGGATTATAGGCATGAGCCACCAGTGCCCAACTGAAACCTCACTCTTGAAACTTTCTCATAGACTTCCTGGACTGATTATTTCTTACTGCCTAACAAATTATCCAAAAAACTCAGTGGTTTAAAATAATGATAATAATAATAAGTTTCTTATGTCAGATGATTTCTGTGGGCCAGAGATTCAAAGAAGGGAGCAACAGAGACAGCGTATTTCTGCTCTTTGAGGTCCAGGCCTCAGCTGGGAAGACTGAAGATTCATTCTCATGTTGCTACTGGCTGCTGGTTGCCAGCCAGAGCGCTGCTCACCACAGTGGCCCTCTCATGGGGCTTAGGCAGCAGCAAGCATTGTGGGAGATAGCCTTGCAGGGCTGTATCCTTCCCATGACCTAGCCTTGGAAGCCACGGCCTGCCTCTTTCTACCATACTCTATTGGTCAGAGAAGATGAGCTTCTGTCCAGATTTCAGAGCAGGAAATAGAGATGCCAGACTTTGGTGGGAGGATTTCTGTGTCACATGAAAGAACACATGCAACAATGTAGCCAAAAGGAAAAATAGAATCTGTACTTCCCTAATTCCTACAAAAAACACATGAAACACTCTGAGTTTTTATCTTTTAAAAAACCAGGGACCTGGAACTGGTGGCTCATGTCTGTAATCCTACTCAGGAGGCTGAGATCTGAGGATTGTGGTTCAAAGCCAGCCCAGGCAGGAAAGTCCATGAGACTCTTGTCTCCAATTAACTGTAAAAAGCTGGAAGTGGAGCCATGGCTCAAATGATAGAGCACTAACCTTGAGCAAAAGAACTTAAGGACGGCGCCCAGGCCCTGAGTCAAAAAAGAATGGAAAAGAGAAGGTAAAGGAAGGGAAGGGAAGGGGAGGAGAGGGAAAGAAAAGAAAAATGAATAAATCAGGGGCTGGCTCAATGGTAGAGTGTTTGCTTAACATGTGCAAGACCCTGGGTTCATCCCCAGCATCAAAATAAGTATTCAAAATCTCAAAGGACTTTCTTTCCTCTGCTTTCTTTCCCTTCCCCTTTGCCTCTCTCCTTGCTTCCCTCTTGCCCTTCCTTCCTCTCGGTTATAAACAGCACAGCCATCAGTGAGTTATTCAAGTCTTGCCAGCAAGATCATTGTGGCTCCCTCAATAATTTTATTTTTGCTATGTTTACACCATATCCTGTATGCTGCAGAGGCAAGATGGCTGTCTTTTCAAACAATGCTTTGTTATCTCTTACCTAATTATTTCCAAGAAAGATTTTATAACATTAAAATGATTAAACTTGGGACAATGTTTTTATTTAACTAATATTTTATGGTGCTCATGTGATAGAAATTGTTCCAAGCAGACTTTATAAAACATTCATCTGCTTGATTTTCAGAAGATCCTTCCCAATATACAAATGAGGCATAGAAATATTTGGGGTTTTCTTTAGTAGTGGGATTTGAACTCAGGCTTTGTGCTTGCTAAACAGGCAATCTACATGTAAGTGAGTATAGGGATTTTATCATGTTTTTTTTTAATTATTTTTGCTGGTCTTGGGGCTTGAACTCAGGGCCTAGGCACTGTCTCTGAGCTGCTTCTGCTCAAGGCTAGTGCTCTACTACTTGAGCCACAGAACCACTTCCATTCTTTTCTGAGTAGTTTTATTGGAGATGAGAATCTCCACAGGCTTTCCTTCCCAGGTTGGCTTTGAATTGCAATCCTCAGATCTCAGCCTCCTGAGTAGCTAGAATTACAGGCATGAGCTACTGGCATCCAGTTTTAACTTAGTTTTAACTACCAATGTGTGCTGCCTCTCCATCAAGGTTCTATTGGCCCCTTATTAACTTGTGCAATGAGGAACATACTGTCTCTGGGAAAACACAATCTCTCAAAATGATAGGTAGTGAGGGAGAAAGGCCCAAATGCTTAGGATGGGCCCAGGAGACAGGGATGTGGACCAGCTCCAATCCTGCGCCTGCCCTTGGCCCTAGCAGTTCATAAGGATCAGTACCCTGGCAGAGGCTGCTCCCCATCCCTGAGTCCCAAACATTTGTAGTATTTTTTCCCTCACAGAATTGCTGTTGTCTCCTTCCTTGTGGCAATTGGAGAGAGACAAAAGTTTGATTGACTTCTCCATATCTGACAAAAGACTTTAGGAATGTGAAATGAAGAGAAGAAAGGGGGAGGGGGCTAGGAATGTGGCTTTGTGGTAGAGTGCTTGTCTAGCATGCATGAGGGCCTGGGTTCGATTCCTTGGCACTGCATAACAAAAAATTAAAAAATTAAATTTAAAAAATAGAAAGGGGGAGAGGGGAGAATGTGGCATACTATTCACTGCATAGCCTGTGAAACTAGAAAAATTGAGGGGAGAGGCTAGGTTGGGAGGGATAGGGGAGATGATGAAATGGATGATATTGATCAAGATGCGTTGCACTCATAAAGTGAATTGTTGAGTGGTAACCCCTTTGGACAACTACTTAACGATAATAAAATAAGTCAGGTGCTGGTGGCTCATACCTGTAATGCTAGCTACTCAGGAGACTGAGATCTGAGGATTATGGTTCAAAGCCAGCCTGGGCAGGAAAGTCTGTGAGACTCTTTTCTTCAAGTAATTACAGAAAAAGCCAAGAAGCGGTGCTGTAGCTCAAGTGGTAGAGTGCTAGCCTTGAGCAAAGAGAGCTTAAGACTGTGCCCAGGCCAAGAATTCAAGGCCTGGGACAGGCAAAGAAAAGATAAAATATAATTTTTTTTAAGATTTGAACAAAAGTCTGCATACATCAGACCTTAGACTGTTAGCACGATTAAGCAATATTCCCCAAAATGGCCTCTCCTGACAGAAAGGATCGGATTGCCTAGGCTGAGTAAGAGGCCCCTGGCAAACCCAACCACTTGGGCCATCTTCATAACAGAAGTTGCATTTGACAGCAAAGCTGGGGGTGAGCAAGGGCATGGTCCAAATACACAGGATGTCACATATTTGGAATTCTGCAATGAGAAGGCAGAAATAATCCAGTGAGAGTATAGGAAGAAGAGGAGGATGAGGAAGAGGAGGAGGAGGAGGAATAGGAAGATTTCCATGAGCTACAAATCACAAAACTGCTGCTTTATTCAAGATAGTAAATGAAGTCCTTGAGTCAGTCTCAGGAAACTGGGGAGAAGGGGAAAAAAAGGGAAGAGCTAAGAGAAGGTTTAGAAAAATAGGCAGTTTAGGCTTGGGCATTTGCCAGTGAAAGCTGAGTAATGAGGATTAAAACCAAAACAAAAAAAATGAAAGGGATACAAAGGTAAGGAAAAGGCTGGAAGGAATAAAAAGCTGTGAGGTAAATGGTCCATAGAAAGACTGGAATTTTCTTGGGAGTGACTACGGGGCAGCGGGCCAAGGTCAATTCCCCACAAAGCAGCAATAAATGAGCGTGGGGTGGGGGAAGAGAAATAAGGAACTAGAAGAGAAAGAAAAAAGGAAGCAGTTTTTACAGGAAACTGACCAGCACAGACATGCGCAGTGGTGTCTGAAAGCAAATGGGGAGAATAGGGGAGGGTTGGGGGGGGGAGATTAACTGGATGCAATAGAATTCAAGGAGAGATAATTTTTTATATTAATTTAAAAAACAAAATGGAAGTCAGGTGCTGGTGGCTTATGCCTGTAAGTCCTAGCTACTCAAGAAGCTGAGGTATGAGGACTGCAGTTCTAAGCCAGCCTGAGTAGGAAAGTCCATAAGACTCTTATCTCCAATAAACCAACTGAAGCCGGAAGTAGTGCTGTAGCTCAAGTGTTAGCATGCTAGCCTTGAGCAATAAAGTTCAGGGGCAGCACCCAGGCCCTGATTTCAGGCCTCAGTATGGGGGTGGGAGGGCAGGGCACACACACACACACACACACACACACACACACACACACACACACACACACACACCAAAACAGAAGCTCTTCAATTTACCTGCAAATTCTCTCCCTGTATGTATCAGAGAACAGAAGCTCCAAATGTTGTCATAGGAACAAGTGGTTCATCATTTGGGCAGGATCTTGTTTATATGTGAACCCAAGGCCTAGCTAGGTAGCCAGGGAGACAGTGGGGCAGGGAGACACAGAGTGTGCAAGGCCATGAAGAAGGCGTCAAGAGAGAGAGGGGAATGGACATGATCCCTAGGAACGGAGCTGCAAGCAGCACAGTACATGCCCAGGCCTTACTTGACTCCTGGTCTCAAAGAACTTTGTCCTGCAAACAGCTAGGAGCATTTGATGTCTAACAGATGATGACGCCTCCTTTAAGCTCTAGGACAAAATTCTAGCCTTATCTGGAATGTCAGGAGTCCTGGCCCCAAACTCCCAAATGTTTAGACCCCAAAGCAAGGAATTCTGGTTAATTATGTTTTGTCTTCCTTCCTTTCTTCCTTCCTTTCTTCCTTCCTTCTTTTTCTTTTTCTTTTTTTTCTCTCTCTCCTCCCTTTCTCTCTCATTCTTTTTTTGGGGTCAGTTGTGGGACTTGAACTCAGGGCCTGGTCTCTGTCCCTGAGCTTTTTTACTCAAGGCTAGTGCTCTACCACTTTGAGCCATAGCCCCACTACCGGTTTTCTAGTGGTTCTTTGGGGATAAGAGTCTCGTGGAGGGCTGGGAAGGTGGCTCAGTGGTAAGAGTGCTTGTCTTGCATGCATGAGGCCCTGGATTCGATTCCTCAGCACCACTATAAGCAGAAAAAAAGCCGGAAGTGGTGCTATGGCTCAAGTGGTAGAGCGCTAGCCTTGAGCTGAAGAGCTGAGGGACAGTGCCCAGGCCAAGTTCAGGCCCCACGACCGGACCCAAAAAAAAAAAAAGTCTCGTGGACTTTCCTGCCAGGGCTAGCTAGCTTCGAACTGTGATCCTCAGATCTCAGCCTCTTGAGTAGCTAGGATTATCGACAGGAACCACAGCACCTTTCTTTTCTTTCTTTTTTTATACTCCTGGGACTTGAGCTCAAGGCTTGGGAGCTCTGCCTTAGCTTTTTAATTCAAGATGGGTTCTCCACTACTTGGGCCACAGCTCCACTTCTGGCATTTTGCTGGTTAACTGGAAATAAGACTCCCATGGACTTTCTTGCCCAGGGTTGGCTTTAAACTGGAATCCTAAGATCTCAGTCCCCTGGGTAGCTAGGATCATAGGCATGAGTCACTAGTACCCAGCTTACTTATGTTTCTTACATTGGGCTTCTGGTCTGTCTAACTGGAAGTCACAGTTTTGCATGCTCTTAACTACAGCTCTACTTTGGCCTTCTCATTCTGGCTGTTTCAGGTCCAGCCTTAGGCACTTGTCCTCTACCTGAGGTCTTTTGAGGCTGGAGGTTTCTGATTTAGTCTTGGTAGGCTCATTCCATAACCCAAAGTCCTGCCAGACTTCTTCCCAGTGATTGGCTCCAACTGCTAGAGGCAAGTGATTTTGTTACCCCATTGCCCATCTGCCTCCTTCACTATCTGAATATCAACCTATGCTTGCATTCCTATCAGATGTACTGAGTGCCTTTAAAAACATTCTGTTCATCTAACTTTGACCTTTCTAATGCTGCCTCTATTCTCCTATCAGCTGTCCTTCATCATAGCTGTCAGATGCCAGGAGCTGTTTGCTATACTGGACTGTTCTCAGTCCAGAAGCTGGGTCTGTTTCCTTGGGGTCCTTCGCGCAGTTTTTGCAGAGGCAGGGGTGCAGTATTTGGGTTCATTTCTGCCCAGCCTGTTCCGTCTTAACGGCAGCCAACGTGGTCAGTCAGTCCCGGATGGCTTCTTGGACCTTAAAATAAATAAATAAATAAAAATCAATAGCTTGTTTCAGTAGTTTCAAAAATATTTTACTAGTAGGGGTGTATATTTAACTATACTGGAGCCAAAGAGAGACCAGGAAAAACACATTTAAAATTCAGAGACGTGGCAGAGACTGACATTGGCCCATTCATAGCCCCTTGGCAATCGCTCTTCCAGAAGACTAAGGCATCTAGTGCAAGGAGTTATGGCTCTCAGCCTGTACACTTTCTCTCAGCTGTGGCCAGGGCAGGCAGGAAGTGCCAGAGAGAGTGAACACCCTGGGAGCAGCCCTCAGCCAAAAGCTAGAAAGGAGTTGAGAGTAAATACTCTTGCTTCCTGCCATTTCTCTTCCCACCACCCCCCCTTCCCCTGTGGTATACAATTTGACAACCCCAACGTTTGTCCTACATTATCTCCCAGAGTTCCTCAGTGAAATGGAGTTTCATTTGTCCAGAATTGTAGCATGCTTAATAATTCACTCCTTTACATTTCCTTCTCTTCCTGCTATCATTTTCCAACTCTCCCATCTCTTGCCCTTGCCTTCAAATATGGCCCCCTAGCCAGGTGCTGGTGGCTCACTCACACCTATAATCCTAGCTACTCAGGACGCTGAGATTTGATGCTTCTGGTTCAAAGCCAGCCCTGGCAGGAAAGTGCCTGAGACGGTTATCTCCAATTAACCACCAGAAAACCGGAAGTGGAGCAGCAGCTGAAAGAGGTACAGCACTAGCCTTGAGCAAAAGAGCTCAAGGACAGCACTCAGGCTCTGAGTTCAAGGCCCACGACCGACAAAAACAAAAACCAACCAACCAACAAATACACAAAAAACAAATATGCCCTCACATGTCTGTCTCAGGGTCTACTTCTGGGGGAATCCAAACTGAAACAAGAAGTCTCACATTCAAGGTTAAGGATGTGGTCATTTTCTTGAGAAGCACGTGCTTTTTGAACACAAACACAATAGTATCCTTTCTGCCACATACTGCAAGTGAAAAAAAAATACCAAAGTCCCCTGTGATAAGCACTCCCTACTTAGGTCACAGGGACTCTTTTGGCCTTTGAGATATTAATAGGGGCTGTGAAATTTGATGGGCAAATAGACTTAAGATTAAACAAAATTAAGCAAGTTTCCTCAGTTCAGTACTTCTATAGGAAATCAATGGGTTTTGGAACTTTGCAGAAGGGCATGCCACAGACTTTCCAAGAAACCCTGTCAGACCAGGAACCAGTGGCTCACATCTGTAATCCTAGCTACTCAAGAGGCTGAGATATGAGGAGCAACAGTTTAAAACCAGCTAGGCAGCACATTCCATGAGATTCTTAGCTCCAATGGGCCAGTGAAAAGCCAGAAGTAAAGCTGTGGCTCAAGTGGTAGAGTCCTGGCCTTGAGCAAAAAAACAGTGCCCAGGCCCTGTCAAGCCCCAGAGCCAAGAAGGAGAAGGAGGAGGAGGAGGGAGAGGAGGGGGAGGAGGAGGGGGAGGGGGAAGAGGGAGAGGGAAGGGGAGGGGAGGAGGAGGAGGTAGAGATGGAGGCAGTGGTGGCGGCAGCAGAAGCTAAGTCTTACTGTTCTGCTGGAGTCTTGCATTTCAGGGGATACAACTGGGCAAGGAGTTGGGGTACACATGAGAGACAAGGTTTTTTCTGGTGACATGAAATGAATGCTGTGTTCCAGGGCACCCATGGCTTTCCCTTTTCCCTTCTGTCTCCTCCAATTAGAGAACAGTCACATCCGAATGGCACTCACACGGGAAAGTTCTTCCCTGCAGGAAACCAGTTATGGAATTGCTCTGCCATCAACATTCACGGAAAAGGGAAGCAGAGAAACATGTTCTTTTCCAAGTCTGGTCTGTAGCCATGTTATATTGGAATCACTTGGAAAGTTCTTACAAGTGTTGAATGTCAGGCCTCACCTACACCTAATAAATCAGGATTTTCCCTTCCACAAAGATTCCCAGGTGATTTGTTTTGTTTTGGTTTTGCTGGTTCTGGGGCTTGAACTCAGGGTCTAGGTGCTGTCCCTGAGCTTCTTTTATTCAAGACTAGTGCTCTAACTTGAGCCACAATGCTACTTGTGGCCTTTTCTCAGTAGTTTATTGTATGTAGGAGTCTCATGGACTTTCCTGATGGACCTGGCTTCAAACAGCATTCTCAGCCTCCTGAGTAGCTAGGATTACAGGCATGAGCCACTGGTGCCTGGCACATGAATATTTGAGAATTCCTGGCAAAGAGGTCACCTCATCTCAATTTACACATGCTTTGAGGACTCCTCCAGGCTACAGGCCCAAGGAGGGGATGTAAACTTACTACCTCAGTGCATTATTTGAAAGGTCGAATTATCCTTCTACTGAGTGAACTTCGCTTCTCTGTACCTTCTATTCTTGGTTCTAATTCTGTACTTGAGAGGCAATGCCAGAAAACAAATCAAACTTTCCTGCTGTAAAACAACTGCGTAAAGCTGGGTGTGGTGGCTCTGGTCTGTAATCTAAGCTACTCAGGGGGCTGAGATCTGAGAATTGCGGTTTAGACCCAACCCAGATAGGAAAGTCCGAGACTTTTTTTTTTTGGGGGGGGGTCCAGTCGTGGGGCTGAACTCTGGGCCTGGGCGCTGTCCCTCAGCTATTCAGCTCAAGGCTAGCACTCTACCACTTGAGCCACAGCACCACTTCCGGCTTTTTTCTTTTTGTTTGTGTGGTGCTGAGGAATTGAACCCAGGGCCTCATGCATGCAAGGCAAGTGCTCTACCACTGAGCCACCTTCCCAGCCCCAGGAGACTCTCGAATTAACCAACGAGAATCCAGAAGTGGAGCTGTAGCTTAAGTGGTAATGAGCGAACTTTGAGCCAAAAAGTTCAGGAACAGGCCCCAGGTCCTGAGTTTGAGTCCTAGGTCTAGAAACAAACTCAAATTGCATGAATATTCAAAAACAGCTATCTGGTCATCTCTTGTTTTTGTCTTTCTTATTTTGGGGGGTCCGGTCGTGGGGCCTGAACTCTGGGCCTGGGCGCTGTCCCTCAGCTCTTCAGCTCAAGGCTAGCGCTCTACCACTTGAGCCACAGTGCCACTTCCGGCTTTTTTCTTTTTGCTTATGTGGTGCTGAGGAATCGAACCCAGGGCCTCAGGCATGCAAGGCAAGCGCTCTACCACTGAGCCACCTTCCCAGCCCCTTTGTCTTTCTTTAGTTACTTATTAACTCCCCCAAACATTTGTAGGTGATCAGTTATGTACCAAATACTGTTAAGAGCTAGAGAATTTAAAAATGCACAAGAGCCAGGCACTGGTGGCTCACACCTGCAATCCTAGCTACTTAGGAGGCTGAGGTCTGAAGATTGGGGTTGGAAGCCAGCCCAGGCAGAAAAGTCCCCATGATACTCTTATCTCCAACTAACTACCAGAAAGCCAGAAATGGCACTGTGGATCAAAGTGGTAGAGCACTAGCCTTAAGCACAAAAGCTCAGGGACAGCACCCAGACCTGGAGTTCAAGCCCCAGGACTGGCGCATGCACGTGCATGCACGCGCGCGCTCGCACACACACACACACACACACACACACAAATATACAAGACAGAAAAGATCCTGGCTGAGGCAAAGTCATTGTCTAAGAGGGAAAATAGAAGGAATAAAAATTATTTTGACTTTTGCATCTGGAAAGATGAGCAGAAATAGTCCCTAGACCTCTCCCTTACTACTGTTAAAACTCCTAGGTATTAAATGTAAAATGAGCACAAAGCTCTGAACAGCATCAAGAAGGAGACTGGCTAGGGACCTTATGACTTCATGAATGATATGACTGTGAGCTTCCAGGGTTTCCTATTTGCTTCATAGAGCCAACTCTGGATATTGGAGAAGATGGCAATCTAGAAACACCAATTTTTTTCAGGCTATAATAAAAGACTCTGAGCCTTTCATCAGGGAGTGCCAGAGAAGGTGAAGGGAGAAACTAGGGGTGGATGGAAAGGAAATCTCTCTCTCTCTCTCTCCCAGTCTTTCTTCCTCTTCCTCCCTTTCCTCCTCCTTCTCTCTTCTGCTCTGTTTCTCTGTGTCTGTCTGTCTGTCTCTGTTAGAGACCATGTGGAGAACTGGGTATTCTTGTGGGGAAGAAATCTACTGGAGATTTAAAACTCAACCACTGCTCAGCAGTGAAGAAGCTACCGCTGACTCAAGAAAGACCCCTTCCCACTTCCAGACAAGATAGTATCCATGCTTGCCTAATGGGAAGCCACCATTCCCCTTCTGTGGTTACAAAATTGCAGAGAGAGCCTGTTAAACCATAAGCAATAGCTTAATGTCTGTAAGCCTAGCTACTAGGAAGGCTGAGATCAGGAGGATTGCAGTTCAAAGTCAGAGCTGGAGAATATTATCCTCATGGCTCCCCCCCTTTTTAAAGAAAAAATATAATTTTATTATTATTATTACTAAGGTGCTGTACAGAGGGATTACCATTTCATAACTTGGGTAATGAGTACATTTTTTTGGACAATGTCATCCTTTCCTTCGCTTATCCCCAGTTTTCCCTCCCATCCCTGCCCACAAGTTACATACGAATATGACCCCCTCTTAACTCATAGTGGAGTTCAGTGTCATACACCTGTCATCCTAAGCTACGTGGGAGGCTGAAATTTGGAGAGTCAAGGTTCTAGGACAGCCTGGGCAGGAAATTTCAAAAGGCTCCACCTCAATGGAAGAAGTTGTGTGTAATTGCAAGTGCCTGATAGCTCAGTTATGCTGGGACATTAAAAATAGGAGAAGTATGGTCCAAGGGCCCTCTTGGGCATGAAGTGAAATCTTATTTACAAAATAATCAGCACAAAGAGAGGGCGGTATGGCTGGGAAATAGAGAACATCTGGCTAGCAAGCACAAAGCCCTAAGTTCAAACCTTAGTTCTTCCAAAAAGAAAAGAAATTTAAGAAAAAGAAACCACACACACAATTTAACCAAGATTTGGAGTCTTATAGCATAAGGTTTCAATAGAAAAATCATTCATTATACCAAGAACCAGGAAGATCTCAACTTGACAAAGATAATCAATATATATCACTACTAAGATGACAAAAATGCTAGAATTAACTGACAAAGAATTCAAATCAGTCATCACCGCCAAGCACTGGTGAGTCAGGTCTACAATTCTAGTTACTCAGAAAGCAGTGATTTGAGGATTGAGGTTTGAAGCCAGCCTAGGAAGACAAATAGATTTTCCAATTAATCACAGAATGCCAGATTGGGAGTGTGGCTCCAGTGACAGAGCACCAGCTATGAGTGAAAAAGCCAAGCAAGAATATGAATCCCCCATATCGGCACACACAAACAAAAATCAGCCATCACAAAAATGTTTTGAACTGGGCATCAGCAAGCATTAGTAAATTTAAAAGAATTGAAATCAAATAGTGTCTTCTCTGAGCGCACTATAACCAAACTAGAAATAAGTAACAAGAAGATAACAGGGAAAACTTCAAACACTTGGAAACTAGACAACATACTTTCAAATAATGCATGTGTCAAAGAGGAAGTCTCAGGTGAAATTTAAACACGTCCAACTGAATAAAAATAAAATTCCATCAAATTTTGTGCACTAGAGCGGTATTGAGAGGGGGAGGTTAAAGCACTCCATGCTTACATTAGAAGACAGAAAGTGTCAGATCAATTACTTCAGTCAGAGCTTCAAGAAACTAGAAAATAGGGCTGGGAAGGTGGCTCATGCTTGTAATCCTAGCTACTCAGGAGGCTGAGATCTGAGGATCATAGTTCAAAGCCAGCCTGGGTAGAAAAGGCCCATGAGACTCTTATCTCCAGTTAACTACAAGAAAACCAGAAGTAGCGCTGTGGCACAAGTGGTTGAGCACTAGCCTTGAGCTGAAGAGCTCAGGGACAGCACCCAGGCCAGGGTTCAACACCCATGACCCACAAAAAAGAAAGAAAGAAAGAAATTCAAAGCAAACAGGAGAGAAATAAAAAGAAGAGCAGAAACCAATAAATTTTTTAAAAATCGATTTTTAAAAATCGATCAAATAGAAAGCTGGCTCTTTGCAAAGATCAATAAAACCTGTGTTTGATGATTACACAAATCTAAACATGTGACAAAATGGGACAAAGCCCTATACATACACTGTGCCAATGTCACTTTCTTGGTGTGCAAATTGTACTAACATTATGTGAAATGCAATCATTGGGGGAAACTGAGGGAAAGCTCTTGGGACTTTTCTTATATCATTTTTGCAACTTCCTGTCAATCTGTAATTATCTCAATATAGAAAATTAGCTGGCCATGGGAGTGAGAATCTTGTGATCTGAGCACTCAGGAGGCTGAGGCAGAAGAGATCACGTGTTGGAGGCCAGCCTAGGCCACACAGAAAGACTTATCTCAAAAGGAAATGAAAAAATCATTTGCAAGTTCAACTTCATTGACTGTAAAGAGAACTCTTCCTATTGTGAGTCAGTTGTAGTAGATACATGAACTCTATTATGTTATGCCATTGCCTAAGTCACAGTTCCCCAAAATATTGAGTAGCTCAAGGTCCAAGAGCCATGCAGGCAAGGTGTGCTTCAAGAATGACTTTCCACCAGCTGAGTGCTGGTGGCTCATTTGTAAGCCTAGCTACTCAGGAAACTGAGATCTGAGGAATACAATTTATAGTCCTCAGCCCAGGTAGGAAAGTTCATAAGACCCTTAGCTCCAAAAACTACCAAAAACCCAGAAATGGAGCTGTGGCTCAAGTGATAGAGTGTAAGCTTTGAGCAAAAGAAGCTCAGAGACAGCACCCAATCCTGAGTTTAAGCCCCAAGAATGGCAGAAAAGAAAAGAAGGAAGGAAGGAAGGAAAGAAAGAAAGAAAGAAAGAAAGAAAGAAAGAAAGGGGGGAAGGAAGGAAGGAATTAACGAAGGAAGGAAGGATTTCCCATTCAGCTACTAGGAATCAAGTTAGCTAATAGCCTTCAGCTATTAGTGTTTTCATGTTTTGCTGCAGTAATTTTTGTGTCCTTGTCTTGGGTCTTGAACTCAGGGCCTAAGCACTGTCCCAGAGCTTTTGTACTCAGGGCTAGCACTTTACTGCTTGAACCACAGCTCCATGTCTGGCTTTTTGGTGGCTAAATGGATGTAAGAGTCCCATGAACTTTCCTGTCTGGGTTGGCTTCAAAATGCAATCCTCAGCCTCCTGAGTAGCCAGTATTACAGGTGTGGGGTCCTGGCTTTTTTTCTAATTTAATTTTATTGTCAAGGTGATGTACAGAGGGCTTACAATTATATATGTATATTTCTTATCAAACTTGTTATCCCCTCCCTCATTTTTCTCCCACTTTCCCTCTCTCTCAATCCCCCCAAGTTGTACAACTCATTTCCAACATATTGTCTTCTGAGATCACTGTTGCCTTAGTTCATCCTTTGTCCTTTTTCTCACCATTTTGTTGTTCCCCTTCCCTTCCTCAATCCAGACGAACATATATACAATACACAGGGCACCAAAAATCAAATACGGTGACAACAGGAGATAAGCCACAGGGGGAAAAAATACAAAAGAAAAAAGAAATCACATAGTATATTAAAAACAACAATAACAAAGAAAAATCTCTTGTTTCCATGTCTTGGCATTCATTTCGCTTAGCATCATCTTATATGTCATACATATATAGCTATTGAGCTATTCTACTCATCTGTTAGGACTATCCTAGACATATACTAATTATTACAAATGAGGGAAACATGGGATCTATGTTTCTTTGGGCCTGGCTTACTTCACTTAATATGATTTTTTCCAAGTCTTTCCATTTCCTTATGTGTGGGGCAGTTAGTCTTTCTTTTTTCTTTCTTTCTTTCTTTCTTTCTTTCTTTCTTTCTTTCTTTCTTTCTTTCTTTCTTTCTTTCTTTCTTTCTTTCTTTTGTTGTTGGTCATGGGGCTTGAACTCTGGGCCTGGATACTGTCCCTCAGCTCTTCAGCTCAATTCTAGTGCTCTACCACTTGAGCCATAGTGCCACATCCTGTTTTCTGAGTGGTTTTGGGGGAATAAGAGTCTCTCGGCCTTTCCTGCCCAGGCTGGCTTTGAGCCATGGTCCTCAGTTTTCAGCCTCTTGAGTAGCTAGGATTACAGGAGTGAGCTACCATGCCTGGCTGATGTTATTCAATTGTGTATATATACCACAGTTTCTTGATTCATCCATTTACTGAGGGGCATCTGGGTTGGTTCCATATCTTAGCTATAGTAAACAATGCTGCAATAAACATGGTTGTGCTGGTAGCTTTCGTATAACTTTGTTTGTGGTTATTTGGGTAAATGCTCAGAAGCATGACTGCTGGGTCATAAGGGAGCTCTATGTGTAGTCTTTTGAGGAGCCTCCACACTGCTTTCCAGAGTGGTTGAATAAGTTGACACTCCCACCAACAGTGTAGTAGCATTCCCTTTTGGCCACATCCCCTCCAGCATCTGTTGTTAAGAAAGTATAAGCCTGGCATCAGGTGGCTCACATCTGTAATCCTAGCTATTTAGGAAGCTGAGATCTGAGGGATGTGGTTCAAAGACAGCCCAGGCAGGAAAGTCCATGGCACTCTCATTTCCAATAATCTACTCAGAAAAGGCCAGAAGTGGCCCTGTGGCTCAAATGGTAGAGTGCTAACTTAAGCACAAAAAAAGCTCAGGGACAGTGCCCAGGTCCTGAGTTTGAGCCCCAAGTCCAGCAGAAAGAAAGAAAAAGAAGGAAAGAAGGAAGGAAGGAAGGAAAGAAAGAAAGAAAGAAAGAAAGAGAGGGGAGGGAGGGAGGGAGGAAGGAAGGAAGGAAGAAAGGAAGGAAGGGAGAGAGGAAGGGAGGGAGGGAGAGAGGGAGAGAGGGAGGGAGGGAGGGAGGGAGGAGAAATAACAATCTGAGATGCTTCTACCCTCTTAAATTGTTAAGAGTACATGATATAAGAGCCTGGTTTTGATTCTTTGGGATAATATCAAGAACTAGGATTGTTAGATCATGTTTTATTTAAATTATTTTGTTGTTGTTGGTTGTGGGGCTTGAATATCTGGGCCTGGGTGCTGTCCTGAGCTCTTCAGCTCAAGGCAAGCACTCTACCACTTGAGCCACAGTGCCACTTCTGGTTTTCTGTTGGGTAATTGGAGATGAGTCTCATGGGCTTCCCTGCCCAGGCAGGCTTTGAACTGTGATCCTCAGATCTCAGCCTCCTGAGTAGCTAGGATTATAGGCATGAGCCGCCAGCTCCCAGCTATTTTTAATTTTTTTTGGGGGGGGTCCAGTCATGGGGGCTGAACTCTGGGCCTGGGCGCTGTCCCTCAGCAATTCAGCTCAAGGCTAGCGCTCTACCACTTGAGCTACAGCACCACTTCCAGCTTTTTTCTTTTTGCTTATGTGGTGCTGAGGAATGGAACCCAGGG
>NW_012267312.1:7895162-7896772 GCF_000151885.1 Dipodomys ordii | reverse complement strand
CCCAGAGTTCAGGCCCACAACCAGACCCAAAAAAAAAAAAAAGAATCTCATGGACTTTTCTACCCAGGCTGGCTTTGAACTGAGATCCTCAGATCTAAGCCTCCTGAGTAGCTAGGATTACAGGTGTGAGCCACGAGTTCCCAGCTCTCTTTTGTCCATTTTGAAATCAGGTGTTTTGCTATTAAGTTGTCCATATTTTGGATATTATCCTCTTACCAGATATGCAGGTTGAAAGCATTTTTTCTCCCCTTCTATTAGCTATCTTTTCACTCTGCTGATCGCTTCGTCTTGTAAGAAGAAACATGCTCACTTCATGCTGTCTAACTTGTCTCTTTTAGATTTTTCTGAGGATTTTTGTCATCTTTATTCACTAAGGATATTGGCCCTTCATTTTCTATTTGCTCTCTTATTGAATGCGGGCCTTGCCATCTGCGACGTATTATTGTGAAGGTCTCAATTCCTCCTTTCACTTACATCCATATTAGTTTTCTGTATTTAGGTGCTTTCATGTTGGCTGCGTGTATGTTCACAATGATGATATCTTCCTGGTGAATTAACCCTATTAGCATTCATTGCATAGAGTTCCTCTTTGTGTCCTGTGACATTTTGTGGCCTAAAGCCTATTTGGTCTAACGTAATAATGGGTCCCCCTGATTTCTTTGGGTTACTACTTGCATGAGGTTCTTCTTCCATCCTTCTTTTCTGAGCTAATGTGTGCCTCTCTATAGCAAACGTGTGCCTGCCACACTGTTCCTTTGCATTCTCAGCAAGCCCAAGCATGCAGACTATGCTGAGTCCTGTGCTCCTTTCAAGACTGACAAGACAGATACCAGGCCTCTGAAACACTGGAACACTGGACACATGGTCCATTCTTTCCGTTTCCCATGGAAGGAGAGGCCATGGAGCTATATTAGCCTCTGTCTGCTGTGTGAGAGGGAGGCCCAGCCTCTGGAGCAGCAGGATACCACCAGCTCAAATTTTTCCCCCAGCAGCCTCCAGGTATCTGGAGTATGTTGGGTCCTGTCAATGCTCTGAGCCAGGCAAGACACAGATCAGTCCCCCAAGCTGAAAGGAGAAAAAAAAAAAGCCCATAATGTTGAACACAGGCTCCCTCCATTCTTATTCCTGCTGCCTGAGGGAGAGGCTGCCCAGTTTTCTTGACCTCTGTGCTGCTGCATTGGGGAAGGGGGGAACACAGGGGGGCTCTGGAGCAACAACATGCTACTGTAATTCTTGCTTGTTCGCGGCCCCCACCTCCCCCCGGCATCTAAGGACTGCTGAGGCCTGTTGGTATTCTGAGACAGGCAAAAGACAAGAAGCCAGTCCTGCAGGCAGCTTCTGACCCCCTGAAAAGTCCAGTCTGAAGCTAGGATCTGGGACTTGCCTCACAATCACATGGTGTCATGCTGGGAAGAGGAAATTTGGGGAGAAGGTGGCTATGAATTTTCTTACCAAATTCCATATACCTGTGTTCCCATTTTCCCAGGGTGCTGGAATCTGGCATTCTCCCAGAGGGACCTTTCTTTCTTTCTTTCTTTCTTTCTTTCTTTCTTTCTTTCTTTCTTTCTTTCTTTCTTTCTTTCTTTCTTTCTTTCTTTCTTTCTTTCTTT
>NW_012267312.1:7853570-7895112 GCF_000151885.1 Dipodomys ordii | reverse complement strand
TCTCTCTTTCTTTCTTTCTCTCTCTCTTTCTTTCTTTTTTCCAGAGGGACATTTCTTATTTCTCATGTCTTACTGAGGAATCAATATCTTTATGAGAGTAAGGGTAGTTTGGGGCTTTCTTTTTCCTTTTTTTTTTTTTTGTCAGTTGGGGGACTCGAACTTGGGGCCTGAGTTCTTTTACTCAATACGAGTGATCTACCACTTTGAATCACAGCACCACTTCGGGTATTATGGTGGTTCATTGGAGATATGAGTCTCACAGACTTTCCTGCCCAGGCTAGGTCTGAACAGCAATCCTCAGATCTCAGCCTTCTGAGTAGCTAGGATTATAGGCATAAGCCACCAGCACTCGGCGAGTCTGGGGCTTTCTATCTCACCACGTGGTTGGTACCACTCTGCTTCAGTTTTTTTAGCCTAGGCTTGGCTTTTTTTCAGTAGCCTCCAGACAATGATTAAGGCCTTGACCGGGCAGTGTGACATTCTTGCAACCAGACCTCTGTGCTATCAGAGTCCCACTGGATGGCTGAGATTTCTCAAATCTGCACTGTAGTCCCAAGCTGCCCTATCTAGCCTGCAGCAACAAGTCTACAGTTATCACAGGCATTCCTTACTTAAGTATCTCATCTCTCTTATCTTTTGTATGTGTTGGTCCTGGGGCTTGAAGTTGGGACCTGGGTGCTGTCCCTGAGCTTCCTTTGTCCAAAGCTTGCACTCTACCACTTTGAGCCATAGCTGCACTTCTGTTTTTTTGAGGTGGTTAATTGGAGATAAGAGTCTCACAGACTTTCCTGCATGGGCTGGCTTCAAACTGTGATCCTCAGTGCTCAGCCTCGCGAGTAGATAGGATTACAGGCGTGAGCTATTGGTGCCCTGCAAGTCTTCTGTTGTAACTCATACTTCCAGGAGGAAGTAACTAACACTGTGGTCAAATTCAATGTTGCTCATTGAAGGAATTCTCTCTAGAGAAGTTGTTCAAATGAAGTATCTCCAGTTCATGATGCCCCCACCATCACCAATTCCCTTGTGGCAAAGACTGGACTGGTTACCTCTTACCTGTTCTTCCTGGGAACAGTACCAGAACACATTTCCCAGCCTCCCTTGCACTTAGGGAGCTATTAAAGAAAATGCATCTCAGCTGAGCATCTGGGGTTTATACTCCAGCTACTCAGAAGACTGAGCTCTGAGGATCACAGTTCAAAGCCAGCCCTGGCAGGAGTGTCCATGAGACTCTTATCTCCAATTAACCACTCCAAAAAAAAAATCCAGAAGTGGAGCTGTGGCTTAAGCAAGCAGTAGAGTGCTACCCTTGAGCAAAAAAAAGCTTAGGGACAGTGCCCAGACCCTGAGTTCAAATCCCAGGACCAGCAAACACACACACACACACACACACACACACACATCCCAGGACCAGCAAACACACACACACACACACACACACACACCAAAAACCATAATTTTCTTCATCAACTAACCTTTAAAACTAGACTCTAAAGGCCTAAGTGGAGAAATATGCCTTCAGATGACAAAGAAAGACAATATCCTGTTGGTTTGCAAAACCTGAGTGGGAAGTCTTTCATTGGAAAAAGAGAGATGAGAATTATTTGTCACCGTCACCATCTGAAGGTAATACTAGAATGCTCATTATGTCAGGGTGCCATTAATGTAAGTACCTGAGGTTTGGGAGGCCTGCAATTGGCTCACCTGAGCGAAACTCAATTCCCTGTGGCACCTGAGCACAAAGGCTGAACTTCTTACTGCTCTTCCGTGACACTGTAGGCATTGGTTATGCAAATTGACCCTATTCTTTATCCTCTCTGGGAATGACTTATATTCCTCTGATCTAACCTGTGCCAAATTCTCTATGAAATTCACAGTGGTAAGTCATTCCCGAGGCATTGATGACTGGAGAATACTATTTGTGGCATTACTAATGCCCCTCCTTCCATCTGCCTCCAGATCTATGACATTCACTTCCTGACCCAGCAGCGGCTCTTTGTGCTGGCAAAAATGCCATTCTGTAGCAGTGTCTCCACTAATGAGTGACAATGTGACAGAGATTGAGAACCAGCCTAATGTTGACCCAGAATGGCACCAGACTTCTTGTCTTTAGCTTGCTATTATTACTTTTGTTAGCACAATTTTAAATTTCATTTCATTTCATGGGCCACTTTAAAATGAGCTACACATTGGCAAATATTTGATCATTTCAAAGTAGTATGTGCATGCTGGTGTGTGTGCCAGTCCTGAGACTTGAACTTGGGGCCTAGGCGCCATACTGGAGCTTTTTTGCTCAAGAGCCAAAGCTCCACATCTAGCTTTCTTTGGTAGTTCATTGGAGATAAGAGTCTCACAGACTTTCTTGCCTGGGCTTGGCTTTGAACCTCAATCCAAAGATCTCAGCCTTCTGAGTAGCTAGGATTACAGCCATGAGCCACTGGTGCCTGATATTTTCAAATTCTTTTTTTATTAGTTCACTTAGAAGTTTATCATAGCCAAGTGCCAATAGTTCACATCTGCAATTCCAGCTACTCAGGAGGCTGAAATCTCAAGATCACAGTTTGAAGCCAGCCCGGCTAGGCAGAAAAGTTTGTAAGACTCTTACCTTCAATTAACTACCAAAAAGCCAGAAATGGAGCTGTGGCTCAAGTGAGAGAGCACTAGCCTTGAGCAAAAGAGCTCAGAGACAGTGCCCAGTGCCCAGGGCATGCAATCAAGCCCCAGGACTGGTACACACATGCACACGCACACACACACACACACATCGTATAGTAAAATGGACTGTTTTTGTTTGTTGCCCAGTCCTGGACCATATATATTTGTGTAACCACCAGTACAGTAAGGATATAGAAGAGTTTTATCACTATAACATATTGCCCCTTTAAAGTCACACTCACCGTAAACCTCGCAGATTTCTGTCACTGTGACTATATTTTTTTCCAAACTTCTTTTTTTAATTGCTATTATAAAGGTTATGTACAGAGGGGTTACAATTACATAATTCAGGTAAAGAGTACATTTCTTTTTGTACAATGATACCTCTTCCCTTGCTCTCTCCCAGTTTTTCCCTCCTGTTCCCACCTGCATGTTGTTTAGTTCACTTGGTGATGGTGGTGTTGGTCATGAGGCCCGAACTCTGGGCCTGGGCGCTATTCCTCAGCTCTTCAGCTCAAGGCTAGCGCTCTACCACTTGAGCCACAGCGCCACTTCCAGCTTTTTCTGTTTATGTAGTGCTGAGGAATGGAACCCAGGGCCTCATGCAGGCAAGGTAAGCGCTCTACCACTGAGCCACCTTCCCAGCCCCTATAGTTCACTTTTAACATACTGTCTGGTGAGTACTACTGCTGCATTTGTTTACAGCATCTGTTTAATTTACAAAAAGAAACCCCAAACCCTGTCATTTTACATTCTTACAAGTATTCCAGGTGCTCTATATACTTTTTAAGAAAATGGGCTTATTTATGAAAAAATCATCTGTAAATCACTCATTACATTAGCTCACTAAACCGGGTGCTCATGGCTCATACCTGTAATTCTAGCTACTCAGGAAGCTGAGATCTGAGGACCACAGTTCAAAGCCAGCCCAGGCAGGAAAGCCTGTGAGATTTTTTTTTTTTTTTGGTCCAGTCGTGGGTCCTGAACTCTGGGCCTGGGCGCTGTCCCTCAGCTCTTCAGCTCAAGGCTAGTGCTCTACCACTTGAGCCACAGCACCACTTCCGGCTTTTTTTTTCTGCTTATGTGGTGCTGAGGAATCGAACCCAGGGCCTCATGCATGCAAGGTAAGCGCTCTACCACTGAGCCACTTCCCAGCCCAGTCTGTGAGATTCTTATCCCCAATTAACTACCAGAAAATCAGAAGTGGAGCTATGGCTCAAAGTGGTAGAGTGCTAGCCTTGTGCAAAAATTGCTCAGGGACAGTGCCTAGGCCCTGAGTTCAAGCCCCTACCCCAAATAAATACATAAATACATACATACATACATACATTATACCTATTATTTTGGATTGGAATATGCTTTCAAATAACAAAGGGGTGCCACCAGAAAACACTTTGGCACAAATTCAAGTACCCTTGCCCTTGCTGGAGTCATGGAAGCCTACAGAGGAGAGGTGATCACTTCATTCCCCAGGCAACAGCCACTCTGGTACTTGATAATTCTTGACAGCATTTGGTATTGTCAGTGGTTGTTCATTACAGCCATTCTAATAACTGTGATACTAACTCATTGGGGTTTTGTTTTACATTGCTCTAAAAGCAATGATGTCAAGCATTTCTCATGTTCAAATTTACCACCCATCTATCTTCATGGATGAACTCTGCCTTTTTCTAATTGATTTTTTTTCCAGTTGACTTTTAAGCATTCTTTGTATATTCGAGATAGGAATCCTTTATCAGATAGGTGGTTTTACAAATCCTTTCCCCAGGCTATAGTCTGTCTTTTCATCTTCTCACCAGGCTAGTTCATAACGTTGGCAGGAGAGGTTTTAATTTTTATAAGGTACAACTTATCCATTTTTCCTTTTATGGATTGTGCTTTTGAGTATTAAATCTAAGAATGATGTTCTTTGCTCTAGATCTCAAAGACTGGCTCTTTTTTTCTAAATATTTTTCTATGGTTTTATTTTATATTTAAGTGCATGATTCATGAGTTAATTTTATATATTTTTATTGTTATTATAAAGGTGAAATACAGAGGGGTTCCAGTTACATAAGTCAGGTAAAGAGTATGTTTCTTTTTAGATAGTGTCACCCCTTTCCTCATTCTCTCTCAGTTTTATTTTATTTTTACATGAAATGTGAGGTCTACGTTGAGATTTTTTTTTTCTTCCTAAGCATGTCCAATTGCTCCAGACCATATAGAAAAGGCTGTGGTTTTTTTCCCTCTGAATTGCTTTTGTACCTTTATTGAAATTCAGCTGCACACTGATTTCTCTAGATCTAATTTAGGGATCTCTATTTTGCTTCATGAATTCATGTGTCTATTGCTCCCCACACCATTCGGATTACTTGTAACTATACAGTAAGTCTTGAAATCAGGTAGGGTGGTTTATCTACATTTCTTTTTCTTTTTCAAAGTGATTTTTAGCAAGTCTGGTTCCTTTGCCTTTTTCACATTAGGATAAGCCTGATTAAATCTAAAAAATGTTTTTAAAAATCTTACTGGGATTTTTGGCAGGAATTGTGTTACATCTACAGCTGATTTGGGAGAACTGGTATCTTTTCTATATTGATTCATCCAATTCATGAAGATAGCAATATGCATTTCTATTTATTGATATGTTTGACTTTTTCTATTAGCTTTTTGTCATTGTTGGGTTTTTTAATTTCTTTCTTTTTGCCAGTCAAGTAGCAATGCCAGGTCTAGGTCCCTAGATGGGGCCCCCCTCTGTCCAAGGTCCAGTTACAATCTTTCCCTCCTTTTGCCTTCGTTTCTCCTTCCCTAGAGGACGGTAGCTGCTTTCTGTAGCTACCAGCTTTGTGATCCTTAAGAGTTCTCTTTTTTATTCTTTTAGTTACCTAGCTAACAATTTTAGGCCTAGTTACCACAATTTAATTTATTTATTTTTTTTACCAGCACCAGGGTTTGAGCTGAGGGCCTCACAGTTGCTTTGCTTGCTTGAACAAGGCTGGTGCTCTACGACTCAAGCCATGCCTCAAGCCAGGATTTTACTGGTTAATTGGAAATGGAGACTCCAGGGCTTTTCTGCCCAGAATAGCACTCCTTCAAGTCTCAGCCTCCTGAATAGCTAGGATTACAAGCATAAGCCACTAGCACCTGACCTTTCATTTACTTTTTCTATTTTTTATTGTTGTTTTAGAGGTGACGTACATCAGTTGATTAAGTACATTTCTTTCCTTTTTCTTAGTATCAACTGTTCCCTCATTCTCTTTCATTCCCTCCCTCCCATTTCTGCCCATGTGTTTACTTCACTTTTTATAGTTTTAAAATTTAAATATACCATATATGATTCATTAGATTTTATTATTTGTTAGATTTATTATTTGTTCTCTTAATGTGTTGCAAGGTTTTTTGTTTGTTTGTTTGTTTGTTGGGTCAGTCATGAGGCTTGAACTCTAGGCCTGAGCGCTGTCCCTGAGCTCTTCAGCTCAAGTCTAGCGCTCTACCACTTGAGCCACAGCGCCACTTCCTGCCTTTTCTGTTTATGTGGTACTGAGGAATCGAACCCAGGGCCTCATGCATGCGAGGCAAGCACTCTACCACTGAGCCACTTTCCCAGCCCTATGTTGCAAGCTTTTTATGCATAGATGTTGTCTGTTTTCAAATGCTTTATCTGCATCATTTGATATGATGGCCTGGTTTTTCTTCCAGAGCCTATTGATATGCTAGATTCCATTGATTTTTGCACATTGCTTTGAATTCCTGGATAAATCCCACTTGGTTACAGGTTATTATTCTCTTTATATATTGCTGGAATGGTTTATGAGTTTTTGTATCTAGGATCAAAAAGTATATAAATGTCATGCGCTAGTTGCTCATGCTTGTATTCCTACCTACTCAAGATGCTGAGATCTAAGGATCACAGTTCAAAGCCAGCCTGGGCAGAAATATCTGTGAGACTCATCTCCAATTAACCATCAGAAAACCAGAAGTGGTGCTGGGGCTCAAAGTGGTAGAACGCTAGCCTAGAGCAAAAAGAGCTCAGGGACAGTGCCTAGGCCCTGAATTCAAGCTCCACACCCAACAAAAATAAAAATCTGAGGATCGCAGTTCAAAGCCAGCCCAGGCAGGAAAGTCCATGAGATTCTTTTCTCCAATTAACCACCAGAAAACCTGGAAAGGGAGCTGTGTCCCTCAAAAAGCTAAGGGCCAGTGCCCAGGCCATGAGTTCAAGGCCCTGGACAGGTACATACACACAAATAGGAACCAATCTAGGAGCTATACAAATAGATGCTCAATATGGGGGGGGGAGGGGGGAGGCTGGGAAGGGATGTGAAGGATAAACAAAGGAGGAGTCTGCAATGCTTGGTAAGAAGTGTACGCATTATCCTGCCCATGTAATTGTAACCCCTCTGTACAGTATGTTCACAAATAAAATAAATTAAAAAAAAACAAATAGATGCTCAATAAAGGAGGCTAAAGAGCGTCTACATAATTTCATCATGGAATATTTTATGCAATATTTCATCATGGAAAGATTAATAATCTTCACTAAAGATTTATGAAGGAATGCAAAAAACATAATAAAAATGTATTAATTAGGAGTTTAAACCAAGATACAATAGTCCAAGAAAGAAATAAGATAAAGTAGATTTAAAATGAGTTGGCAGAACTCAACAAAGAAAAGGAGAAGACAGAAATAAAGAACCTGAGTACTGTAGTGTCTGCTTGAAATCTCAGCACTCAGGAAGTGGAGACAGGAGGATCTCAAATTTGAGACCAGCTTGGGCTACATAGCAAGACCATTTCTCAAAACAAAACAATGCAAAAGCTATAAAAGAGAAATGAAAGTTATAATCAAAATGGCAAAAAAGAGAGATATTGCTAACAACAACAACAAATCAAAAAATAACCCACCCACCCCCAAGAAACAAACAACTATAGGTTTAGAAGGAAGGCTTAAGAAAAGAGAGCAAAACAAATGAGCATATAACAAATACAGTTTTTTTTTAAGTTTGAAAGGCTGGGCACCGGTGGCTCACACCTGTAATCCTAGCTACTCAGGAGGTTGAGATCTGAGGATCATGGTTCAAAGCTAGCTCTGGCAGGACAGTTTGTGAGACTCTATCTACAATTAAGCACACACACACACAAAGCCAGAAGTAGAGCTGTGTCTCAAGGGATAGAGCATTAGCCTAGAGCAAAAAAGCTCAGGAATAGCACCTTGGTGCTGAGTTCAAATCCCAAGCCAGGCACAAAAAAAAATAAGATAGGCCGGGCGCTGGTGGCTCACGCCTGTAATCCTAGCTACTCAGGAGGCTGAGATCTGAGGATCACGGTTCAAAGCCAGCCCGGGCAGGAGAGACCGTGAGACTCCTATCTCCAATAAACCACCAGAAAACCGGAAGTGGTGCTGTAGCTCAAGTGGTAGAGTGCTCGCCTTGAGCTGAAGAGCTGAGGGACAGCGCCCAGGCCCAGAGTTCAAGCCCCCCCCCCAAAAAAAAGATAAAAGCTTGCAAGGATTAAAGAGAAAGTGACAGATACAGAGAACAAAGGTGATCTATAATAGGCCTGATTGGTGTTTCTTAATCAGGAACAGATTAATATACAAATGCATAGTTCAAGAGTTCTTCCGGTAATAAGACTTGAGTTTATAACTGGAAAGAACAAACAAACCTCTGCTAGGTAGTTTAGCTATGGCCATACAACAGTCAAATTCAGTACAAATCCAGGTGAAGATTCTGGGCTTCAGAGATTAAGAAAGCTATCCTAGGGGAATCCTTCCAAATAAGCCAAATCACTTGTGAATGGGAAGTCTTTGTCTGGCTTCCCACCAACCATTGCACAATCTCATCCAGCATTAGGAGATGGAGGAGCCGTGTGTACCACATCTTCAGGGAAAGAGAACATTTGCCAAGCCACAGTGCCATCCAAATAGGATGGCACAGACAGATGCTATGATTATTCCCAAGGGCTTTTCTCGAAGACACAACTGTCAGATAAATTCTATGAACAGATGTAATAGTGAAAATGTCAAGGAATGATCAATGGGCCCATTAAAAGCAAAGTAACTATTTGAGGCAGAATGTTGTGGAACTGTTTACCAGGATGCTAGACAGAAAACAACAACAACAACAACATGATGTAGCTAACCAAATTCTGGAAATTCTGGAAGGGAAAATCATGGAGGTGTATATAAAAGTGCCCATTTCTCCATCTTTTAAGAATTATTTAAGACCTATAACTCAATAGTTAGAGGCCAGAGTATTAATCTCTGAAATAAAAATTCACTTTATATATGTTATACATAGAGGTTAAGGAATATTTATTTATCTCAGTATTTTATTCTAAATTAACTTTAAATTTACAGAAGAGACATGGAAGGTATCCTGTACATCTTTCAGCTAGATTTCTTGTTTGTTTTTGTTTTTCTGGTCCTCGGGCTTGAACTCTGGGCTTGGGCTCTGTCCCTGAGCTCCTTTTTACTCAAGGCTAGCACTCTACCACTTGACCCACAGTGCCACTTCCAGCTTTTTCTGTGACTCATTGGAAATAAGAGTCTCATGGACGTTTTTGCCTGAGCTAGCTTCGAACTGTGATCCTCAACTCTCAGTCTCCTGAGTAGCTAGGATTACAGGTATGAGCCATCAGCACCCGATATTCAGCTAGCTTTCTTTAAAATTATTTTTATTATTATATATTAGTTGAGCTGGGGTTTCTTTGTGGTATTTCTATACGTACAATGTACCTCATCAAACTCCTCCCCCCCCCCGCCCTCGCCCAGCTCTCATCTCCCACTTCTTCAAGCAATTCCAACAGGTTTCATTGATTTATTTCCATACATACAGATAAAGTATTTCATCCATGTTCACCCTCATTCTCCCTCTTCATTGGCTATCCTCTTTCCTGCCGCTATCTTCCCCCCTCCAAAAGACAGAGCCTGTTTTACTTTCCAGTCATTCATTTTCTAGTGCATATTAATTGAACAAAGGGGTTTTCACAATGGTGTTTCTCACTGCTTTATATTTTAGTCAGATTAATCAATTCTCCTGCTTTCTCTTTCCCCAGCCCTCCTGCCCATCTCAGCCTGCTTTCTCTACTATTAATGTCTTATATAACCCTGGAAAATGTATCAAATAAAGAGATCAATATGTGTGTAGGAGAAGCAAAACCTGCGGTTAGTCCAGTGAAAAGTTCGAGACCCTATTATGAAAAACAAACTAAAAGTCAAAGGTCTAGGAGTATGGCCCTGTGTGAGGCCCTGTGTGAGGCCCTGAGTTCAATCATCAGTACTGTCAAAATATGAATCTCTTTAAACTCATTACCCAGCCTCAATAATACTCACCAATTTGCTAATCTTGTTCTATTTGTTCCAATCTCCAATGTTTTTATTGTTCAAGTTTGTAGGGGGTGAGGGAGGGGGCGAGGGTGTGTGTGTGTGTGTGTGTGTATGGGTGTGCCTGTACTGGAGCTTGAAGTCATGGCCTGGGCACTGTCTCTGAGATTCTGTGCTCAAGGCTAGTGCTCTACACTTGAGCCACAGCTCTACTTCTGGCTTTTTGGTGGTTAATTGGAGATAAGAGTCTCATAGACTTTCCTGCTTAGGCTGGTTTGAACTGTGATCCTCAGAACTCAGCCTCTTGAGTAGCTAGGATTACAGGCATGAGCTAACAACACCGGACTTATTGAAGTATTTTAAAGCAAACACAAACTCTATCATTTTATATATAAGTAGTTCATTACATATCTCTAATAAGGACATTGAAAATAATGTAAATACTACAGTATAATTATACTGTAAAATGAAGACTATTTTAATAAGTACTTGGGTTTGATTTAGGGCCTTGTATTTGCAAAACAGGTGCTCTATTCAACTCTTAATACTATTTCATCCTAGGCTATATTAAATGTTCCCACTTATAACGAAGCAATCATTTTCTATTGGTTTGGCTCACATCATGATTGGAGCAAAGTTCAAACATTATATTTGGCGATTAAAGCTCTTAAGTTTCTTTTTTCCTGCAATAGTGTTACCTCCTTTTTCCTCTCATATCATTGATTGATTGGAAAGACTGGAAAATGTCTTAGATTCTAGATTTGGCAGATTGCTTCCTCAGTGTGTCCTTTAACTCATTCACTAGTTTCTATGCTTCCCAAAAATGAGTAGTTAGATAGAGAAGCTTTTTTTTTTCTTTTTTGTGTCCCAGTATTAAGACTTGAACTCACGGCCTGGGTGTTGTCCCTTAGTAGTTTTGTTCAAGGCTGGTGCTCTACCGCTTGAGCCACAGCTCCACTTCTGGCTTTTTTTTCAATGGTAGTGAATTGAAGATTAAAGTCTTATAGACTTTCCTGCCTTAGGCTGGCTTTGAACTGCAATCCTCAGATCTCAGTCTCCTTAGCAGCTAAGATTAGAGATGTGAGCCAGTGGTATCCGGCAATATACAAACTTTATTAAAGTTTTTTTAGGCAACAATATACAATAGGCAGAGCTGCATACTTCTTGTTACATCACATCAAGAGATAAATAATGCCGGGTACTGGTTGCTCATGCCTGTAATCCTAGCTACTCAGGAGGCTGAGATCTGAGGATTGCAGTTCAAAGCTAGCCCAGGCAGGAATATCCATGAGACTCATTTCCAATTAACCACCAGAAAACTGAAAGTGGCCCTGTGGTTCCAGTGGTAGAGCACTTGCTTTGAGCTAAAGAGCTGAGGGACAGTGCCCAGGCCCAGAGTTCAAGCCCCATGACCGACAAAAAATAAAAAAAAGAAGATAAATAATGTGTATTGTCTCACTTATGGAGGTACTAAAATTGGTTGATGAGATCAAATAATATAGACCTTATTCTTTTATAACATTCCCTGTCCAACTTTTACCCAGTGGTTCTAGTGGACATTGATAATAATCACTGACATCCATCATTTTATTAAGGTCTGCAAATGGTGACTTTCTTATTCTATAATTTATTCTGCATATCTTTTAGAAATGTATATGACCTATTGACCAATAAAAATGATACAAAGCCTGGTTTTTGCTGCAAAGTAACCGAAGGGAGAGAGTAACTGAGGATACAGATAAAACATGCTGGCTTGAGAATTGTTGAAGTTGGACGATGTACATTTGGAAGTCATTTTAGTATTCCTTCTATTTTTTGTGCCAGTCCTGGGTCTTGAACTCAGGGCTGGGAGCTGTCTCTTAGCTTTTTGCTCAAGACTGGTGCCCTGCCACATGAACCAAACTTTCACGTCTGGCTTTTTTCTGGTTCATTGTACATATGAGTCTCATAGACTTTCCTGCCTGGGCTAGCTTTGAACAGTGATCCTCAGATCTCAGCCTCCTGAGGAGCTAGGATTACAGGCATGAGCCACCCACACCATGCTTTCTTTCTTTTTAATTTCTTTCTTTTTGTTAAGATAGAGTTTCTCTATGTAGCTTAGGCTGGCCTTGAACTCAAGAGTCTCGTTGCTTCCATCTCCTGAGTACTAGGATTACAGGCATGCACCACCATGTCTGACTTACTTCCTCTACTTTTCAAGTATATGTTTGAGAACTTTTCATGATGTAGTTTTTCTAAAGGGCTATGAGAGAGGAGTTAAGTAAATCCCATCTAACCTTCTGGGTCTATTCTCTATCTTTTCCCCACTGTGCCCTGTGTTTGGGGAGGCTGACATCTTTGGATTGAATCAATGGGCTCCTGTGCCCTCTGCTGGGTTGAGAAATTGTGATGGAAGAGAAGGAGAGCCAATTTACTTTTTCAAGGTCTTCTCCTGAATGAGTCACAGTGAACTGTCTGCCTTGGGCAACCAATCACTGGTCTCAACTTCTGCCAGGTCTTCTCTACCCAGCTGATCCCTTTCCTTGCTTACCCCCGGGGTAAGCAGGGGAAGCCCATCCCAAAGGGTCTCTGTATGCCCTGCCCTTATTCTCATGAGTAGTCCTGTCTTAAACTCTCAAGTTACCCAATTGGAGTGTGCCATCTGTTTCTTACTGGAAGGCAATTAGCAGCAACAGGCAGGATGGGAGTGGGGAATGGGGGACAGAAGCCTAGGAGAGGAGGGAGGAGGAGGAGGGATTGAAGTGAGAGGAATGGCCACTGAGGGCAGAGTATTTACTTAACCAAGGAGTAGAGAAGATGGACCAAATAGGCAGAATGGACTCTATGTATAAACAATTGTCCTGATACATCTCGGTGGAAGCTTGGTTATGTTCGCAGGGATTCAGCCCTGCAGGACAGAACTGATTGGTTTATTTGAACTCAGGTTTTTTTCCCAGATGGTTGGGGATTGCTGTTAGCAGAGTCTTACTTCCTGGGGGACTCTCCGCTGCCAGCAGTGGTTCTGGGGGTGCAACTGGAGAGTCCTGGTGGCCCCTGGGAAAAGCAGCCCTTAAATCTTCCCTAGGGAGCTAAAGTGAGAAAGGTAAGTGGTGGTTCCATTAGCGTATGGTGGTGGCTGCAAAATCCAAATATGAATGTGGTGGGGGGGTGGTGCAGGATGGCCTCCTTCCCAGGCTGTACTGTCATATGCAGTAAAAGAAGATGAGCAGATACAAAGATCATGTGGGCTTCTTAACTCTCTCAGCCTCTTTTCAAATGTTTTAATTAAAAAATACATTCACTGATGCTAGGCACCAGCAGCTCATGCTTGTAATCCTAGCTACTCAGGAGGCTGAGATCTAAGGATCCCATTTCCAAGCCAGCCTGAGCAGACAAAGCAGAGAGAATCATATTTCCAATTACCCGGCAAAAAGGCAGAAGTGGAGCTATGGCTTAAGTGGTAGAGTGAAAAAGCTAAGCAAGAGCCTGAGATCCTGAGTTCAAGCCATATTACCAGCACAAATACATACATACAAACATACATACATACATACATATATACATATATACATGCATACATTGGACATTTTATACAACTGATAGTTCACCAGGCTTCAGAAATATAAAGTCTAACCAGGCATATAGCAAAATAGTGAAAATTCTCTCTCTAAGGACTCTACTTACCACCATCTCCATCTTTCTCAAAAAGACAAAAAAAACTGTAACTTTCAGAATTTTTTTTGGCCAGTCATAGGGCTTGAACTCAGGGCCTGGATACTGTCCTTGAACTTCTTTTGCTCAAGGATAACACTTTACCACTTGAGCCACAGCGCCACTTTCAGCTTTTTCTGTTTATGTGGTGGTGAGGAATCAAACCCAGGGCTTCATGCATGCTAGGTAAGCGCTCTACCACTGAGCAATATTCCCAGCCCTTTTCAGAATTTTTTTAATGCAGGTATGAACAAATAGGAGTATACACTCTCATTACCTTCCTTTTAACAGAAGAAATGCTCTTTTCTGGGCTTTTTCCCTTAAAAGTTTACTGGTGAGCTGGAAGCATGGCTCAAGAAGTAGAGCATTTGCCTAACAAGTGTGTGGCCCTGGGTTCACACCTTAGTACTACCAAATGAATTTTCAGTTTTTTGTGCCCGTCCTGGGACTTAAACTCTGTGCCTGGGTGCTGTCCCTGGGCTCCTTTTGCTCAAGGCTAGCACTCTACCACTTCAGTCTCAGCACCACTTCCAGCTTTTTCTGCGATTAGTTGGAGAGATAAAAGTCTCATGAACATCCTTGCCTGGACTAGCTTCAAACTGTGATCCTCAGGTCTCAGTCTCCTGAGCAGCTAGGATTAAAGGCTTGAACTACAGGAGCCCTGAATTTTTTTTGTGAATTTTATTAAAGATCTTTCCATAGGCTGGGAATGTGGCTTAGTGGTGGAGTGCTTGCCTAGCATGCATGAAGCCCTGGGTTTAACTCCTTACTACCACATAAACAGAAAACGCCAGTTGTGGCGCTGTGGCTCAAGCCAATGAACATCCTAGGTTGTGTTCTCTTCTGACATTCAGGGGCCTTGGAGTTGCTGGTAGAATCAATCTCCTTTAAGTTGGAGAACTGAGATCTCTGTTTTGAAGCGGGGAGGGTTGTTTGGGTGTTTTTGCTGGCTGTTCGTGGGAAATCACTCTCATTAGCTGAGGCTGCCTGTAGGCCCTAACCACATGGCTCCCTCATCACATGGCAGCCACATCTGTCATTCAGCAGAACCTCTCCAGTCGGCAACCTAACAGAGTCTTATGTGACATAGGCTTAATGGATGGAATGACCATCCCGAACATAGTCACAGATCCTGCCCACATGAAAGGAATGGGGCAATTCAGAGTGTGTCCACTAGGGGGAAGAAGTTGGGGCTAAGGGTGGAGCTGTCTTCTTAGAATTTTGCCTATCACTGGCTTGCTGAGCACTTTAACAAGGAATCCAGCTCCTGCTGACCTGCCTGTGGCCACTAGTTCAGAGCTCTTGATGGCCCTCCACTGTCCATGTTTGGTGTTTGTCTTGAACATGCCTTAGTTTCCTGATTGCTGGCTAGGTCCCCATACTCTTGCAAAGACCAAATCATTTTACTAGCTGGCTTTCCACTGTCAATCCCAGACAACAAGTTGTCCCTGCCTCAACCAGTCCATGAAGGTCTGCTCAGCCCTTCTGGAATAAGATCCAGAATCTTCACACCAGGCAGCATGGACCAAAACATTAACTCATTACCATGAACCATACAAGTTGCCTTCTGGCCTCTTCTTCCTCCAGTCTGCTTGTGAATCTTGAAGTGGACCTATGGTAATTCTTCAACCCCACACCTACAGAGTTATGTCTTAAAGTGTATCTCCTTTGGACATTTTGGGCTGGGAGAGTAGTGTTTGCCTGCATGAAGAAGGTACTGGATTCCATCCCTAGCAATGACAAAGAGAGACAGAGACAGAAAGACAAAGAGACAGAAAGAGAGACAGTAAGAGAGAGTTACATAGGGTTTCCATCACCAGCAATAGCACAGAGAGAGAGAGGGAGAGAGAGAGAGAGATTTAGGTATTTTAGAGAGATTGATTTTCAATAGAGTCTTTAAGAGAATTTGTCATTTTTCCCACCCCACTAACCTCCACTTTTTCACTAACCTGCCCACAACAAAAATTATATAACAGCATATCCAGATTAAAAAAAAATCTTTTGACTAGACAAAACTTGCTTTTTTTTTTTTTACTTTTTGCAACTCTCTTTGTAATGCTAGAGATATTTTTCCACCAAAGAGGTATTTTATGAGTCATCAAAAGACTATTATCCTGAAACCACATCTGAGACTGGGGCTATTTTCTCACTAAGAAAATTAAGATATTTCAAAATTTTACCTAGATAGACCTCAGATATTTGCAGCTGCACATTCCTCTTCGGTACAGATTAAAACGGTGTTAACCTTTGTAGATGTAAATCACTGTAGTTTCACTACACAAACACACAAGCAGGCCATTAAATAAGATTTTAGAGTCCTTTATGCCTGGATGAACTCCCGTCTTGGCTTTACTGATGACTGCAAATTTTACAGAGGGTAATAGGGGAAGAATCTTTTCTACATCAACCATGTGTCAGCATCAGCATCTCTCTGTATTGGTGCCAGGACTGACTTATGGAAGGTGACAGAGAGTACAAACAGCTCCTTCTACTTACTTAACGCCACGTCTGAAATCCCACTGTGAGTTGTAATTCTTTCTTCTCTGAGAGACCTTCTACTTCACCTCTTTTTTGTGTGTGTCAGTCCTGGGGCTTGAACTCAGGGCCTGGGCATTATCTCTGAGCTTTCTTGCTCAAGGATAGTGTTGTACTACTTGAACCACAGCTTCACTTCCAGCTTTTTTTGGTAGTTAATTGGAACTAAGAGTATCACAGGCTTTTCTGTCCAGGCTGGCTTTGAACCATGATCCTCAGATCTCATCCTCCTGAGTAGCTAGTATTACAGGTATGAGCCTCCAGCTCCTGACTACATCATCTCTTTTTAAATCCAACATTTTACTTTGAAAAAAGTCTAGATTCACATACAGTTGTAAGAAAAAAGTATAGAACGTTTCCCATGTATCTTTTCCCTCATGGTTACATCTTGCAAGATTTCAATACAGAATCTCAAGCAAGATATGAACCCTGAAAAAATTGAGGTCCACAGCATTTTTGTCTTGACAAGTCTACTATGTTGAATTTTCCAATGCACAAGCACAGCAGGTTTCTCCAGATGTTTAAATATTTTATATTGCTCATCAATATTTTTGTGCTTTTCACCATGCAACTCCTATATGTATTTCTTCCATTTGATTGTACTTAACTACTCATAAAATGTATCTAGTCATTTTGGGGGGTACAATTCAGTGACACTGCATATTCATAATGTTGTACAATGACTAATACCTTCTATATCAAAACTTTTCATTTTGTAAAATTGAAGCTGTGTACCCTTTAAACATAATATTCCAGTTCCTTCTCCCCAGCCTTTCTCAATCACTCACTATCTCTGAATTTGACCACTCTAAGTACCTCACACGAATAGAAGCATACAGTATTTGTCTTTTGTGTATGTATATGTGAATGTGTATGTTGGTCCTGGGTCTTGAACTAAGGGCCTGGGCACTGTCCCTGAGCTTTATTTGGTTCAAGGTTAGCAATGTACCACTTAAGCCACACTTCCACTTTTGACTCTTTTTGGTAGTTCATTGAAGAACTCTTGGACTTTCCAGCTAGGCTGGCTTTGAACTGTGATCTTCACATCTCAGCCTCCTTAGGTGCTAGAATTACAGGAGTGAGCCTCCAGTACCCAGATAGTATTTGTGGGTCTTTTTGTAACTAAGTGATTTCACTTAATATAATAGCCTTAAGGCTAATCTATGTCATAATATATGGCAGAATTTCCTTCATTTTGAAGTTGAATAATATTCCTTTATGTATACAGCACATTTTGCTGATCTATTTGTTGATGGACACAAGTTGCTTCTACATGTTAGCAACTTGTTAGACACACTAACAAGTGTGGCTGTGAATGTGGGTGTACACGTCTCTTTAAGACCTTACTTTCAATTATTTTAAGCCTATATTCATATACCCAGAAGTGGAATTGCTGAGGTTGGTTGGTTGGTTGATTTTTAGGGGGGTAGCAATTCTATTTTAAACTTTTTTAAGACACTGCCATATTGTTTTCTTTTTTCATTGTGAAGGTGCTGTACAGAGGGTTACAGTTACACAAGTCAGGTAATGAGTACATTTCTTTTTGAGCAGTGTCACCTCTTCCCTCGTTTTCTCCCAGGTTTTTTCCCTCCTAATCCCCTTCCCCACAAGTTGTACAGTTCATTTTCAACAAGGCATCTCCCACCATTTCTCCTCCTTACCCTCTTCAATACAGATAAACTTAAATACAAGACAAAAAGTACAGAAATCAAAAACAGCGACAAAAGGGAAAAAACAAAGCAACAGCAAAACAGTAAAATAAGAAACCCTCTTGTTTCCCTTTCTTGGAGTTCATTTCAATCCACATCTTTTTTTTTCTTTTTTGCTAGTCCTGGGTCTTGAACTCTGGGCTTGGGAGTTGTCCCTGAGCCTCTTTTTGTGCTCAAGACTAGCATTCTATCACTTGAGCCACAGTGCCACTCTGGCTTTTTCTGATTAGTTTATTGGAAATAAGAGTTTCAAGGACTTTCATGCCTGGGTTGGCTTTGAACCATGATCTTCAGATCTCACCCTCCTAAGTGGTTAGGCTTATAGGCATAAACCAGTAACACCCAGAAATCAACATCATTTTATATGATCACATGCACATGGCTAATGAGCCTTTGTGATCCTCTCCTAAGAATATCCTCCTTTGGTCTCATTTTGTGTGAATGTTTAGAGTCCTGTTTAATTTATCATGTCCAAGTATAATTTTTGTCTTTCACCATTCAATTCTGTTTACTTGTAGACTTATAGGCACATTCTATTTACTACAAATGAGGGAAGCCATGCAACCTATGTTTCTCTGGGTCTGGCTTACTTTGCTTAATATAATTTTTCCAAGTCTTTTCATTTCTTTCCTAATGGGGTAATATCATTCTTTCTGATGGCAGCATTGAGTTCCATTGTGTATATACACCACATTTTCTTGATCCATTCCTTCACTGAGGGGCATCTGGGTTAATTTCATATCTTGGCTATGGTAAACAATGCTACAATGAGCATGGTTGTGCTGGTAGATTTAGTGTGGCCTGGTGTGTGGTCCATTGGATAAATGCCCAGGAGTGGAATTGCTGGGTGATAAAGAAGCTCTATGTTTAGTCTTCTGAGGAACCTCCATACTGCTTTCCAAGGTGGTTGAATTTCTCTTTCCTTTTACTTTCTCTTTTTCATTTGCTTTCTCTTTTTCTTTTTCACATTGTTAGCACTATTGATTGCTTTTTTACATTCTGTTTAAGACCTTCCTAATTCCTGGTAGAATGAATGGTCTGACACTGAGTATTGTGTTAGGGCTCTGTATTTTACTTTAGCTTTGTTTTTTTTTTTTTGAAACTGCTCTACCAGGCGATGAGGGGAGGGTGTTCCCTCACTCCTGCCAAGGTCAGGGTAGAAGTTCACCCAATGTCTGTTGACAGAAGAACTTTTATTACTGCTGTGTGGAGAGTTCAGGTTCCCTAGTAGATCTCCACTGATACCCCAGGAAGACAGTAGCCTTAATGTCACTGAGCAGTGATAAATTTCTTCAGTCTACAGTCTAAGATCACCCAAGCAGGAAGGATGCAGGGTGGAAGTACATTTCCCCATGTGGTTTCCTCATTACCACCCAGCAGGGATGAACATGTAAGCTCCACACTTGGCTTTCTCTGATGCTATCCCAGTAGGTGGGTTGGGCATCTCATTAGAGCCTCACAAGGGAATAATTCTAGGCTCCCCACTAGGTTTTTGCTGGCATGAGTGGGATTAGAGATGCAGTTTTTGTTTTGGTGTTTAGTCGCGGTAGAGCAGTTACTGTTTTCTCTATTCAAATCCCAGTTGCACCAATGAACGAGAAAGAAGAAAAATAACGGAAGGCTTTTTTTCTCTCTTCTATGCTGTTTTTTATTCCTGGTTCTTTGTCTAGAAAGGCCCAGCATGGGTGGCTCCTACCTTAGGAGGCTGAGATGTGAGAACCACAGAAGCCAGCCTGGGCAGAAAAATCCATGAGAGTTTTATCTCAAATTCATCACCAGAAAACCAGAAGTGGCGTTATGGCTCAAGGTTCAAAGTGGTAGAACGCTAGCCTTGAACAAAAAAGCTCAGGGACAGTGCCCAGGCCCTGAGTTTAAGCCACAGGACTGACAAAAACAAAAACAAAAACAAAGAAAGAAAAAAGAACAACGAATCTTCATTAAAAGTACACCCAGGTAATCAGAACTCAGATCAAGAAATGGCATATAACCAACACCCCTAAGCAGCCTCTTCATACCCCCTCTGATCCTTAGTGCCAACTGCAAAGTCACTACTATCCTAATTTTTCAATTTCTAACCATATAGTTTAATGTCACCTGTATTTGTACGTTAAATAATGGATCTTAAAAAAAAACATAAATAGTTGGGCATGGCAGTACAGGCCTATAATCACAGCACTCAAGAGGTAGAGGCAAAAGAATCTCAAGTTCAAGGCTAGCCTGGGCTATACAGATCAAAACCCTTACTTAAAAAACAAGCAAGCAAGCAAACAACAACAAACAAACAAACAAGGAGGGGATGGGAATGTGGCTTAGTGGTAGGGTGCTTGCCTAGTGTGCATGAAGCCCTGGGTTCAATTCCTTAGTACCACATAAACAGAAAAGGCCCGAAGTGGTGCTGTGGCTCAAATAGTAGTGTGCTAGCCTTGAGCCAAAGAAGCTCAGGAACAGTGCCCAGGCCCTGAATTCAAGCCCCAGGACTGGCAACAACAACCAAACAAACAAACAAACAAACAAGGATATTTAATAATACTGTATTTATTAATAACATTATTACAATATAATATAGGCTTCATAACACCTTGTCTTATGTATTATATTACTTAATCTTTACAAATCTCTATGGAATAGAAGGAATTGTTCTCCTTTAAGATGAAAATTGAAGTTCAAAGAAGTTAATAGTTTTTCTAAGGTCACCCATGTAATAAGCAGAAAATTTTAGCAGTCACAGAGGAAAGGGACTATCATCATCCATGTGCCAATTTTAGAGAAGAGCTGATTGTTTCTATTTTGATTTTGTGACGACCATTGATGATTAGGGAGAGAACAGGGCATTATGATTGACCTGCCTACCAACATTATGTAGAATCAAGGAGAAGATTGTCAAATGACTCAGGGGAAAGGATTAGAAAGCAAAATTCACTCCCCCTTCCTTCAGAGCACAAAACCAATGCTTCCTATATTTTTCCTATTCTTTGATTTTTATGAAAATGCTGAAATAATAATTTAAAAAAACCTCTGTGTGGGCTGGGAAGGTGGCTCAGTGGTAGAGTGCTTGCCTTGCATGCATGAGGCCCTGGGTTCAATTCCTCAGAACCACATACACAGAAAAGGCCAGGAGTGGCGCTGTGGCTCAAGTGGTAGAGCACTAGCCTTGAGCTGAAGAGCTGAGGGATAGCGCCCAGGCCCAGAGTTCAGGCTCTCCCCCGCCCAGAAAAAACGAGATGTATAAAAAAATTTTTTTAATAACTCTGTGTAAGCTGGGCACCAGAGGCTCATGCCTGTAATCCTAGCTACTCAGGAGGCTGAAATTTAAGGATCACAGTTCAAAGCCAACCTGGATAGAAAAGTCTGTGTTCTTAACTCCAATTATGATGGAAATGGAGCTGTGGCTCAAGTGGTAGCACAGTAGCCTTGAGCAACAAAGGTCATGGACAGCATCCAGATGCTCAGTTCAAGCACCAGAACTGGCACACACACAAAAAAGAATCTCTGTGTGTCTCTGCCTCTGTCTCTCCCCTCTGTATCCACATTTGTGGAACTCATTTTAACAGTTCAGAATCATATTTTACAAAATCTAGAATAGACTGAATGGAAGAGACCATGTATTTCCTTATAGATAGAAGAGAAAGGATGTAGATAAGAAACTATATTAAGCTGGATGCCAGTTGCCCAGGTCTGCAATCTTAGTTACTCAGGAAGCTGAGATCTGAGTATTGCTGTTCCAAAACCAGAAGTAGAGCTATGGCTCAAAGTGCTAGCCTTGAGCAAAATAGTTCAGGCACACGGCCCAAGCCCTGAGTTCAAGCCCCATGACAGACAAAAAAAAAAGAAAGAAAGAAAAGAAAAGAAACTGTTAACTAATTTCCTTACATACTTGTGTTATACCTTCCCTTCCATTTTTACTTAGAATTAGATTAATTCTATACTATTAAAAATTTCATGAAAAAAAATTTTCTCCAACATCACAACATTTCCATGCCTTCCAGTCTTGTCAACTTCTAAATTGTTGGGTATGGCTGCAATTATGGCTTTCAAAATATAGTAAAAGGTTATGTATTCATGAAGGCAATATTTACCTAATTTTCTAACTATTATTATATTTTTTCTTTGTGTGTGTTTGTGTGTGTGTGTGTGTGTGTGTGTGTGTATGCTGGTATTGGGCTCAAACTCTGAGCCTTGTGCTCTCTCTTGATTTTTGTTCTTGTGGCTGGTGCTCCACCATTTGAGTCACACTTCCAGTTCTGGTTTGTTTTTTTTCCTTTTGTTTACTGGAGATAAGAGTTTCAAGATTTGTCTCTCTGGGCTGGCTTTGAGTCTTCATCCTCAGATCTTATTCTCCTTAGTAGCTAGGATTATAGGTGTGAGCCACCAGCATCTGGCTTATCATATTTCTAGAATGCCAAAGTTGTGGGTAATTGGCCTTCAGCTACTACCTGGTGACATATGGACACAGTAGTGGGGGCTCTTGCTTTTCTTCAGTTTCTCTTTAGTTAGCTTAGCACCTCCTCCTGGCTCAGAACTGCAGCCTTAAGCAAAGCTGTGGGATATAGGGGAAGGCCCTGGAGTCTTTGATCCTTTCTTTCTTTTAGATCTGTATTCTTCTTTCAGCACTGTTCCAAATACTCAACTCTTCCAACTCTTCCTCTCAGCTTCCAGCTTTTGGGTTGATCTTAGCAGAAAATCATTCACATTGCAACCTCTCCAGGATATCTCTGAGATCCTTCTCCCCTGTAAGGCAAACGAGTGTTCCTGAATTGAAGAAGAAACCTGGTCTTGAAGGCCCCCTGCTTAAAATCAGCCCTGCCATCAATCAGGCAAAGCCAATAAGCCACAGTCTCCACCCCAAGCACGTTCCCAGCTTCTCTGCACACATGTATAATAACTTCCAGCTATCTGCAGGCTGCTCACCTCTGCCTAGAACAAAAAGGGGCATTTGGATGCTCCATTAATAGGTCCTGACAGACATGCCATCTGTATCATGCCAGGTTCTGGCAGGAAACAGATGGTCTTTTCAGATTGAGTAAATTGAGGAAAGCTTAATAAAGAGACTATTTACAAAGGCATATCAGGGTATAGGGAAACCACAAGCCAGAAGGACCAAAAGGAGGAAGCAATTACTAGAAACTTGAGAGAGTGAGAAATCTGTGAAGAGGGCCTCTTGGCTAGAGCTGTGGCTTTTGGTCTAAGGATATAGCCAGCCAGCCCTCAGGATAGGATTTGGAGAAAATAAATACCCTGACCTCTCTCCTCGCTGCCTCCCATCTCCTATAACTGACCAAAGCCAACTGGAAGGCAGAAGATACAGGAGTTCTTTGATGGGCTCCATTGATACCTGTGTCTAGAAACAGAGTGGGTTGAGAAGGGCCAAGTGGATTTGGAGGGACAAAGGGATGCCATGGGCACACCAGCTGAGTTTAGAACTTTTCCGCTGTGGTCCTTGCCTAGGGTTGTTGCTGGTGGCGCTCCTAAAGGAAGAGACAAACAAGGGAGCATTGACATGGCCTCCTTCCTGAGTATTTCTAATAGGAAATGGGCAGCCTACCTGTCTACCTTTTGCCTAGAGTTTGGGCTCTTGCATTTCCTCTCTCTTCAATCCCCAATGTGGACAAAAGTCAGAGCTGTCCAAGAATGAATGTCTACTCTAGACTCCCGGCTTTTTCTGCACCCTGCCATGCTGTTTGTTTGTTTGGGGGGGTGGGGGAGAGCTGGTCCTGGAGCTTGAACTCAGATCCTAGATGCTATCCCTGAGCTTTTTTTTTTTTTGGTCAAAGATAGTGCTCTACCACTTGAACCACAGCTCCACTCCACTTCTGACTCTTTTGTAGTAGTTTATTGGAGATTAGAGCTTGACAGACTTTCCTCTCTGGACTGGCTTCAAACCACGATCCTCAACTCTCAGCCTCCTGCGTAGCTAGGATTATAGGCATGAGCCACTAGTGCCTGGCCTACTCTGCCATGCCTTGAACCAGCCTTATTTCTTTTCTCCTGCTACACTCCATGCAGCTAACTGCTTCTAGAAGTGGGCCACTAGACACCCCTGTGATGACTAACCCATACGATCAGACTTCCTGCTAATCCTCAACTGGTTCTTCATAGTCCCCATGGCTGCGGGAAGTCAGAAAACACTTCCCCGACACAGATCAAGTTGCGCTATACACATACATCGCTTTGTTAAATGGCACAAAACATTCAATACATAACCTAAAAAGTAAGAAAAGTGAAGGAAGGGGTGAGGCGGGAGGGGTGGGCGAGAATGTTGAAAGAGGTGACACTGATCAAGAGGCACTGTCTTCATAAAGTGCTCTGTTGAATGGCACCTCCTTTATACAGCTACATAAATAAAAGAAAAATACAATTTAAAAAGAAAAGAAAAGAAAACACTTCCTCATCTCTGGAAGACTTCACCTGGACTGTGAGCCTACTTGGGGTCCTTGTGTGTGTTCCTTCTACCCCCTCCCCAGCTCAGATCCTTCTTCTCCCTAGCCTCCCATCTGCAGTCTTTTTCAGCACATTGTGTCCCCTTCACAAACAAGTTTAACCAACCTGCAATTCAATAAACTAGGATGACGATTTATAATCAGAAATATTTAAGCACGTTGGATTTCTGTAATTGCTTTACTGGAATTTTCTCTATGTAAGACCCAAGGGAAATGAAAAAGGAAATGGGAGGAGTTGGGGTAGTTAAGAGACTTTCCTTTTCTGTGCAGATCCTGGGACTGGAACTCAGGGCTCTGGTACTGGCCTTCAGTGTATTTTTTTTAGCTCAAGGCTAACACTCTATCCCTTGAGCCATAGTTCAACTTCTGGCTTTTTTGGTAATTTATTGGAGATAAGTGTCTCACGGACTTTTCTGCTCAAGCTGGCTTCAATATAGGATCCTTGGATCTCAACCTCCTCAGTAGGTAACATTATAGGAACGAGCCATTGGCACCTGACAAGACTTTCTTTTTCTCCATTGTTTTTCCAGTCCTGGGGCTTGAACTCAGGGCCTGGGCACTGTCCCTGAGCTTCTTTTGCTCAAGGCTAGCACTCTTCTACTTTAGCCACAGTGCCACTTCTGGCTTTTTGTGTGTGTGTGTGTGGTCTTGAGGAATTAAATCCAGGGCATCATGCATGCTAGACAAACACTCTACCACGAAGCCAAATCCCCAGCCTTTTTAAAAATCCATTATTACTGAAACTTTCTTTGTGCCAGTGTCCGGGCTTGAATTCAGGGCTTGGGCACTGTTCCTGAGCTTTAATCATCAAAGCTAATACTCTACCACTTGAGCCACAGCTATATTTCTTGCTTTTGGGTGGCTATTGGAGATAAGAGTCCTTGGACTTTCTTGCCTGGGCTGGCTTTGAACCACAATCCTTACATCTGTCTCCTGTGGGGTTAGGATTACAGGTGTGAGCCACTTAACACCCAAAAGCACTGAGGCTTTTTTGAAAAATCAAGTTCATGTCTGACTTAAAATTTTTTTACAACACTTATAAAAAGCATTGTAAAGCCGAGCGCTACTCAGGAGGATGAGATCAGAGGATCACGGTTCAAAGCCAGCCCAGGCAGGAAAGTCCGTGTGACTCTTTTTTTTTTGGGGGGGGGGTCTGGTCGTGGGGCCTGAACTCTGGGCCTGGGTGCTGTCCCTCAGCTCTTCAGCTCAAGGTTAGCGCTCTACCACTTGAGCCACAGCTCCACTTCCGACTTTTTTCTTTTTGCTTATGTGGTGCTGAGGAATTAAACCCAGGGCCTCATGCATGCAAGGCAAGTGCTCTACCACTGAGCCACCTTCCCAGCCCCATCGGTCCATGTGACTCTTACCTCCAATTATCCACCAGAAAAACAAAACCAGAAGCAGTGCTGTGGCTCAAGTGGTAGAGTGCTCGCCTTGAGCTGAAGAGCAGAGACAGCACCCAGGCCTAGAGTTCAAGCTCCAGGACCAAATAAATGAATAAATAAATAAGCAAGCAAGCAAGCAAGCACTGGAGCTACTTAAATAGTATGGATAACGGACGCCCAGTTCAAATTATAGACACATCTCCAAACACAATGAGAGATACAGCAGTCAGTGCTATGGAATTCTAGATCCTGCTTGAAGTAGCCCTCCTTTCAGTGGAGTGGGACAAAATACATGTTAAGAGTGTGTGTGGAAAACAGTTACTGCTATGGTATGTTGCAGTTTAGACCCATAATAACTTAGCATCCTGATCTGGGATATGGAATGACATTATTTTGACATGTCCCTGGCTGATTCTTCTGGCTGGGAGATTTTTCTGGCTGTGTTGGAACTCACACACATATGTGTGTGTGTGTGTGTGTGTGTGTGTGTGTATAAAATTTGTCAGTCATGGAGTTTGAACTCAGGGCCTAGGTGCTATCCCTGAGTTTTTGCTCAAGGTTAGTACCCTACCACTTTGAGCCACAGCTCCATTTTTTTTCACCCATCTCTCTTAACCTTCTCTCACTTTTTGTTCTTTAATTGAGATTGGGTGATTACATAAATTTCATATATTTCACAGTATTATGGAATAGTGATACTTAGAGTCACAACCACATTTTAATTTTCACAAGGCAAATTGTCATTATCATGGTCTATACAGCTTGTGAATTCTATGAGCTTTGACATTACAAGTTATTTTTTCCACATCTGGTGATGTTTACATTTCTTTCCTTTTGCTTAGTGTGGGCTGTTCCCACTTATTCTGTTTCTCCACCTGGCTTCCCTCTGTTGTGTGCATATATCTACCATATATATGGTCCAGAACATGGAGTCATTTAGCAATGATATGACAAAATGGGTGGCTGTCCTTTGTTTCTTGAGTCTTGTTTGCCATATCTTCTTGTATTTTGGCTTTAGCATCCACATATCAGGGAGACCATGTGCCATTTGTCTCTTTGTTCTTGGCTTACTTCGCTCAAAATAATCTGCTCTAGTTCCATCCATTTCCCTGCAAATGCCATTATTTTGTCCTTTCTAATGGCTACATAATATTCCATTGTATATAGGTGCCACAATATTTGGATCCACTTATCAGTAGTGGGGCATCTGGGTTGTTTCCAAATCTTGGCTATTGTGAACAGTGCACAGCTCCACTTTTGGTTTTATTGGTTAATTGGAGATAAGAGTCTCAGGAACTTCGAACTAGAACCTCAGATCTCAGCCTCCTGAGTAGCTAGGATTACAGGCCCAACTACTCCCATATGTTTTAATTTAATAAGCAGTGTTTTGGATTAGTAAGCAGAGGAATCGTTCTTAAACTTCAGGGTCATTTAAATATTTGTTAAGAACAAGACCATTCCTAACCCAAACTGAAATTAAGCAGTTTGTTTCTACTGCTCTTCTACCTTCCAGTAGTATGTCACCTACCTGGGATGGACAACAACATACAACTTGGAACAACTATAGCTTATGCTTCTGGAGAATCTGTCTGTCTCTGTCTGTCTCTGTCTCTCTGTCTCTCTCTCTCTCTGTCTGTCTCTGTCTCTCTGTCTCTCTCTCACCAGCTACTTGCTGAATCTCTAGGCTACTGTCCTCCCAAGGTAAACATAAATAAAAGGCTCTCAATAAGAGTTGGGTGAAACTTGAACTCAAATGGCTTCAAGAGGTAAGGAAAATATTAAGACATGTAAAGGATTTAGCTATGAACTGGGGAAATCTCTGCAGATCTGTGTAAAGAACACTAGCACAACAATTGTGATAACTGCCAGTAAAGCCTTGAAAAACAAAACCAGTAATGGCTCGCAAATGTCTGGCTCTAATGGACATTAAAATTCATGACAAAGCTAGTCAAATCAAAAGGCTAGGGCATTGGCACATACACAGAAGAGCAGAATCAAATAGAAAGAAAGGGATTGTATTGGAACCTAATACAGTGTAGAATAAAGGTGGCAGTTTAATTCACTTGTGGCTTGTTTAATAAATGCTGTTATACTAATGGCCTAGCACATGGAAAATAAAAAAATTGGCTCCTATTTCATTAATTACAGATGGATTAATGATACAAAACTAGAGCAGAATCCAGAATTAAATGGGAGTGAATATTTACATTATTTTTAGGTAGAGAGGTCCTCTTAAGTAACACAAGAAACTCAAAAGGCATAAAGAAACAAAATTGATTTGAAATTAAAGGAAATTAAAGTTTTTAGTGGCAGAATATGCCATAAAATGTCAAAAAAAAACCCTCAGCAACTGTAAGAAAATAGTTGTAACTAGTGGCAGATGAAGGATTAATATCCATAATATTAATAACCACAATACTAGGTTGCTAAGATTCAAATTTTTTGTTTTAACCAACAATGGCACTTTTGCTAGTTCAACCCAAAACTTACAACATAAACACCCTGGCTGAGTTTCTACTTTGCCTGGCCTGTCTTGTGGAATTTTGACTCAAAACTGTAGCGCTGGTGGTATATTCCTGTAATCTTAGCTACTCAGGAAGCTGAGATCTAAGGACTGTGATTCAAAGCAAACCCAAGCAAGAAAGTCCAGTCTGTGAGACTTTAATCTCCAACTAAGCACCCAAAAAGCCAGAAGTGGAGCTATGGCACAAGTGGTAGAGTGCTAGCCTTGAGCACAAAAGCTTAAGAACAGCATCCAGGTTCTGAGTTCAAGCTCCAGGACTAGCACACACACACACACACACACACACACACACACACACACACACATACACACACACACACCATGACAATGATGACGATAACAACAACAATAGCAACCACTCTTACTTAAAATCCAACAATCATAGCTGGGCACCTGTTCACACCCTTAATCCTAGCTACTCAGGAGGCTGAGTTCTGAGGATCATGGTTCAAAGCCAGTCCAGACGGGAACATCCATGAGACTCTTTTTTTTTGGGGGGGGGGGTCCGGTCATGGGGCCTGAACTCTGGACCTGGGCGCTGTCCCTCAGCTCTTCAGCTCAAGGCTAGCGCTCTACCACTTGAGCCACAGCGCCACTTCCGGCTTTTTTTTTTGCTTATGTGGTGCTGAGGAATCGAACCCAGGGCCTCATGCATGCAAGGCAAGCGGTCTACCACTGAGCCACCTTCCCAGCCCCCCATGAGACTCTTATCCCCAATTAAACACCAGAAAACTGGACGTGGTGCTGTAGCTCAAGTGGTAGAGTGCTTGCCTTGAGCTGAAGAGCTCAGGGACAGCACCCAGGGCCAGAGTTCAAGCCCCACGACCAGAAAAAAAAATCCAGCAATCATATACTTTGGTATTTGAAGAAGTTGAAAAGTTATGTTTGTACAAAATCTACATATGGGTGTTTATACTATCTTTATTCATAATTGTCTCTATCTTCTGCTCAGTATTGCTGAGAACCTCAAACTGTGCTGAAAATAAAGTCTACTAAAAAATGAAACACATCAGTTTCTCTAACTCTGTCTCTCCACACATATCTCCTATTGGTTCTGTTTCTCAAAAGGACCATGACATATGTATGTATGTATGTATGTATGTACTTTTGTGTGTTCTTGTATAAGCCTAAAGAATGATATGGAAAAACAATAAACCTGAGATTGGAAAGATGGCTCAGTGGTAGAGTGCTTGCCTTGCATGCATGAGGCCCTGGGTTTGATTCCTCAGCACCATATAAGCAAAAAAAAAGCCAGAAGTGGTGTTGTGGCTCAAGTGGTAGAGCACTAGCCTTAAGCTGAAAAACTGAGGGACAGTGCCCTGGCCCAGAGTTCAGGCTCTACAATCGACAAAAAAAAAAAAAAGAAAAAGGAAAAGAATAAACCAAACTTAATATTGGTAATCTCAGCAGGTAGGATTAGAGTGGGGAGCTAAAGAGTTTTCCCAAATGTCACTTTCTCTAACTGATTACATGGTGAATGCATTGTTTGCAGCTACATCAAAGCCAAAGAGAGAAAACAAAACTCACAAAGCATGTGATTATGTTGTTGCGTTATGAAAGGCACACTGAATTGGCATACAGGACTGAAATGCTCATTTATGAGTAGACATTTAGTAAATGTTTGTGTCAAAGTCTGGATAAGCCTAGAAATAGAAGGTCAACAAACAATTGTCTTTATTCTTGGGGAACTCATGAATTTGCAAGAATTGAGACAATCTAAAATGTCTGCTCTTATGGAGTATTTTACTATGTATGAGATGAATTAAATGATCTTGTCTCTAACTGCTTTCAGGAACTGTCATCCATCATCCTGAGTAGTCCTGAGAATTCAGCTGAGAACTGCCAATGTAAGTACAGATACAGCTAGAACAATAGTACAAATCACACTTTGTGAGGAAGCTAAGTTTCTCCTAGTTAATCAAGTCCTGGGTTTATAAGCCTTAAATAGAAGGACCAAAACTAAGGATCAGATGACTTTTTGGGGGGGTGCTGGTCCTAGGGCTTAAACTCAGGGCCTGGGTGCTGTCCTTGAGCTGCTTTTGCTCAAGGCTAGTGCTCTACCACTTGAGCCCCAACTCCACTTCTGGGTTGTTTGGGGTTTTTTTAAATAGTATTAGTGGAGATAAGAATCTCACAGATTTTCTTGCCTGGGCTGGTTTCAAACTGTGATCCTCAGATCTCAGCCTCCTGAGTTGCTTAGGATGACAGGCAGGAGCCATCAGCATCTCTTAGATTCACTTCCTGACATGGATACTGAAAAAGGAGGTTAGAAAACTATCCAAAATAAGCCATCAAGTCAGTCACAAGGATGGAGGTCAGCCCCATGATAACCAGCTGGATTGGTTGGTTGGTGCATTTTAGGTCTGAATTAGTAACATCCACCCTTAAAAGGTTGTGATTGTTTCTTCCTGAATGGTTGAAATTTAGGATCATCTGGAGTTTTTGAAAACTAAAATCCCCTGGTCCTTTTCCTGAAGATTCTGATTCAGTAGGTCACATGTGAATCAGACACCGGCTTGTGGTCAGCATTATTTAGGCTTGATCTCATGTCCACCCTGCTGTAGAAGAGGCAGCATTTATCATCCATTCCATGAATTAAGTGAAGACTTTGAAAGGAAAGAGAAGGCCAAGATACAGGAAACCCAGGTTCTGCATGGCAATGGACACTTTGTTTGGCAGATGGGCCCCACTACATCTGAAAATCAGGCAAGAGAGATACCAGCTGGACCAGGACACTTGGCTGAATTCCCCTATGTCTACTCAGCATGGATAGCTCCTCAAAAGGAACTAGAGGTGTGAACTGGTGGCTCATGCCTGTAATCCTAGCTACTCAGGAGGCTGAGATCTGAGGATCACAGTTCAAAGCCAGCCCCGGCAAGAAAGTCCGTGAGACTCTAATCTCTAATTAAACACCCAAAAAGCTGGAAGTAGAGCTGTGGCTCAAGCAGTAGAGCACTATTGCTGAGCCCTGAGCACAAAAGCTTCAGGGACTATAGCTAGGCCCAGGTCTGGTGTATGTGCACATGTACGCATATGCGCGTACACACACACACACACACACACACACACACACACACACACACACACACACACACACACACACCACCATCACCACCACCACCACCACACCCAAAAAAACCTAGAAATCTAATGAGCCAAGGGACAATATTGGATATCCTTGGGGTGATTTCCTCCAAACTCTTTCTACATTTGGTAGTGAACAGTGAATGGGCTGAACTTTAGTTCCTTATTTGGGTCATAATTCCTGTGAGAAAGGTAGCAAAGCTGCTAATATTCTTAGAGCCTAAGGAACAGACACAGTCATCGATCTGCCTAGTCAGCATTGAAACCAGATCGCCAACTTGGACTCTCCTTTCTATTCCTGTTGGCATTTTCCCATCTGACTTCAAAACAGCCATCTGTCCTGTGGAGTTGTTAGGATACAAACTGTCATACATTCCCTAAATATGTTTTGTTTGTTTTTGTTTGTTTTATGCCACTCCTGGGATTTGAACTCAGGGCCTAGGCTCTGTTACACAACTTTTTTCACTCAAGGCTAGCACTCTACCACTTGAGCCATAGCTCCACTTCTAGCATTTGTGCAGGTTAATTGGAGATAAGAGTCTCATGGGCTTTCCTGTCTGAGTTGGCTTTAAACTGTGATCCTCAGATCTCTGCCTCATGAGTAATGAGGATTACAAGCATGTACCACCAGCATGAGGACCTAAATATGTTTATTAGATATTCTTCCATCTCTCCTTTCTTCCCTACTTCCCCCCCCCCCATGACAATTCACCTCTCTAATCTATAATTGATCTTGAGCCCCATGCCAGTGGCTCATGCCTGTAATCCAAGCTGCTCAGGAGGCTGAGATCTGAGGATCACGGTTCAAAGCCAATCTGGGCAGGAAAGTCGAGACTCTTGCCTCCAATAAACTACTCAGAAAAAGCTGGAAATGGTGCTGTAGCTCAAGTGGTAGAGCCTTGAGCACAAAGAGTCTGGCCCTGAGTTCATGCCCCAGGAGCAACAAAATAATAATAATAACAATAATAATAATAATAGATCTTGAACTCCAGATAGGAGTAGGTATAAGGTATGAGCATGAGGAATGGTAGCTAGCCCAATACTGAGCTAAAATGGAGGAAATTGCTGAATAAACATGAAGGAAATTCAGTGAGGTGACGTGAGCTGGACAGAGTGAGGGATGAAAAGACAATCTAGGTTCTTCTAGGGCTAAATGTCTTCAGGAGAAAAGAACAGGAAAGGAGGCCAAAGTAGTAGCAGGGCCGGACATAACTTTGAACACTGCCCTAAGGGTTAGACCTTATCCTGGGGACAGTGTTTCCCAATATAATTCCAAGCCAGGCTACATGAGAATTACCTTGTACCCAATTTTAAAAAATGTTTTCTTCTCTTCTCTTCTTTTTCTTTCTTCTTTCCTCTCTTCTCTTCTTCTCTTTTCTCTCCTCTCCCCTCCTCTTCTCCTCTCTTCTTCTTTTCTCTCCCCTTTCCTTCCCTCCCCTGGCCTCATCTCTATTTTACTAGGATTTGAACGCTTCTCCTTTTCTATCAAATTCTGTCTGCTCTTTCATATCCTGGAGAGAACCAAACAAACCCAGAAAGGACATCTGTTAGAGTATATTAGAGTTTTCCAGAAAACCACGCAGACATCCAGGTACAAAGAACAAAGAAAAGGTTTATTGCTGGTAAAGGGACTGGCAAGACCCCTTTTCACAAGAGAGGAGTGAGGCCAGGCACTGGTGGCTCACGCCTGTAATCCTAGCTACTCAGGAGGCTGAGATCTGAGGATCATGGTTCAAAGCCAGCTTGGGCAGGAAAATCTGTGAGACTCTTATCTCCACTAAACCACCCAAAAACCGGAAGTGGCGCTATGGCTCAAGTGGTAGAGTGCTAGCCTTGAGCTGAAGAGCTGAGAGACAGCGCCCAGGCCCAGAGTTCAGGCCCCACAACCGGACCCCCCCCCAAAAAAAAGAGAGAGGAGTGAGAAGTGCTGGCCATTGTCTGAGGTGATCAATATAACCTACTGAGCCTAGGAGGGGCTAGAAGGGACTAGGAGACAGAGACCCCAGTGTGGATGTGTGGACCAGGGGCTTCATCATGGCAGACTAGGATTTATGGCTACTGCCCAAGTAGTAGATAAGGGGTCCTGCAGCTGCCTAGACTTGAAGGCCACTCTAAGGGCCTTATATGGTGGTGCCATCCCAAGATAAAGGGAGTTGGAGGCTGATTGTTTACTGCTTTTACTAAATAAATGGGGCTAGTGTTGCCTAGGAAGGGAGCATGCTAAGCTGTGGAGAGGGGAAGGAGCCTGCTAAGTTATGGGAAGGGAGCTCATTGGGCTAACATCTCTATTTTTTTAGTGAGTTATGGGACTTGAACTCAGGGCCTGGGAGCTGTCCTTGAGCTCTTTTGCTCAAAGCCAGCACTCTACCACTTTGAGCCATAGCCTCCTTCCAGTTTGGGGGTATTTAATTGGAGATAAAGAGTCTCACAGACAAATCTTCCTTCCTGGGATGGCTTTGAACCCCAGTCTTCAAATATCAGCCTCCTGAGTAATTGGATTATGGGCACATGCCACCAGTGCCCAGCGAGACCTTTATTTATTTATTTAATTTTTGGAAGGATTCTGTGTAGACTCCCTCTCCTATGTTACTACTTGTAGTGCTACTAACCCCCTGCTCTGGAAAAGCTTTTTGTTGTTGTTGGGCATGGGACTTGAACTCAGGGCCTGAGCAATGTACCTGAGCTCTTGTTGCTCAGGGCTAGCATTCTACCACTTTGAGCCACAGCTCCACTTCTGGTTCTCTGGTGGTTCATTGAAGATAAGAGACTCATGGACTTTCCTGCCTGAGCTGGCTTTAAACTGTGATCCCCCCATCTCAGCCTCCTGAGTAACTAGGATTACAGGATGAGCCACCAGCACCTGGCTGGGAAAGCGTTCATTGTTGTTGTTTGTGCATTTTTTTTTTTTTTTTGGTCATGGGGCTTGAACTCTGAGCCTGGGCGCTGTCCCTCAGCTCTTCAGCTCAAGGCGAGTGCTCTACCCCCTTGAGCCACAGCGCCACTTCCGGTTTTCTGGTGGTTTATTGAAGAGACTCATGGACTTTCCTGTGCAGGTTGGCTTTGAACCACTATCCTCAGAACTCAGCCTTTTGAGTAGCTAGGATACAGGTGTGAGTCACTGGCGCCTGGTTTGTATTTTGTTTTTGATGGCTTCAGAGGTTTTATTTCTGGCCAAGTGAAACAAGAGAAACTCTGTTCACAGTTTTTCCTGTAACCACTGCACTGTGGGTCCCTCGTTGTCCCTCCACGGGGAATTATACACTTGGGGCTGCAGCAGAGGGCTCATGCAAAGCACACAGGGTAGTGGGAGAAATGGGGAGGCTCACTCAGTCTCTGCTACTTCCTTATTTTTCTCCTGGAGATATCATGGGAAAAAAAAGTTTCTCCACTGTGAGAGAAGGTCCCCTGGGCCTTTGACTGCTCTTCACTCCATACCTCTGACATCCTAGTTTGTGAGGCCTGACCTGAACACAGGTCCCATTTCACCATGCTAGTGGGGGAGGAATGGGGCCTAATATTTGGGTGAGATTAGGTGGATGCAGGCCATGAAACAGCTTTGTGTCCCAGGGTCCTGGCTTAAGATGAGGAATGGGTAGTTTCTGGCAGTGGAATGAAGCAGAGAGGAGCTGCCTTACCAGGGAAGAGGGACCGGAGGGCAGAGTGAATCAGAGGAGCTATGTGGTCTGCAGGAGTGCTCTTGGGCAAGCAGTTGGAAGGAGGAATCCAAGACGCAGAGCATGGCCTGAACTGGATTTGGATACTAGCAAGAAAGCTGAGCATTGAATAAAACAGTAAGATGAGGCTCTAGAAGAGCGTAGGTATAGAGCAAGAAGTGAGAGACGCTGCAACATGGAAGGTATAGACAGAGAAAGAAAAGTCCTTGAATAACAAGAAAGAATGGCTGGGTGCTGGTGGCTCACACCTGTAATCCTATCTACTTAAGAAGCTGAGATTTGAGGATCGCAGTTCAAGGGTAACCGGGGCAAGAAAGTCTATGAGACTTTTATCTCCAAGTAACCACCTAAAAATCAGAAATGGAGCTGTGGCTCAAAGTGCAGAGTGGTAGCCTCAAGCAAAAAGCTTACAGACAGCACCTAGGCCCTGAGTTCAAGCCCCGTGACCTACAAAAAAAAAAAACGAAAGAATAGTTCAACAGGGCTGTTATTGGTAGTGGCCACCTATAATCCCAGCTATATGGAAGACATAGATAGGAGGATCAATATCCAAAGCCAGACCAGGCAAAAATGTAAGACCCTATCTGAAAAACACAGATATCAAAAAGACTGGAAGTGTGGCTCAAATGATAGAGGGCTTCAAACTCCAGTGAGGGAGATAGTTTAAAAAATAAGCATAGGCAGAGTGGGGGAAAAGCCCTTAAATAACAAGGAAGAATGGTGGCTAAGGGGACCTTGTACGGTAGCCAATATCTCTATAATATCAGCTACGAAGGAGGTAGAGTCAGGAAGATTGCATCTGCAATGACTTACTGATATTCCTTATTTCCTCTGGAGTCATTCATTTGCTTAAAAGGGCTTTTTGTGACTCACAATGACAATGAAGTTTTGTTAACTTTTATTTTGTACAAGAAAGCCTGGTTCATTGATAGCAATTGCCAGCCATAGTATGAGCTCTATTAAACAAATACATTCTCTTGAGAATATATAAGCAGAAACAGGGTGAATGCATCTACTCCTAGACTCTACCTGAGAAGGTGCAGCCTTATTCTCCAGAAGTCTTACTACTGACCTGATAAGCGGCACTAATAAAGCTGCCCCCTGCTGTCCTGAATGCAAATGCATATGTTTAAGAATATTAGAGAAGAAGTTTATTTGTTTGTTTGTTTGTTTTTGGTCGTGGGGCCTGAACTCTGGGCCTGGGCGCTGTCCCTCAGCTCTTCAGCTCAAGGCGAGCACTCTACCACTTGAGCCACAGCGCCACTTCTGGCTTTTTCTGAATATGTGGTGCTGAGGAATGGAACCCAGAGCCTCATGCATGCAAGGCAAGCACTCTACCCCTGAGCCACCTTCCCAGACCTAAGAAGTTATTTTTAAATCCAGGAGACAAACTCTACATCTTGAGATCTGGAAAAGCCTTTTTACATGAAGAATAATTATTGCCTTAGGATTTGAATCATTGTTTTGACATACAAACGACAACAATGTCGCTCCATTTACTTGATACTATAACTCGGAGCTATTATTTTCCTTCCACTCAATTCAACAAACTTTCACATTTAGATTTCTGCTTTTGTGAATAAACTCATTTCATATGTAAATGTGAACCATCCTTGGAGTAGGGTTTGATTCTCCTATAACATATTTGCATAAAAAGGATTAACTAATAACAATGATTATGAAAAGAAAAACAAGGGCTAACATTTATTCTGTGCTACTATGTTTTGGATGATTTTGTTCTGCTCAAAGGTTGGGGTGGGGAACTTAGTCCCTAGCCTGGCAATGTGGAAGGAAGCTGGGAGCTATCAAGAGATGGGGCCTAGTGGGAAGCTCCAAGTCAAGGTGGAGGAATACTGCCCTCTAAAGGGAATAGAATTGTGTGTGTGTGTGTGTGTGTGTGTGTGTGTACGTGCGTGCCAGTCCTGGGACTTGAACTCAGGGCCTGGGCACTGTCCCTGAGCTTTTTTGCTCAGGGCTAGCACTCTACCACTTCAGAGAGGAATCCACTTTTGGCTTTTTGCTGCTTAATTGGAGATAATAGTCTCACAGACTTTTTTTGCCCAGGTTGGCTTCAAACTATATTCGTCAGATCCCAAACTTCTGAGTAGCTAGGACTACAGGTATGAGCCACTGATACTCAGCTCAGGTATTTCCTGTGCTATTCCGGCTACTTCTTTCATGAGGATTTCTTATAAAAACCCAAGCCTGGCTTTAGCCCATCTCTCTGGCAATGTAATCACCTGCTCCCACATGAGTTCTTGCCAATATCATCTGCCATGATGTGGTAGAGCTGAAAGGGTCAGAGCGAGGTGATACGACAAAACTAACAGGACTTAAGAAACAAAGAACTCTCACTCATCTGGTCGAACCACTACTAAATATCCCCATGCTGCTGATCACATATATGGTATATAACATGTAACACCGTTATATGTTACAGACTGTGATAGACAATATGCTCCAGGAAAGTGAGAATGAACTTGTGACTTTAAATGAGCATCATTATTCCACAATACTGTGAAATTCTGGAAATTATGTAATCACTTAATCACAATAAAAAAAAAAGAACCCCGGGGAAGGGAGGGAGGGAGGGGATGGTAGGGGGAAAACAATGGAGGGGGTAACAATGCTCAATAGGAAGTGTACTCATTACCTTACTCATGTAACTGTAACCCTCTGTATAGTATCATTACAATTTAAAAAAAAAAGAAATGTACTCATTATCTTGCCTATGTAATTGTAACCCCTCTATACAGTATTTTCACAATAAAAAATTAAAAACAAAAAAAAAGAAAGGATCAGAGCTGAGCTAACGGCAGCACCCTATCCTCAAACTTCCAAAATGCTAAACTAGATAAACCTTTTTTTTTCTTCATAAGTAGATTGCCTCAGATAGTCTGTTATAGCGATGAAAAGCTAACATAGTAAGTGCTTTACTATATACCAGTATTATCATAATAACTCTATGAGGAAAACATCATTATTTGCCCCCAGTTTTACATGTGAAAATTGAGGCAAAACAGCTAAAGAATGTGAGCCAGGTCAGATCATTTAAATCCCACAAAGCAACATTCAAATGTAGCACCTTGACAGAAGCCCTTGATGCTACTTTGTTGTCATCAGAGCTGAGTCAGCAGAAAGCAGTGTAAAAAAGAGACTACCAAATAAATATGGTAGACTAAACAACCAGAGGGCTTGAACTCAGGGCTTGGACTCTGTCCCAATGAGCCATAGCTTCACTTTTGGCTTTTTTTTTTTTTGAGCCTGTCCTGGTCCTTGAATTCTGGGCCTGGGTACTGTCCCTAAGCTCCTTTTGTTCAAGGCTAACACTCTCCCACGGGAACCATCGTGATTAATTGGAGATAAGAGTCTCCTGGATTTTCCTGCCCCAGTTGGCTTTGAACCATGATCCTCACCTCTCAGCCTCCTGAGTAGCTAAGATTACAGGCAGGAGCCACTAGCCCCAGCTTCTGACTTTGCAAAATATATATTTTTATTATTTCTAACTAGTTATACAAAAGAATTGACATTCAGCAAAGCAGTTTATGAATACAATGCCTCTTGATCAGTATTGCCCCTTTCAACATTCTTTTTTTATATGCTTTTACTGTAAAAATACTGTACAGAGGAGTTACAGTTACATGAGTAAGGTAATGAGTACATTTCCTATCGACATTGTTGCCTCCTTTGTTTTTCTCCTACCATCCCTTCCCTCCCACCTCCACAACTCCTCCCTCCCCCACCAAGTTGTAAAGTTCTTTTTCAACATAGTGTCTTGTACATTTCATTGTTACAATGGGTCATCCTGTCCCTTTCAACATTCTTACCCACCCCTCCCAATCCCCCTCATTTTTCTTAATTTTGAGAGTCTATATTGAATTTTTTCGTGTTTCCATTTCCTGGAATTCATTCAATAAATATATTTTTTATTTTGATTTTTTGTTGGTTGTGGGGTTTGAACTCAGGGCCTGGGTGCTATCCCTGAGCCTCTTTGTGTTCAAGGCTAGTGCTCTTCCACTTGAGTTACAGTGCCCCTCCCAGCCTTTTCTGAGTAGTTTATTGGACATTTCTGCCTGGGCTAGCTTCAAACCATGGTACTCAGATCTCAGCCTTCCGAGTAGCTAGGATTATAAGCAAGAAGCACGGGAGCCTGGCTGATGACTCTTATTTTATATATGATTAGAGGCACATAGACATTGCACCTTTGTGTTCCTCCCCTAAGAGTATCCTCCTTTGTGTGTGAATGCCTAGATGGTGTATTTTAGATCTAGCTTCTGCATATGACAGAAAACATGTGCCATTTGTCTCTCTGAGCTTTGGTTACCTCACTTAACATGATTTGTTCTAGGCCCATCTGTATTGATTGTTTTGTTCTATTTAACAAAGCAGTTTATGTATACAATGCGCCTTGATCTGTGTCATCCTTCAACATCTTCACCCACCCTTCCACCCATCCTTTCCCCTATTTTTCTCCATTCTGTAGTATACACAATGCAATTCCCTGCGATCTACCCACAGCGTTTTGTTGTTTTTTTTTTTTTTTTTTTTTGTCTGTCATGGGGCTTGAACTCTGGGCCTGAATGCTGTCCCTCATCTCTTCAGCTCCAAGCTAGTGCTCTACCACTTGAACTACAGTGTCACTTTCCGGTTTTCTGGTGGTTTATTGGAGATAAGAGTTTCACGGACTTTCCTGCCCAGGCTGGCTTTGAACCACCATCCTCAGATCTCAGCCTCCTGAGTAGTTAGGATTACAGGCGTGAGCCACCAGCACCCGGCCACAGCTTTTTTTATATAGTTAATTGGAGATAAAAGTCTCACAGACTTTCCTGCCTGGGCTAGCTTCAAACTGTGATCCTCAGGTCTCAGCCTCCTGAGTAGCTAGGATTATAAGTGTGAGCCACTGGCCCCGGCTAAACTTATTTTTCAGTCCATACAACTTAGCTTTATTCCTAGATGCCATCTGATATAGTGCTCCTGTTGTTTCCTGGGTGCCTAATAAGACTGAGGGCCATAGAAGAATGCCAACCCTTCCACCCACTATCACACTCTTAAGATGGATGGAGGACATGAAGCTTCCTGATGTACCTGCATCTCACATGGACTGGTGATGTTTTCCTGAGATGAGGGTCCAGGGATGCCCCTTCAGATTCTCTCTCTACTTTATACTATCCCCACCATATACCTGAACAGACCACTGTGTTTAAAAGTTGGTGCATACAGCCTTGAGCAAAAAAAGCTCAAGGACAGCCCGTGGGCCCTGAGTTCAAGCCCTAGAACTGGCATAAAATAAATAACAAAGTAAATAAAGCTTTATTTTATATATATCTATTTTTAAGTCACTAATACCTTTTAATCTTCACAATGATAGTCATCACTATCTTAATCTACATTGCCTATGAACTCTATGATCTGTAATAAAACTTTTTTTTACAAATAAAAAAACTAAAACTAAAACTAAAAAAGTTGGTGCATAAAGACTAACATTTGTTTTTGTTTTTTTGGTGCCAGTACTGGGGCTTGACCTCAGGGCCTGGGCAAAGGCTTTTAGCTTGTTTGCTCAAAGTTGGTGCTCTACTACTTGAGCCACACCACCAGTTCTAGCATCTTGCTAGTTAGAGACAAGAATGTCTTGGATTTGTCTGCCCAGGAGGGCTGCGAACCATGATCTCAGATCTCAGTCTTCAGAATAGCTAGGATTACAGATGTGAGCCCAAATTACCCTAGCTAATGCTAATATTTTACAGATGATCCACTCACAACTAGTTGTTACAGTAAAAAAAAAATGCAGCTGGGTGCTGGTGGCTAACTCCTGTAATCCTAACTAAGTTATTCAGGAGGCTGAGATCTGAGGATCATGGTTTGAAGCCAGCCTGGGCAGGAAAGTCCATGCGACTCATCTCCAATAAACTACTCAGAAAAAGCTGGAAGTGGTAGAGCCGTAGCTTTAAGCAAAAGAAGCTCAGGGACAACACCTAGGCCCTGAGTTCAAAACCCAGGATAGGCAAAAAAATGCACAGAAAACATGTATCAGTGTTTATCCTCATGATCAAAAACTTTACACTTGTTATTTGCTTTTAGAACTTGAAAGGAAAATGAATGAATGCTCTAGTGTGTCAGAATTATTGTTCTTTTGGTGCCACGTATTATTTATTTTACACAAGTTGGTCACAAGTTATAGCCTGGTTCCTCATTTTCCTCTTAATGTCTATATTCATATAATCATGCATGTTATATAAAACTATAGCTTGGATTCCACAATTATACAGAGTTCCAACGATGTGTAATAAATGAGGCACTGTGAACATTTAATCTCACTTCATTTCTTTCCTAATCTCACAAAGTACACCACTTCCCTTTGTTTCTGTTTCTTTCTTTTGTCCTTCCTTCCTTCCTATCTTTTTCTTTCTCGCTTTTCTTTCTTTCTCTCTTTCCCTCCCGTCCTTCCTTCCTCTCTCTTTCTCTCTCTCTCTTTCTCTCTTTCTTTTTTGTTAGTTGCGGGGCTTGAACTCTGGGCCTGGGCACCATCCCTGAACTCTTCAGCTCAAGGCTAGC